>NC_140592.1:740731689-740855689 GCF_964204655.1 Triturus cristatus
TCCTTCTCAACTCAGGGAATTGATCCCTATCATCTCTACGTCTGCTGTTAACATAATCATCTCTCCCCCTCTCTCTTTCCCCCTCTCTCTCCCTGTCTCTCTCACGACGGGGGGACAAATCACGCGCATAACGTCGATCATCACGACGATCATAGCGCCCACGGCGGTCGTCATCATCGCTACCATCAGAAAAACCACGATCACACTCAGTTGTCCGAACACGCCGGGCACCCTCCTTTCGATCCAAGCCACGTTTGCGAAACATTTCCCACAAACGAGAAGTAGTTTCACCATCAATGTCCTCCTTCCGCACACCATCAGCCATAAGAGCAAAAAACATATCACGTCTAGTAAATTTATTGTCACCAGGAGTACGAGTGTCAGGCCGGGACTGCCGTTCAGGTTTAAACCACTCACCCAACTCACCGAGTTGGCGTACCGATTCCAGCACCATAGATAACATGTTACCAGTCTGATTAATCAATAAAGTCATCATGACCTGCTTATAAGCAACAGGGGAAGAACGAATAATACGATTCCGCACAGAAGATGTCAAGAAACCATCAAGCAACCTGTCAGCAGTATTTAGAAAAATCGCCGTTTTCATCACCTCCTCTTTGAGACGTTGCGCAGCATCGCGCAAAGTATACCACGGCTTGTCATTCAGAGGCCAGTCAGACTCAGTAGGATATTTTTGATTACAACCCTCAGTCGCCAATTGAAGCAAAGAAATTTGACCACCACCATTAAAGTTACGAAAATGATCCTGTACAGTAGAATCCGAACTCAAGGAACAAAACTTCAAACAATCGCCAGCATCCAACATAATGCCAGCAGCGCCCAGTTCATAAAGGCGCACCATCCATGTGAGCAAGGGCTCACCAACTCGCTGCCGAAATCGCTGCAAAATATCACTAATTTCTTGTTGAGTAAAATCCTCCAAAGAGTCTAAAGCAATACCATTCGGAGCACCGGGAGCCTGTTGCACCTTCCGTCGAAAAACTGGATGCGCCGAGACCGCGGGATGAGCATCACAAGGAGCTCGACCAGTACACATAGAGGAACAATCAGTGGAAGAAGCATCGACCCCGCTCGAAGGACGAGCGCAATCACGGGGTGCACTATCAGAGGCGCAAGAAGCAGATTTACAAGCACGGCCGGAGCGAGAGGACTCGCGCTTGGCAGACTCCTCACCCGAGGAAGGAGAATCACTCGAGTTCCAGATATTACCATCCCATTCATCAGGATTCCAATCCAGTCCGGCTTTCGCCACGACCAGACGCACCTTCCGCGTCGAAACCCGACCACGCCGATTCTTGTATTTATAACGAGCAATTCGCACAGCCGCCCTCTCGGCAATAGTTTGGTACGTCTCAAGTTTATCAGCAAGCAACTTATTTTGACACCGCAACAAAGTATGAGCATTCTGAATCTCAACAAAGTTTGCTTCCAAATCCTTATGCAAGTCCTGCAACTTCAACAACCTCTCATGCAGAATCCTGTACGCAGACAGAACAATCCAACCTCTGCGCCCCAAAACGGGAAGCTCATCACCCTTAGATACCGGCGCCTTCTGTAAACAAGTAATCACATTAGCCGGCTCCGCCAGCTCCAAAAAAGAATTCCAATTCTCACTCAAACCAGTAGAATCAGCCCACTCACGGGCTAAGGCTTCATAAGGCGTTGAATCCCAGCCGGGAATATCAACGGGCAACTTAAAAGTAGATTTCGACTTTCTAGAAAACATCTCGGAAAAGAAAGAAAAAGAGAAAAAGAAAAAGAAGAAAGAGAAAAGAAAACTACACGCAGGTATATACAAATAATATAGAAACAAAATCACGCACGCGCCGAAGGCAAACACGATACAACCACAACGCACACAGGTTTCGTAAACGGTTCGTGACGCCAAATGTTCTGCTTGGGTTTTCGGATCAGATAGAACCCGCTCATCAGAGCCTCACTAACCCAGCCAGAACGTTACCCCCTCCCTAGAACCTATTTACAATCCTACAACCACATATATCTATCATCTAAGGACAGGGGATTCCTACTATGCATACCAAGACCTCACAATCGGCGGCCTCGCGATCCCATACGGATCCAGACCTTTCTGCCCATACGACAGTATCACAAGTGGCGGCCTCGCGGTCCCATACGAACCCAGACCTCTCTACCCAGACGGCAGTCTCAGCACAATCGGCGGCCTCGCGATCCCATACGGATCCAGACCTCTCTGCCCATACGACAGTATCACAAGTGGCGGCCTCGCGGTCCCATACGAACCCAGACCTCTCTACCCAGACGGCAGTCTCAGCACAATCGGCGGCCTCGCGATCCCCTACGAATCCAGACCTCTCTGCCCGTACGACAGTATCACAAGTGGCGGCCTCGCGGTCCCATACGAACCCAGACCTCTCTACCCAGACGGCAGTCTCAGCACAATCGGCGGCCTCGCGATCCCCTACGAATCCAGACCTCTCTGCCCGTACGACAGTATCACAAGTGGCGGCCTCGCGGTCCCATACGAACCCAGACCTCTCTACCCAGACGGCAGTCTCAGCACAATCGGCGGCCTCGCGATCCCCTACGAATCCAGACCTCTCTGCCCATACGACAGTATCACAAGTGGCGGCCTCGCGGTCCCATACGAACCCAGACCTCTCTGCCCATAGGACAGTATCAGCACAATCGATGGCCTCGCGATCCCCTACGAATCCAGACCTCTCTACCTAGACGGCAGTCTCATACAACAGTTCATCCTATGATCACCATAACATACAAAAAGGGAATCAGTCTCACTATTCATCAGATCACACAAGGATTGCCAGTTCGGGCATAGCCTGTTCTCAGGTTTGAGGGACTCCTCTTTCCCTTATTCAGTTACCACTTACCTGATCAGGGTTAACATCTGTTCATGTAGCCGCAGCTGACTAGAAGAATAGTCTACCCTCTTATACATGAACACGCAGCACATGTTGGTTCACTACAAACTGGATACTTTATTACTCATTGCATACACAATCACATAACATTACGATATAACACATAACCTGCAAAGAAAAGTGAAAGATTAAGTTGTACACTCTAATAAGAAAGGGTCGACATCACCTTAGTAGTATGTAGCCTGCACTCAGTGGTCATCTAGGTTCCCTTCTCGTCTGTGCCTCGGCTCGCCTGGAATCACCCTTCTCCGAGTCACTGGGACCTCTTCCTTATCGGCTACTCTCTCCTCTCTGGCTATTCTGCTAGGAAAGCATCTGTCTCTCGGTTCTCCTCCGCCTTCAAGATGGCGTCTGTCTTCCCTGGAATAAGTAGTAGCTTTACTGCTAACGGCTAGATGCCGCCTACGGACTGAACATGTCACTGCCTCAGACTTTCACTAATATAGAGGTGCATTTCCTCATGGAAAATTCCGGCCCGTAACCTGCCGCCCACCAAATTCTTGTACCTCCCCGTACCAAGGACACGTTCCCAGCCGGCCGGCCTGATGTAGTGTCTTCGGCATGAAGAAAAATACAATCCTTCGATAAGGGCCGGCCTGAACCGGTTCTCTCCAAGCGAATAACACCTCATAACTAAAACATTACTCTTGACCTAGGAGAATCCCAAGCTGCCGGAGCAGAAAGAAAGATGGAGTCTCTCCCGTTTGAGGCCTACCAGGCCTGAATTCAGCACAGCTCCATGAAATACCCTCACTACAGGACAGGTTATCCCTAATGCTAACGAATCTATCCCCTAGGCTATGTGTGCAAGCCCTGATCTATGGGGAAGAGCACAGAATCATGTCGAAGTGCCTAGTAAATAGGCTCCATTCACTACTCTAACCCTTAGGCTTGAATGGTAAGAGACTGAAGTCACATTCAATCACTTGTTAACACAAGAAGGCCGGGAGAATCGAGCAGAACAGGAGGGTATGCCCTGACTGCACTGTAGTCTGGTCCCAGCTGATACCGCGGCTGCAGTGGCGTGGGGGTGATTCGGTCAGGGCATTGAATCACTCGGTAAAGAGGATCAATACCAAGGTAGAAAAACTTTTCCGAACCACGCACTTACAGACCATCCCACATGGGACTATTTGGGGGGAGGATTTGTACTTACAGGATGGGGTCCATTTGACGGAGGCAGGGAATAGACTATGGTGTGATAATCTCTTAGCTTGGTTGAAGGGCTCTCTGAGGTAGGGATGACCTTTAGGCAGGAGTTGTGGGGGGGCCAGATCGTCGGGAAACAATGCTGGCCTGTGGCGGTAAGGTCATGATCGGTGAGCAGCAATTTAAGGTCCTAAGGGGGGCGTCACCATCCACGGAGGGGGCGGCCCAGGGGGAGGGGCCACTGGTCCCTCCTAGAACTTCAGGGGCAGGAATATCCGCTAGCTGCTAAAAATGCGGGGGAGGGAGTCACGCTTTCCTTAGGCAGGTAGCCACCCCGCACATACACCATGACGTCAGCATATGACGCAGAGTGTAAGGGCCCTCCTTGTTGGTTAAATGAACTTCACGATGCCGACGGGGTAGGCGGTCCCCTGTCGCGCATGCGCACCTGTGGGTAAGGGCGTGGTTAGTAGGACTTGACACCGGTTAGCGACCTTGCCGTCCGGCCAGAAATGTTAGAATGCAAAATTCAGGCAGGATGTTAGATTCCGATAGGATACACGCTGTATTAGACGTTTGTTAAGGTTAGCCTTCAATCTTTGTCTACAATACTGTAAATCTAATGTCATGAATTTTGCTTATTCTTACATAATTGATGTTATGTTAATATTCATCATTTTATTGTTTTGTATAATAAATACGGCCGGGGGGTCCCTGACCCCCCGCCTTCCAAAGATAATTTGCTTATGTCTATCCTTCAAGGTGGTGTGGAAAGCTGGGAGGGGAGGGTAGCCAGTCACGGACCATGTGTAAAGTGGGGGCCACTCGGCCCTCACGTCCTCATGGCAGTGCGGCGCCCCCCCTCCCCCGGCCTTTCGGTGTTGGGGGTGTGTTGCGGGGCGATGACGCGCGCGGCGCGCCCTCAACACCGATTGGTTGATGCCTCCCCCGTGACCCGGAAGCAGCTGTTCAGCTTCCGGGGCAGGGGGGAGGGACGGCCGGGGGGCGGGCCCCGAGAACGGCGAGCAAACTCTCTACTTAAGGCACGGAGGGCGAGCTGGACACCCTCTTGCCCTTGGCTTGTTCCCCGCGCCTCTCGTCTGCCCCACGCTTGGGGCTTGCTAATTTTCCCCACCCACCAGCCCAAAAACAAGGTACTGAACATGCTAGTCAGGGGTTCTAGTTAAATTTGTCTTAGGCCTTTTTCCCGTTGACAGGTAGGTTTGGTTGTGGTTAGGTAGGAATGTTGTCTGTACTTAGGCCTTTTTCCCGTTATACAGCTGTGATTATGTTATTTTAGGGGCAAGATTGTGTGTACCTAGGCCTTTTTCCCGTTATATAGCTGCGATTAAGTTGTTGTGATAAAGGTAATATTGTGTGTACTTAGGCCTTTTTTCCCATTAGCACAGCATGCTTTGTATTTATATGATCTGGTTTTTAGTTTAGTGTAGTTGTCCTTTAGCTAGTTCTTTTTCCCTAGGTTCATCGTCGTATTTATTAGGGTTGGTCGGGCGGTAAGGTCATGATCGGTGAGCAGCAATTTAAGGTCCTAAGGGGGGCGTCACCATCCACGGAGGGGGCGGCCCAGGAGGAGGGGCCACTGGTCCCTCCTAGAACTTCAGGGGCAGGAATATCCGCTAGCTGCTAAAAATGCGGGGGAGGGAGTCACGCTTTCCTTAGGCAGGTAGCCACCCCGCACATACACCATGACGTCAGCATATGACGCAGAGTGCAAGGGCCCTCCTTGTTGGTTAAATGAAGTTCACGATGCCGACGGGGTAGGCGGTCCCCTGTCGCGCATGCGCACCTGTGGGTAAGGGCGTGGTTAGTAGGACTTGACACCGGTTAGCGACCTTGCCGTCCGGCCAGAAATGTTAGAATGCAAAATTCAGGCAGGATGTTAGATTCCGATAGGATACACTCTGTATTAGACGTTTGTTAAGGTTAGCCTTCAATCTTTGTCTACAATACTGTAAATCTAATGTCATGAATTTTGCTTATTCTTACATAATTGATGTTATGTTAATATTCATCATTTTATTGTTTTGTATAATAAATACGGCCGGGGGGTCCCTGACCCCCCGCCTTCCAACTTTTGTTTTCTCGTCTTTCTTTGAACAGCATTGTTGTCCCCAGGTGGGGAAGTGTACCATTCCTGGAGGTACTGCAATACCTGGTTGATGGGTGGATTGGAAAACAAAATGTGTACCATGGCTCTGTTTATGGATGTGGTCTTTTTAAACCATACTGCTTACGTTTTGTAAGGATATAAGCAATGGACTTTGAAACGGTTCCCTTCAGGGCCCTTTAGTCATGTCCTTAACTTTTCAGGTAAACCCACTCGTTGATTTCTGAATAGTGAGTGAGAGATCGTTAAGGTAACCATGTTGTTTCTGCTTACTTTTCACATGCTTTACTTAATCTTGCATTCCCTATGAGTGGTTGCTTTTACTTTTTTTTGAGGCAGCATATTACTCTTATCAAGTGCATAATTTGAATTGAGCCACATCCAAGTGTTTATAGCGGGCACAATTAGGTTATAGCTGAAGGCAGTGCGAGTTTCTCTCAGTGGGGCAGTATGGTGTTCAGTGGGGGAGAGGATGTGGCACTGTGGCCAGAGCTGTCGAATTTGGAAGTGGGGAACCGGGTTCAGCCTTCATGACCATTCCACCAGACCACTCTACTGAGGGAGCACATTCCCATGCTAGACCTTAGAAGGCCCCACTAGACCTTAGAAGGCTTGATGTCTTGGCACAAGCAGGTGTGCCCTTGGGGTGTCAATTGTGGGTTAACCTTGAAGGCCTGTCCACCACAATCCATACTGAAGTTCATTTCCAGTCTTGCGGGCAGGCCTACGAAGCAGCACACCCTACAGCAACAGTGATCCAGTCACTGTGACTCTGTCACTGAGGTCACATGAACCTTGAGCAGGTTAGGGCGATGCGAACGGGGTGACCGCACTGGGTACCTATTGTGGGTGCGTAGTGTTTGCAAGTATATTATGGCTTAAAAATTACTTGCTGCCTGATTCCTGGCCTCCAGCAATTTTCAGAAACAATAAAAATGTCATGATAACTTCGGTGATTAATGTTCTTCCTAGAGAGAGATCGGAGTTTTGTCTAGTGGAAGGGTTGACTCCTGGAAAGGTAGCACAGAGGGTTAATGTGCCTGCTGCAAAGAACATGTACCATGCAGATCACAAAGTGCACTGCTTTAATGGGGGGACCATGATGAATGGTCATTTAATGTCAGCTGTAGCTGATGGATCCCTGAACAGTGTCATGTATGTGCATGTTTGCATTGTGCTGAGGGGATTACCAGGTAATTATTCACGCAGCTCTCTGATAGATGTCACATGCAGTTTTTCTGAGTCCCCAGATAGATTATGCAGTCTGTGTGTTCTCTTTTGTACTGTCAGTCACTGCCAGTCACCGGTGTATTCAACTGTGTAGCCTTGGACCGTGTCATGTATGTTCAAGTAACTTGCATGATCGAGGTAACTATTAGCGGCGATACTACGTGTCTCTCGGACCTCTTTCAAGTGCTCGCTGTCCTTTTTCCCCAGCAGCCCCCCCTCCCCAGGGGCGGCAATCTGAGGGATAGCCCCGGGCGACACAAGCTCTAGCTACGCCTCTGATCCAATGTTCAGCGCTGTGTTAAAATCTAATTGTTGACACCCCATCCTGAATTCCAAGCCTGAGCCACCAGGAATACAATACTTTTTCGTAGTACATCGACATCCGGTTCTCGCTGCAGTGGCGTAGGAAGGGGGGTGCGGTGGGTGCGGGCCGCACAGGATGTCATCACTGAGGGGGTGACAAAATGGCAAAAATATGTGTTTTAAACACATATTTTTTGCCATTTTGTCAAGCCGGGGGCGACGAGAAATTTTCCGCACTGGGTACCACCTGACCTTGCTAAGCCACTGTCTTGCTGTTCACAAGTGGGGCTTTGGCTCCCCTGTCATTCTTCAGTTCCTGCACCTGTGAGACATGGAGCGATGAAAAGCCAACCCCCAGCGGTTAGGATACCAAGTGTCCTTTAGGGACAAAGGTATCGCCCTCCATTGCTTTCTCCTCCAGGCCCTATATGGTCTGTAGACGGTCTAATCAAGTCTGCAGCCCCATCGCCATTCTTGGGGCATTTTGTACGTTTGCATTAGGATCGCCCTGTAATTCTGCTTGCGATGCTGAAAAACTGAAGTTCTACATCTAACTTCTTGTTTCAAAGCTGGGTGGGTGCGTGTCTTTTGCTGCAGCCATGCAGGAGGAAAGAGGGCAAGCAGCAACTATGCGGCCTCATAAATGGCCCCTGCACAAATCTCGTGGAGGCACCATGGTGTGACTTAGTTGTTCATAGGGCTAGCAGTTCCCACATCGGACCGATTTCCCAGTGGTAGCCGCAGAGGAAAACCAGTGCTTAATTTGAGCCAATGGTTTCCGGTGCTCAGCACAGGCACTAAATCATGAGCACCGGCACTTTTCATGAGCACCAGTTAAGGACACATTCGTATATGGTAGGATCGGGGAGATTAAGTGATTTGCCCATAATCACAGGGTGTTGAGCTGACACCGAGACTCAAACCTGGTTCCCCAGCTCCGAAGTCGGCAGCTCTGAACATTACGCCACATCGTCTCCCCACTTTCATGGTTAATAGCTGTTTCTGTTGTAGGCGGCACTAACAGGAGAAATGGGCTGGTGCAAGCTGCCTCCTGACGAGAGCCTCAGCACTTATTTTTATACAAATTAACCACTGGAGGAAACACTTGCTTTCACTGACTGATGGGAAACTCTAAGAGGCTGTTCTCTCTCTAGTCACCCTGCGGGCAACGTCGCTAGCCGCCTTTCTCTCTCCAAAAGAAGGCTGACCAGTGGGAGCCCCACTGTTGTTGATTAATGTGGCTACTGGCTACACATGTTCAATTCTGGAGTGCCAGGCAAATTAACTACTTGCCTAACAATGTTTGAGCTTTCTTTATTTGAAAAAGCTGATGCATTGTGTCTTGTTCTGACTCCCAGAAGACAGGAGACCTCTGCAAGTAGTGTCCCCACTGTGGTGGTTGCAGCTAGTCCCATATTGGTCTTTACAGACCAGAGGAGAGGACCAGACCAGCCAAGTCCTGATCCCCAGAGCCGAGCTGGCTTGAGTGGTGCCCATTACCTCTATGTCCCTTTTCCATGTACCGGCTATTACCTGCAAGGTGTATCCCACACCGCTGACACATGAAATTACTGAAACGTTTTCGGTAAAACCAGCCCTGCCCATCCTCCCTGGATGCATAAGTCAATGGCATCCCGGTATCCTCCTGGTTGTTCCTGTCTCTGACCAAAATAAGGACTCGGCACATAAATGTTGAAGCCCCTGCTGGGCTCAGGCTTCCATCATCATTGTCCTAGAACTTCCATGCAAGGCTTGTGGTGTTTGGGTGAACGTATGGCAATATTTCCCTAAAATGGAGAGCATAGGATGGATCCAATTATTGTTATTTTAAGGGTGATTATAGGTTTTTGATGCAGCATCTAAATAAGGAAGTACCGCAGGAAACAGCCTTATGTGGTCCCCTCCTCAAGCTTGAAATCTCCTTCAGCTGTCAGGAAGAGATCAAGACATGACTCCAACAAAGATGAAATGCTAAGGAGAATTGTAATAGAAATCTTAATCACCTAGAAAAAGACGCCACATGGATGATCTCAGAAGAGTAAGGTGCAAGAGGGAGTCCCACCAGATTCTTTCCGTTATGGGGAAGAGGAGGTTAATACTCATCTTGGGAATCAAATGGGAAATTATTTTAGTAAAGATTTGATTCCTGGAATACTTTCTCACATCCATGAGAATATGATGTGTCCCCTTCTGGAGGCACCAGGAACCTCTTTAGACACTCTATTGCACCAGTTTCAGGGGTCTCCGTAGCTTGGTTTACCAATTCATGAGCTTGTCCTGGATGTCATCCGTAGAGCGTGGAGAGACCCTGACAAGATTTCTTTGCCCCACTTTATGTCAAAACTACATGTTAATCCTATTGTAGTGATCGCCCCCTTGCTCTTGACAATGGGTATTACCTCCTGTGTCAAATTTGTCCCCCTTAATGTGAGGGGCCTCAATGCTCCTAACAAAAGGCGACAGGTCTGGCGCTATGTACTTATACAAGACTCTGATATTATCTTCCTCCAGGAGACTCACCTCCTACAATCCGACACACAACGCATGGCCCACCCGAAATACCAGACACAATTCTGGGCATCTTCCCCAACCAAAACTGCTGGAGTCGCAATTCTATGCAAAGCGGGAGGGACTCTACCTCAGGGGCTCACAGGTGGTGAGGGACAGTGATGGCAGGTTTTTTAAAATCGTGATCCAACATAAAACACAACCCCTCACCTTGCTTAATGCATATGCTCCTGACCAAGCGCAGGAGCTCTTTCTTAAAAACATATTGAAAGATCAGGTGACACAGGAGGGGGATCGACTAATCCTGGGCGGGGGGAGGATTTTAATTTTGTTTGGGATCCTGATCTAGACCGCAGTTCTACATCCTTCCAGGGTATTGGAGCGATGTCTGCGGCACTGAAGAGGACCCTCACGGACCTGGGCCTTGTAGATACCTGGCATTACCAATTCCCAGACATACTGGATTTCTCTTATTTCTCCCATGTCCACCGCTCATATTCCCGCATCGATTACTTTTTTTCCCTCTCACTCCCTCCTCTCACACTCCCTCCTCTCTCACTCCCTCATACAAAACCTAGAATCTGCCCTTATCTCAGACATATCCATTTCCGATCACACACATCTGGAAGTGCTATTGTATGGACACACTAACACAACATGGCACGATCCCGACCTCTCTGGCGACTGCCCCCCATGCCCTACACGACCCGGTCAAAGTGGGCGAGATATTGCGGGAGATCTCGGCCTACTTCACCTACAATGATCTCCCTGAACCCCCACATTTTGTCCTGTGAGACGCTTTCAAGATGACAATCCGGGGTGTTATCACCTCAGTCGGGATAGCGCGCTGTCGGGAGACCCGCTTAGTTAAAACCAGCCTGGCTAGTGACATTAGAGCGCTGGAGTGATTGGATCACTTGGCGCCCTCTGGACACCACAAATGGCACCTAGCTATGCTCCAGGGTCAACTGAGGGCACATCCGACAAACAAGGCGGAGCGGACACTGTTGGCACTGACACAGAGATACTATGAAGGAGGAGATAAAGTGGGGTCAGTCCTTGCCCATCGACTATGTCGGCGGGCAGGGAAGGCCCACATTGCAAAGGTTAAAAGTGTAGCAGGCACTTGGGCCATATTAGAGCGGGACAAACAGCAAGCATTTTACACTGTCTATACTGCCCTATATAAAAATGAACCCTCCTCCTCTGGTGAAATCTACTCTCTCCTCTCCGCCTGTCTGTGGACTCCCCTTGCTGTGCAGCACTCGCAACTTCTTGAAGCACCAATCACGTTATCCGAAACATTAAGGCAAACATCTGGGGGAAGACCACACAAAAGATAGTCATGTCCAATATGGGTCTACCCAGCAGAAGGTGGGGAGAACTACCCACCTCCATTGCAAAGGCAGAAAAACCGCGAAAGACCATCAGCATTGTCTTGGTCAGTTCCAGGGCGATGTTCCACCATAAAGCCCATTTCCTTTAGGTAGATTTACCAAACAGTTTAGGATTCTCACCTCGCATTTGCATCAGCCACCTAAGAGGTCTGTGGTCTGTCTGAATCCAGAAGTGAGTCTCAAACAGCTATAGTCTTTCCTTCTTCAGGGCCCAGACCACTGCAAATGCCTCTCTCTCAATTGCACTTACCCTTTGTTCCCTGGGAAGTAGCCTCCTGCTGATGATGGCTACAGGTTGGTCCGGGACCTCATCATTAATCTATGAGAGAAAAGCTCCTATCCCATGCACTGAAGCATCTGTCTCCACAAGGAATTCCTGGGAAACGTTTGGTGCCTTGAGCACGGGTGCTGAAGACATTGCTGCCTTCAAGGCGTCAAAAGCTTTCTGGCACATCTCTGTCCAGATCACCCTCTTGGACTGCTTCTTGGAAATCAGCTGTGCCCAGGGTTCAACAATGTTGCATATCCCTTGATAAATCTCCTGTAGTAGCCAGTGATGTCTAGTAAGGCACTCACTTCAGTCTGGGTCTTGGGAGGCTCCCAAGCCGTAATGGTCTCTAGCTTGAGCTGCAGAGGTTGTAAAGGGCCTGTTCCAACTTGATGACCCAAGTACACTAGTGGGCCCTGCCCTATCTGACATTTAATGGCCTTGATAGTCAGGACAGCCTGCTGCAGGTCCTGTAGCACTTTTCTGAGGTGATCATACAAGCTGGAGCTGAAAACAGCAATATCTCCTTGGTAGGCCGCAATTCAGTTTTCTAGCCCAACCAGGAACTGGTTGACCATCCCCTGGAAGCAGTCTTTAGCCCCAAGGGTATCCCTATGAACTGAAAGTTTCCCCTGGGGTGGAAAATGCCAACCTCTCCTGCTCCCTCAGTTAGGGCAATCTGACAAGTACTGAGGAAATTGGCATCCCCTAATGATCAATGAGCTCATCAGCTCTGGGGATGGGGTGAGCATTAGTCATTGTGACTGAATTGAGGCTCTGCATTCCACACAAAACCTCAGTTCCAATGTAATTCCCTGGTACGGGGTGGCCTAAGGTGCCAATACCAATAGACTGGATGAGGGACTACAGATGGGATCTGTGAACCCCAACTTCAGCATTTAGAAACCCTTCTTTGATGCTAGTTCTCATCTTGACAGAAAGCCTGTAAGTTTTATTTTTGACAGGCATGCTGTACCCTGTGTCTATGTCATGGGTGAACCAGTCAGTGAGCCCTGGTGTAAGTGAGAAAAGTGGGGAGAACCATCGGAGCAGCTGATGACGAGTCCGCCTGCTGCTCTGTTGTCAGTGTGGGGGATAGGATGACTCCCTCCACCAACCCCTCCTGCTTTTTGGAAGACAGTAGGTCTGGGAGGGGTTCACTCTACTGCTTACCACCAACTGCCATCTAGAGCATAGTCACTTTAGACCTCTCATTGTGTGGCTTGAGGCGGTTTACATACAGCACCTTTAAGAGGTTCCTGGATGTTTTGAGAGCTACCCTCTCCTTTCCCCTCTAGGGCCTGGTCCATTGGTCCTGCGTGGCTCGGGGTGCCATAGGCTTTGTCACCCACACTTTCTGGACAGGTTGGAACTGCACCAGAATAGCCTCTGGTTGTACCACTGCTTCATTACCTCCTGGCTGGCCTCTAGTGGCTTCTTTCCAGAAGTGCTTCATCGGAGACTGGAGGGCTAACATGTAGCTCACTATGTATTGAGGGGGCTTCCTGCGACCTTTCTCCCACCCCTTCTCAACAAGACTCTGAGTTCCTCTCACAAAGTGGCCAAACAGACGTTCAAATGAGTTAAAACCCACTCCTTTCTCTGGCACCTCCCTGTAGTGAAAAAAAGTTATGGTAACAAGACTTCCTACTTCCGCCTCATGGGATCTGACAGACCCATAATCATGCCAATTAGGGTCTTGTTGAACCTCTCAGCAAGCCCATTGGTCTGGGGGTGGTTTGGAGTGGAGAACTTATAGGTTACCCCACACTCCTCCCACATGGCCTTCATGTAGGCAAATATGACTTTGGTGCCCCTGTCAGACACAATCTCCTTGGGGAAACCCACATGGGTAAAGATCCCCATCGGTGCCATGGCCACCATGTGTGCAGTCAGTGACATCAGTCTTGGGGTATCGTGTGGCATGATGAACCAAAACCAGGATGAACCTGTTCCCTAGGGCTGTCTTGGAGTCTGGAGGCCGAAAAGCATCGATTTGCACCCTCTCAAAGGGTGTTCACACCTCTCTGAATGATTGAAGGGGAGCCTTGAGCTTTACCCCTCACTTACCACTGGCCTCGCAGCCATGCCCGAATGAATACACAGAACCTTTCTTCTCTCTCATTGAATGATGTATGATGCTTTTACTCAGCAGTTATGATACAAGATTTAATAAACAACTCCATTGGGAAGCCTGTCTTATTTGCTCTGTTAATTACTCAGTTTCCATTTGGAAATCCACTTCTTTATTGTTGTTTGACAAAATTGTATTACTTGGGGTGGCATTTGTCAAAAATTAGTTGTTTGAGGGTACTCTTTGCTCATTTGGTACACTCTTGGAAGGCTATTGGGCTTTTGAGACTGAACCTTGACTTTATATTGGCTATGGTTATGCTTCCTATTGGATAATTGATTATTGTGTCTAGGAAAATGTATGTGTCTGCCTTCTATCAGTGGGCAAGATCACTAGCTCTGTGCTGCGTCACTCTTCCAGTCCTTCTCAGCGAACCTGTGCCCTTCTAGGCCTGAAACAACTGGAGGACCTTCGTCCTTGGTGAAAATGTTGGGCGCTACTGTTTTGACTCCTAGCCAAGGTGGCTAACGTTCGGCTTCACTGCAGCTCCACAACAGCAGCAGCAGCCTCAGTGGCACAGTCCACTCTCATACACTCTTTGTGCATCCGCATGTCATGCAAGTTACCTTGTGCTTGTTCTTCTTGAGCTGCTGCTGTTCTGCAGGAGATGGTCAGGGCTGCCCTCTTTACAACCACCACAGCTTGAACTTGATTGCTCATGACTAAAGTCTCTCAGAGGCACAGTGCGTAGGAGTCACTCTTAGTTTCATGTCACAGCACACAAAAAGGAATTGAAGCGAGGCGCTGTGGGCGTTTTCATGGTGGGAAATCAGCATTCTTCATTTATTAAAGGGCTTTAATTGTTTGTCTCACACAAATAGCATTCTTGGAAAAAAAAGCAACTCCACTTGTTTCTTTGAAACATTTCTATATTTATGAAGTCTGCATTGTGCTTACTAAGAATTTACTCATGCACTCACACATTTTTCCATCCATGCCACTCATTCATTCATGTATTCATTGATGCGCTCATACATCTGCACATTTGTTTATTATTTCATTTACCCACTCACCTATCCTACACATACAAACAGGCCAATCAATGCAGAAGCATTTTCACATAAAGGAAAAAAAAGTCAGGTCTCTGGACTTTGTTAAAGGTTATTTAATCTTTTCCAATATACTTTTGTTTTGATAAAATCTTTTACATTTTTAAAGAAATAACCAGGCGCATGTATGGGCTTTTAGTTGTGTGTTAACCTTACAAACATTATCGTAGACTCTCCGTCTTCACACCTGTGAAGCCCTATGCCCGAGTGAGTTATGTTAAAACGTTTTCTCTGGTGCTCTGGTCTGTGTACCAGACCTTTTAGTTCTTCCGAGGTTTGGTGTTTTAAAAGAAAGAATGAAAATTAACCTTTCTTCTTACAATGTCTTTTTACTTTTATGTTTAGCCATTTTGTACACTAGTGTCGCTGCTGTTCAGCATGGCTAAAACTTAGTGGGCGAAGGAGAGTGTTGTGGAGTGGAGTAGAGTTGAGTGTTATTGAGGGCATAAAGTTGTGTTGCTAGAGTAGAGTGGCATGGAGTGTTGTGGAGTGAAGAGTTTCGTTGAGTGGAAGGGCACAAGTAGAGTTTACTGGAGCAGAGTGGAGTCACATGGAGTGTTGTGGAGTGGTGTAGAGCAGAGCAGAGTGGAGTGGTACAGAAGGTGTTGCGTAAAGTGGAGTAGAGTGGAGTAGATTAGTGTAGATTAGTGTAGAGTGGTGTGGCACATAGGGGAATAGTGGAGGATAGTGGAATGGCATAGAGTGGTGTAGATTGTCGTGTTGTGGAGTGTCATGGAGCAGAGTAGTTGGCATAGAGTGTTGTGGTTTTCAGTGAGCCTTGGCTTTCAGTAAAGTGGTGTTCAGTGAGCCTTGGCTTTCAGTAAAGTGATGTTTAGTGCACTGGTGTAGAGGGCAGTGGCACAGAGTAGAGGGGAGTAGAGTGCAGTGGCATAGTGTGGGGATGGTGCAGAGTAGAATGCTGTGATGCAATGTGGAGTGGCATAGAGTGGAATATGCATTGTGGGGAAGCCCACTGCCATTACAGACAACACATCTTCAATTGAAATGACCATGACATTTGCACAGCCATACCGTTTTACTGTGAAAGAATACAGCACACAAATGATAAAGTGTGTGAATGTCATCACTAAGTGTACTGATTTGCTTTGATCGTATTAAAATATTTGTTTCCACCACACTTCAGAATTACCCAAAATGTGCTTCATCTGTGCTTTTCTAAATCTGATATATTCTGAAATATATGCACAATTCAGTTAGACATTTCACTTTTATTGTGTGCTAGAAAAAAAAAAATAACATCATACAGCCTTCCTCAAGTCCTCCCTCCCATAGTCAGCATGATGTCAAATAAGTCCTCTCACTTTGAAGTCAGAGAAAGAAAAGTAAACACCAAGCGTCCACTAAGACATAGCCTGACATTTGACCATTGTCTTTAAATGCACAGCATATGTGACAAGATAAGAACACGATTTAAAGGCCTATTTACAGAACTCCAGTACTGGTGTAAGAGTACAGTAAATAAGGTTTGGGCAAGGGGATGGACAAACTCAAGCTGGACAGCCTAAAACAAATAGAGCCAGCAAATAGAAAGCAAGCAAATGTGAGTTACAAAGCACAAAGCCAATGGTAAGCAATGGGCGGAATGCACTCCCATGGATTTCTAGCAATGTTGTATAGCAGCGTGGCTGCTGTGCAGTATAGCTGTGAATAATAATTAAAAAAATTAAAGGACTCTGATGCATCCAGTGCTGAGGCACTTTAAAAAAAATGTGCATTAACTCTGGCTGCATCATAGTGCTTTTAGAAATTAGTTGTAGCCAAACTCCAGAACATCCTCGATGTTGTACAGCATGGGTACAAAACATTGCCAAAGCTACTAGATCACAAAGGCGAGACCTATTGGCTTTGCCAATGCTTGTTACAATATGGGGTGACCTGCAAATCTCAATTTCTAATCCTGGAAGGCCAAATCCTGTTTTAACACCCCTGCGGGCGATAGACTGACTTGTTAAACTCTGTAACAGAAGCCCTTGCTATTTACTGCTGGTAGAAGTATCAAAATAGCGATACGGAGCGATACGTAAAAGAGAAATGCAGACTTTGTTATTAAAATGAAGTGCACTAGGGCAAGGAATGAGTTGCCAAGGATCAACGCTTGAAAGACGTTTCATTCGAGTGCCCAACTAGGGGAATCAGTAGAGACATGTTTGGCCCAATTTTCTTTTTTCGGGTCTGGAAATAGATATTTTGTGTCACACTTTTGTTCAGGAAAAAAAACGAGAACTTTAGCCTTCATATTAGTGACCCCACCGTCATCCGCTCCACTCAACACGCATGCACAGACGTCACCCAATGATTACACTGACACTTTCATTGTGGGTGAAGAACTGCTGCAGGTTTATTTCATACAACATAAGTATGACGATAAGTGGGTTATCTTACGGGCGATCCAGGGCAAGCAGCCCCTTGCTGCTCCGCCCGCCTGACGAGCCAGCACGCACGGTGGGTCGATGCCCGGCAGTGCGGCACATATTTTCAGATCCTCCTTTGGATCACGTGATCTGTCTAATACTCCCGCCCCTTTTAACGGGGGCGGAGCGTGTTGTGGCACACCCCCAGTTGGTCAGGCCCCCCAACCGCCCGAAGGACTAACGGGGCGCCATCGGGGTCTTCCCAGAACATCCTTCGGCTCCCGGACCTTGGCTCGGGCACCCTTACTGTGCCGGACAGGGGTACCCTTACTGTACCTCCTGTCGCAGAGGTACCCTTACTGTACTCTTCTGCCTCCAGATCGCCCTGTAACTCCGCCTGCAACGCAAGAAAAACATTAAAACATTCCAATAGCGCGCTGCCTCCGCCGCGCAGGGTAAGCGGAAAGGGTGGGAATACGCGTGGCCAGGAGGAGCGGCGCAGGAAGCAGAGGAAGATCTGAGGAGGTGAGGAGCCTAAAAAGGGGGGTCTAGCCTCGCCCACCCTAGGGCACGCCTCCCCAGGACAAACCCATTGGGGGCCTCCCCTCCCCGAAGCGCGGCCTTGCTAGAGGCGGAGCAGGGGGGGGGGGGGGGAAGGCTCCGACGGGCGGCCACTAGAGGGCTGCCCTGCTGATGTCCCCCTGCGTGGGACGCGGGCAGCGGCATAGTGACCACACCGTCATCCGCTCCACTCAACACGCATGCACAGACGTCACCCAATGATTACACTGACACTTTCATTGTGGGTGAAGAACTGCTGCAGGTTTATTTCATACAACATAAGTATGACGATAAGTGGGTTATCTTACGGGCGATCCAGGGCAAGCAGCCCCTCGCTGCTCCGCCCGCCTGGCGAGCCAGCACGCACGGTGGGTCGATGCCCGGCAGTGCGGCACATATTTTCAGATCCTCCTTTGGATCACGTGATCTGTCTAATACTCCCGTCCCTTTTAACGGGGGCGGAGCGTGTTGTGGCACACCCCCGGTTGGTCAGGCCCCCCAACCGCCCGAAGGACTAACGGGGCGCCGTCGCGGTCTTCCCAGAACCTCCTTCGGCTCCCGGACCTTGGCTCGGGCACCCTTACTGTGCCGGACATGGGTACCCTTACTGTACCGCCTGTCGCAGAGGTACCCTTACTGTACTCTTCTGCCTCCAGATCGCCCTGTAACTCCGCCACAGCTCTGGGGAGGCTCCCGTCGCTGCCAGAGCCCCCCCTTCCCTCTATTGCTGCTACTGATGCCCTGCCCTTGCGAGCGCCTCTTGCACGTCCAGCAAGAACATGTCCATCCCTACCCTGGACAGGTGTACCCCATCCGGCTCGTAGAACCCCTCCACCTTCTCTTGGATCAATGCATGTCTGATGAAGCCCATGCCCCTGCGCTCCATAAATTTCTGCATGGACCTATTGACCCTTCTGCGTGACCGATCTACCGCTGCCGGAGACCTAGCCCCCCCTCCAAGTCCTGCGGGGGACGATCTCCGACCACCACAGTTCGCTTGAACCCAATGCCTGGCTGATGGCTGGCAAGTCCGCTTGCATGGCCTGGAGCAGGGCCCTCCTTCCCCTGGAAACCAGGTCATTCCCCCCAAGGTGTAAGATGATGACCGACGGCTGAACCCCCCCAGCCGCCAAGCGCTGTTCAATTGAGCCCCGTGCTTCACTCCATTTCATCCCCGGGGAGCCCAACCACACGAACTGTGTGTTAACGAAACTCTGCGGCCAATTCCTGTGCGCTGCCCAGCGTTCCAACCTTGAGATGTAAGAGTGTCCCATCAACCATACCTGCCAAATGAAAACGAAGAAGCAGCTTTAGGCAGTCGTATATTTATTTGCACACCAAAATTCTTGCGGTATATCCGCTAATCTCCTCCCTCGCCCAGCCCTTCAGGGCCGCCCTGATCTTGAAAGACCCCGTTGGGTCGGCACCCCCGTCTAGCTTGGTATCGTGGCGCACGGCAGCCAGGTGACCACATGTCCATGAGTGGCTTTTGCCGTTCTCCTTGGCCCATACCACGAACCTCTCTACCTGATCCTCGCTCCCCGAGGCTAGACCACCCTGCGCCTCCACTACTGCTCGAAATGTCGCTAACTGGGAGCCGTACTTCTTCTGTGTTGCTGGCGCCAGGGACCTCTCCCCCATCTTCCTCAGTCGTTCCCCCACCAAAGCAGGCGCCAAAGGGGGTCTGGGAATGGTGTCATCTCCGCCCTTGCCCGCGGCCATGCCTCTCGAAACCGGAGCCACTGAAAGCGAGAAAGAGCGTCAGCTGCCACATTCTTGACACCCGCGATGTGCCGCGCCCTAAACTCAATGTTGCTGCGCAGGCCTGCCTTCACCAACTCCCTCAGTAGACTTAAAACTAGCGGGCACGAGGCGGTAAGGCCGTTGATGGCGTGCACCACCGCCATGTTGTCCGACCAGAAAACTACTTTCATGTCGCTTAGTGCGGCCCGCCATAAGTGTAGCGCTACAAGGATGGGAAAGAGTTCCAACACTACAATATTGTTTGTTACTTTCATTTTTACGCCATGCATTTGGCCACCTCATTGCGCACCACTCTTCGCCCAGGATCACGCCAAAACCTTCCCTACCAGACGCATCTGAGAATAGGCAAAGCTCCTGGCTGGCTATCCACGGGGCCCTCCAAATCACCGTACCATTGAAGCCAATGAGAAATTCCGCCCACATTGCTAGATCCGCTTTCACGCCTGAACTCAACCGTACAAAATGGTGCTTCTGTAGTACGTTGGCCGTGGCCCCCGCCAGCCTCCTCGAGAATACCCTGCCTGCTGGTATCACCCTAGCTGCGAAGTTCAACTTGCCCACCAGGCAAGTTACAATATGGGGTGACCTGCAAATCTCAATTTCTAATCCTGGAAGGCCAAATCCTGTTTTAACACCCCTGCGGGCGATAGACTGACTTGTTAAACTCTGTAACAGAAGCCCTTGCTATTTACTGCTGGTAGAAGTATCAAAATAGCGATACGGAGCGATACGTAAAAGAGAAATGCAGACTTTGTTATTAAAATGAAGTGCACTAGGGCAAGGAATGAGTTGCCAAGGATCAACGCTTGAAAGACGTTTCATTCGAGTGCACAACTAGGGGAATCAGTAGAGACATGTTTGGCCCAATTTTCTTTTTTCGGGTCTGGAAATAGATATTTTGTGTCACACTTTTGTTCAGGAAAAAAAACGAGAACTTTAGCCTTCATATTAGTGACCACACCGTCATCCGCTCCACTCAACACGCATGCACAGACGTCACCCAATGATTACACTGACACTTTCATTGTGGGTGAAGAACTGCTGCAGGTTTATTTCATACAACATAAGTATGACGATAAGTGGGTTATCTTACGGGCGATCCAGGGCAAGCAGCCCCTTGCTGCTCCGCCCGCCTGACGAGCCAGCACGCACGGTGGGTCGATGCCCGGCAGTGCGGCACATATTTTCAGATCCTCCTTTGGATCACGTGATCTGTCTAATACTCCCGCCCCTTTTAACGGGGGCGGAGCGTGTTGTGGCACACCCCCAGTTGGTCAGGCCCCCCAACCGCCCGAAGGACTAACGGGGCGCCATCGGGGTCTTCCCAGAACCTCCTTCGGCTCCCGGACCTTGGCTCGGGCACCCTTACTGTGCCGGACAGGGGTACCCTTACTGTACCTCCTGTCGCAGAGGTACCCTTACTGTACTCTTCTGCCTCCAGATCGCCCTGTAACTCCGCCTGCAACGCAAGAAAAACATTAAAACATTTCAATAGCGCGCTGCCTCCGCCGCGCAGGGTAAGCGGAAAGGGTGGGAATACGCGTGGCCAGGAGGAGCGGTGCAGGAAGCAGAGGAAGATCTGAGGAGGTGAGGAGCCTAAAAAGGGGGGTCTAGCCTCGCCCACCCTAGGGCACGCCTCCCCAGGACAAACCCATTGGGGGCCTCCCCTCCCCGAAGCGCGGCCTTGCTAGAGGCGGAGCAGGGGGGGGGGGGGGGAAGGCTCCGACGGGCGGCCACTAGAGGGCTGCCCTGCTGATGTCCCCCTGCGTGGGACGCGGGCAGCGGCATAGTGACCACACCGTCATCCGCTCCACTCAACACGCATGCACAGACGTCACCCAATGATTACACTGACACTTTCATTGTGGGTGAAGAACTGCTGCAGGTTTATTTCATACAACATAAGTATGACGATAAGTGGGTTATCTTACGGGCGATCCAGGGCAAGCAGCCCCTCGCTGCTCCGCCCGCCTGGCGAGCCAGCACGCACGGTGGGTCGATGCCCGGCAGTGCGGCACATATTTTCAGATCCTCCTTTGGATCACGTGATCTGTCTAATACTCCCGCCCCTTTTAACGGGGGCGGAGCGTGTTGTGGCACACCCCCGGTTGGTCAGGCCCCCCAACCGCCCGAAGGACTAACGGGGCGCCGTCGCGGTCTTCCCAGAACCTCCTTCGGCTCCCGGACCTTGGCTCGGGCACCCTTACTGTGCCGGACATGGGTACCCTTACTGTACCGCCTGTCGCAGAGGTACCCTTACTGTACTCTTCTGCCTCCAGATCGCCCTGTAACTCCGCCACAGCTCTGGGGAGGCTCCCGTCGCTGCCAGAGCCCCCCCTTCCCTCTATTGCTGCTACTGATGCCCTGCCCTTGCGAGCGCCTCTTGCACGTCCAGCAAGAACATGTCCATCCCTACCCTGGACAGGTGTACCCCATCCGGCTCGTAGAACCCCTCCACCTTCTCTTGGATCAATGCATGTCTGATGAAGCCCATGCCCCTGCGCTCCATAAATTTCTGCATGGACCTATTGGCCTTCTGCGTGACCGATCTACCGCTGCCGGAGACCTAGCCCCCCCTCCAAGTCCTGCGGGGGACGATCTCCGACCACCACAGTTCGCTTGAACCCAATGCCTGGCTGATGGCTGGCAAGTCCGCTTGCATGGCCTGGAGCAGGGCCCTCCTTCCCCTGGAAACCAGGTCATTCCCCCCAAGGTGTAAGATGATGACCGACGGCTGAACCCCCCCAGCCGCCAAGCGCTGTTCAATTGAGCCCCGTGCTTCACTCCATTTCATCCCCGGGGAGCCCAACCACACGAACTGTGTGTTAACGAAACTCTGCGGCCAATTCCTGTGCGCTGCCCAGCGTTCCAACCTTGAGATGTAAGAGTGTCCCATCAACCATACCTGGTGGCCTGCCAAATGAAAACGAAGAAGCAGCTTTAGGCAGTCGTATATTTATTTGCACACCAAAATTCTTGCGGTATATCCGCTAATCTCCTCCCTCGCCCAGCCCTTCAGGGCCGCCCTGATCTTGAAAGACCCCGTTGGGTCGGCACCCCCGTCTAGCTTGGTATCGTGGCGCACGGCAGCCAGGTGACCACATGTCCATGAGTGGCTTTTGCCGTTCTCCTTGGCCCATACCACGAACCTCTCTACCTGATCCTCGCTCCCCGAGGCTAGACCACCCTGCGCCTCCACTACTGCTCGAAATGTCGCTAACTGGGAGCCGTACTTCTTCTGTGTTGCTGGCGCCAGGGACCTCTCCCCCATCTTCCTCAGTCGTTCCCCCACCAAAGCAGGCGCCAAAGGGGGTCTGGGAATGGTGTCATCTCCGCCCTTGCCCGCGGCCATGCCTCTCGAAACCGGAGCCACTGAAAGCGAGAAAGAGCGTCAGCTGCCACATTCTTGACACCCGCGATGTGCCGCGCCCTAAACTCAATGTTGCTGCGCAGGCCTGCCTTCACCAACTCCCTCAGTAGACTTAAAACTAGCGGGCACGAGGCGGTAAGGCCGTTGATGGCGTGCACCACCGCCATGTTGTCCGACCAGAAAACTACTTTCATGTCGCTTAGTGCGGCCCGCCATAAGTGTAGCGCTACAAGGATGGGAAAGAGTTCCAACACTACAATATTGTTTGTTACTTTCATTTTTACGCCATGCATTTGGCCACCTCATTGCGCACCACTCTTCGCCCAGGATCACGCCAAAACCTTCCCTACCAGACGCATCTGAGAATAGGCAAAGCTCCTGGCTGGCTATCCACGGGGCCCTCCAAATCACCGTACCATTGAAGCCAATGAGAAATTCCGCCCACATTGCTAGATCCGCTTTCACGCCTGAACTCAACCGTACAAAATGGTGCTTCTGTAGTACGTTGGCCGTGGCCCCCGCCAGCCTCCTCGAGAATACCCTGCCTGCTGGTATCACCCTAGCTGCGAAGTTCAACTTGCCCACCAGGCTCTGGACAGCCCCTAGGGTTGCTTTGTCCTTGCCCAGCAGCGCCTGGATGTCCTGCTGCAAGTCCTGAACCTTATCAGCGGGAAGCCTCGATTCACCTTTAACCGTGTCAAGCTCCACACCCAAAAGGGTCAGGACATGCGCCGGCCCCTCGGTCTTACCTGGGGCAAGGGGAACCCCTAGGAACTTAGCCACCTCCTCAAAGCGCCTCAGCCCTGCCGCACACTCGCCTGTCCCTGCAGGGCCAAAAAACAAAAAATCGTCTAAATAGTGGGTCACCTGCGTGATCCCATGGAGGTCCCCCAATGCCCACTGGCGGAACGAGCTGAAGGCTTCGAAGTAGGCACAGGATACTGCGCACCCCATCGGCATGCAGCAGTCGTAGAAGAACTGCCCCGCCCACTTGAAACCCAGCAGGTGCTGGCTTGCGGGGTGCGCCGGCAGCAGGCGGAATGCGGACTCAATGTCCGCCTTAGCCAGCCACGCCCCTTTGCCCGCTCTCCGTATCATGTCAATGGCCATGTCCAGAGAGCAGTATGACACAGAACATGTCCCTTCATCTAGCCAGTGGTTCACTGAATTGCCCTCGGGGTATGATAGATGGTGGATCAAGCGATAGGCACCCTGCTGCTTCTTCGGTACCACCCCCAGCGGTGAAACCAAAAAATGATCCAGGGGAGGGCTGCTGAATGGCCCCGCCACCCTCCCTGCTGACAACTTCTTTTGTATTTTTTGCGCTACCACCCCGGGCAGGTCCCTGGCTGACTTCAAGTTCAATGCGTCCCTGGACTCCAGTGGCCCCTGGTATGGGATCTTAAAACCATCGAGGAACCCACCCGCTAGCAGGGCCCTGTCCTGCCCCAATGGATAGCGCCTAATGAGTGGGATGAAATTATCCATGATGATGGGGGATGGGCCCTTGACGGGGGCGGAGCGCTGCGCGGGGGGCCCGGGAGTGCAAGGGGTGGTGGTGAGGTCCCATTGCGAGGGGGGGGGCTGCCCCTTGAGGTCTCATTGGCGTTGCGTGTCTGTCCTGTTGGGCGGTGTAGGCTGGGGCGCGCCCTGGCTGGAGGTGCAGGTGTTCGCAGGGTGTTGTGCACCACACTTGCTGCAGCTGTGTGCAAATTTGCATGCCCTGCCCCAAGTGCAGTTGCCCCCGTTGTATAGCCTACATGTGCCTGAATTGAAGCGCTTGGAGCCCTGCCTCTGCCCCCGCCCCCTGCCCCCCGAAATGACTGCTTGAAGGGGCGCCTGGGAAACTGATCCTTTCGCCTGTCATCTGACTCCCCTTGCCCTTTATACGACTGATCCCTCCTATCCTGGGTGGGGCGGCACATGTGTTGTACCCAAAGCTGGATCTCTTTCTGGTCCCACCCCAGGTCCGGGCATATGGCCATTGTAGGAGAGTGGAATCTGACTAATGGTTGCCCCCAACTTTTTGCCTGGTATTTAAGTGGTTTTTGACTAGTCTGGCTGGGATCCTGCTATTCAGGACCCCAGCCTATCTGCTTTCTCCCTAAAACTGTTGTGAGTACTCTAGGTACAAACATAATTGGATGCTGGGCATGCCCTACCAGTCCCTTGTAGATGGTACCCTAGGTACCCAGGGCATGGGTCACCCAGTAGGCCTACCAGGGCTGCAGCACTTATTGTGCCACCCTGGGACAGCCACCCAAACTGACACCACCAGGCCACTACTGTAGCCTGGGTAAGGTGGTGCTAGCACCCCTTACAGGGATGTAGGTACCCTATGTCCCATACCATACAACACATATACTCTCATAGGTCACCCCTATGGCAGGCCCTGGTAATCCTACAGGGCTGGGTGCTGAGGTATGTGTGAGGGGGACCCCTACGTGAGTAGGACCTCTCTGCAACCTTCGTAAAATCGTTACTGGGTTGTTTGTAGTGTAGCCATACCATATACTCTTAACCGCATTATAAGTTATTGCGTCATCGCTGTAACTTAGGAATGGCTACACAGAACCATATCGTGTTTGGTGTCAAACATGAAGGAATCATACCCCCAGTCCAGCCATGGGCATGGGGGCACGATTCCCCCTTGCTAGGAGGGTGATATGGGAAAAGCGGTAGAATTTGGACACCAATTTAAAAGTGCACATGTACCACAAAATGGCTACTGTTCGCCACCTACACGACTCTGGCTGGCTGTTGCTGGGGAAAACCCCAGCCTCGCCATCTGGACAATAGGGCTCCTGTGGCAGGGAGGTGCCAGCACCTCCCCAGACAGGATATGTGGATTGGAACAGGGTGGGTGCACCAAATGTCCTTTCAGAGTTGCACGTAGGCAGCTGCAGAGCCCCAATTCTGCATACACCGCCTGGAACCGGTTCAGGGGCATCCTGCCCCTCGCCCAGGCAGGAAACACACAAAGGGGAGTGGGTGTAGCCACCCTTTCCCGCCTCTACTCTGATTGGTAGGCTCTCTTTTGGACCATCCCCTAATCTTGGGGATATATGGGAATAACTTTGCCCTAGAGCCTTAGATTCGTACAGGACTTCACAGAACTGACCTTCGACGAGCTGCTGCCCAGCTGACTGAAGAAATCTCCCTTGGGATAAAGGAGTTATCCCCCTGCTTGGCAGGCACCTAAAAGACTACAAGATACCCGGTTGGAACTTCGTTGCTCTCACGACCTTCGACGCCTTCCAGCAACCTCGAGGTGGGTCTCCAGTGCATCCCAGCATCCTGTGAGTGTGCCCAGCAAGTCTGAGCACCCTGGACCACGTGGGTGTCGAGATCCCCGCATACCCCGAGACACCGGCCACCTCTTGTCCAGCACACGACCCCGACCAGTGGGGAAGTTGTGCTTTGGCCCATTCTTGAGCCAACTATCAAGCAGCAATTGTGCCGACTCTCAGCTCCCTGGCCCGCTCCGGTGGCCCGTGGGAGCCCTTTTACGCACTCCATTTTGCTGCCTTCCGCGGTCCCTTGTCTCTCGACTTGTGGGCCCTGACGGAGGACAATCTTCTTTTCCAAGAGTTCCCCTGGTTGCTCCAGGCCTGCTCTACGCTCCCTGCAAAGGAGAGCACCCTCAGACCTCGTGGGTCTGCACCAGCAGCTGCTTTGTTCATCTTGCGTGGGTTGCGGTTGCCAATGCTTAGTGGATCCAATCGGGACACTAATACCGCAGCGACCTTCAGCCGACGTGGGACAGTTGCCCTCCAGAAGCTGGCCTTCCTTGAAGCCTCCCGGAGCCCGTGACTGCAGAGCCCAGCTGTACCTTCCACACCTGAAGCACCCGACATCCACGAACTCCTTCCTGTGAGCTCCCTGGTCACTGTGCTGTGACCCAGACTCTGTCCCCTCTGCTTTCAGGTTCATCTTTGTCTTTTCTTCAACTTTAATCTTCACGACTTCATCGACACTTCCAGCTAGCAGCAGTTTGGACTCCTTTTCCATAGAAAATCAGCCCGCGACCCGACACCAGAATCGACCTATGCACCCGGCTTCCCTGGGGCAGGTAACAGTGGTACTTCGGTACTTCCGTGGTGGTGGGCTCTCCAAAGCCTTAAGTCTCAAGCCTTAACTTTGTACTGTTGTTAGAAGTGTCCTTAAACCTTAATTATTCAACCGCGACATTCTCCATAGGCTAACATTGCGATCCCGATAGCAACTTCTCGCACTGCACACGCCTCCCGTGGGTCCCCTTCCTCTTAACTGTGGGTGGATTCTTAAGGGGCCAGCGATCCTGAATGCCCTAGGCATCGCCTGTAGAATTGTCGTGGTTCTTATACCACTATTTTAGTATATGGTTTGGTCCCCCCCTGGGGCCCATTGATTTCTGTGCTATTTATTGTGTTTATAAATGCTTGTTTGAAGTGTAACTTTGCCACTAGCCACATAAAGTGACTGTGGGATTCTGTCTAGAATAAATACATATATTTTATATATATACCTGTGTGGGCTACTCTTTCATTTGGTGATTCAAGAGGTTATTATGGTAAAACAATAAGCTTAACACTCCTTCAAGACTTAGCCTGAAGGCTGCTCTCCACAGCTACCACTAGGATAGCTTTCTTTAAAGGTTGTCTTAAACCTATCATCAATAGGAGTCGAATTGGACTGGTGCAAGGTGTCCCTATAACTAGGAACAGCATATACCAGGCCAACTTCTCACATTGGTGTGCAGCGGTTGGATTCAAGCTTGCCATTGTTTTACCAGATAACAAATTGAATTTCTAAAGTGAAAGCCACAAGGTACCAAAGGTACATATAAATTCAAGCTAGAATACAATAAGTTCTACTGAACTTGGAGTTGTGTGTAGAGGGTTTAGCACACCTTGACTACAACTCAAGAGAGGGTTCAGTAGGCCACACTTAGTGTAGGTAGATACATCACTACACTAAACATGTCTTCAGGTGGCACTAAGGCTATGGAAGGACCCCAGAGGGTCCCAGTAGATAAGTATGATAATTTCACCTTTGCAGAGCTCAGGGAAATGTGCACCCTTAGAAAACTGAAGACAAACAAAGGTGCCAACACAAACCGTCTCAGGGAAATCCTGCTCATAGCAGACTTTATGGAGTCCATAGGGTCCAGAGGGACGGACAGAGTGGGTGGGCATCCTTCAGAAGAGGACACTCCCAGAGTGGACTCTGATGAGGAACAGGAAGAGGATGAAAATCCTGACCTGGAAGAAACAGACCACTCACAGCATGGAGGTGATGGCTCAAGAGGCACTCCCTCCACCCTTAAAAGGAGAGTGGTGGATCCAAGAAGGAACAGATCCCCCTCAGTGGGATCCAACCATTCTAGGAGATCCAAAGGGTCCTCTGCCTCTTCTCAGAGAAGAGAATCCTCCCATGAGAGGAAATGCAGACTGATCAAATTTGAGCAGGCTAAGCTTGAGCTTAAAAGAGAACAGTTAGCATTGGACAGGGAAACCCTGGAGCTTCAGAAAGCTTCAAGAAAGTGGGGTCTAGAGATCCCTGGTGGCAGTAATGAAACCCCTAGAGTTAGAGAGAAAGTCCCTGACAATAGGAACCTCCACAAGATTGTGCCCCCCTATCAGAATGGGGATGATATCCACAAATGGATATCTGCTCTTGAAAGGGCCTGTAGAGTACAGAGGGTCCCTGTAGAGCAGTGGGCAGCAATCCTGTGGCTCTCCTTTTCAGATAAAGGTAGAGACAAGCTCCTCTCTGTAAGAGAAGAGGATGCTGATGATTATTATATCTTGAAAGCTGCTTTAATAGATGGGTTTGGCTTAACCACTGATCAATACAGACTTAAGTTCAGAGACACCCAGAAAGCACAGAATCAAGATTGGGTAGACTTTGTGGATTGTGCAACCAAGGCACTGGAAGGTTGGTTAAATGGCAGTAAAGTTAATGATTATCAAGGATTGTATAATCTCATTATGAGGGAGCAGATTCTTAATAATTGTCAGAACCAACTTTTACACCAGCACCTGGTGGACTCTGATCTGACCTCTCCCCAAGAATTGGGAAAGAAGGCAGACAAATGGGTCAGAACCAGGATTAGGCCTAAGAACCAAGTTGGTGACCAGAAGAAGGATTCCACTAAGCCCAAAGAGAAAGGTGGGGATGATAAACAAGAAAAGTCCTCTGAAGGGCCCCAACAACCCAGTGCTGGGGGTGGGTCCCAAAATACTTCCTCTAAGAAACCATATTGCCATGTGTGTAAGAAACCTGGCCACTGGAAAACTGACTCCAGCTGTCCAAAGAATGGCAATAAAGAGAATGTTCCTCCAAAACCAGCTCCAACACCTCCTGTTACTACTAGTAGTAATCCCCCAGGTGGTGGGAGTGCACCCAAAAACTTAGTTGGGATTTCTTGGGGAACTCAGGGGGACTCTGGCCTATCCAGGTCCCCTACTCAAGCAACTATGGTCTGTGATGGTGGCATGGGGTTTGCCAACTTTACCATGAGCCCCAGTATTCTGGGCAGGTACAGACAAGAACCAATAATCAATGGTCAGAAGGCTGTGGCCTATAAGGACACAGGGGCCAGTGTCACCATGGTGACCAAGAGGCTAGTGCCCCTAGATCAGCTTTTACCTGGGTTTAGCTACCAGGTGACCAACATAGATGGAATCAGGACAGATCATCCCATGGCAGTGATAAATCTCAGCTGGGGAGGGGTCACTGGCCCCAAGAGGGTGGCAGTGTCCCCAAACTTGCCTGTAGATTGTCTACTGGGGAATGATCTAGAAATCTCAGCCTGGGCTGAGGTTGACCACAAGGCCCATTTGAAAATGGTAGGAATCCCTGAGAAAGTGGATGAGACCCTGAGGGCCACACCTCCACCCCAGGAGAAAATAGAAAGAGTGAAGCCTGAAACTATGGATCACTCTACCCAAACAGAGAGCATAGGGGAAGAGGAACAGTCCTCCCCTCACCAGACTACAGGTAAGGGTCAAGTTTCTCAGGGAACTGATCCTGCCCCTTGTGAAGTAACTGCCCCAGAAGTGGACAGGCCTGACCTGCCCACCTCTCTGATGGCAGGGGATCCTTCCAAGGTGGTACCCAGTCTGGAGCAGGTATCCTGCCCCTCTCTACCCTGCCTCAGTCAGCCCAGGGCTGCAGAGGTCAGGGAGGTCAGTGGACCCTTATTGGGCCCCTGCCCAGAGGAACCCCCTCATCAACAGATTAGGGACACCCAGCAGAGTAGTTTCAGCCAGGTGAATATTCCTCTACAAACTGAGGGATCCCTCTTACCCCTAGGTGTAGGCACCCCTCAAATGGATGTTGTGGAGCACAGGGAAACCTGGGGCCTAGCTGCCCCAAACCTTCCAGTGCCCTCCACTATTCCAGCCAAAGGGATCCAACCCCCAGCTGTAGGCAGCCAGCGGTTGACCCTTAGGGCCAGATATGACACCGTCATGGGCAGAAAGGCTTCCATAGTGGCCAGTGATCTGAGGAGGTTGAGACCAACCCAAGTAGGGTCTCACTTCCAGACTCAGACACCCCACCAGCCCACCTCTGACCCAAAAACCAATACAGGTAATTTCCCTAGACTTTGGAGAAACTCTAGAACCCCTTGTGGTAGGATTTCCCAAGTGGACCATGACACAGGGAGCAACCATGTTAGTACAGGTTCTTCCTTATATGGCCACTCAGGAAATAAAGGCTTATCTGGACAAGGTTTGCCTTATCTCCTTTCGTTTGGGGGTGGTTATGTAGGAGAGTGGAATCTGACTAATGGTTGCCCCCAACTTTTTGCCTGGTATTTAAGTGGTTTTTGACTAGTCTGGCTGGGATCCTGCTATTCAGGACCCCAGCCTATCTGCTTTCTCCCTAAAACTGTTGTGAGTACTCTAGGTACAAACATAATTGGATGCTGGGCATGCCCTACCAGTCCCTTGTAGATGGTACCCTAGGTACCCAGGGCATGGGTCCCCCAGTAGGCCTACTAGGGCTGCAGCACTTATTGTGCCACCCTGGGACAGCCACCCAAACTGACACCACCAGGCCACTACTGTAGCCTGGGTAAGGTGGTGCTAGCACCCCTTACAGGGATGTAGGTACCCTATGTCCCATACCATACAACACATATACTCTCATAGGTCACCCCTATGGCAGGCCCTGGTAATCCTACAGGGCTGGGTGCTGAGGTATGTGTGAGGGGGGACCCCTACGTGAGTAGGACCTCTCTGCAACCTTCGTAAAATCGTTACTGGGTTGTTTGTAGTGTAGCCATACCATATACTCTTAACCGCATTATAAGTTATTGCGTCATCGCTGTAACTTAGGAATGGCTACACAGAACCATATCGTGTTTGGTGTCAAACATGAAGGAATCATACCCCCAGTCCAGCCATGGGCATGGGGGCACGATTCCCCCTTGCTAGGAGGGTGATATGGGAAAAGCGGTAGAATTTGGACACCAATTTAAAAGTGCACATGTACCACAAAATGGCTACTGTTCGCCACCTACACGACTCTGGCTGGCTGTTGCTGGGGAAAACCCCAGCCTCGCCATCTGGACAATAGGGCTCCTGTGGCAGGGAGGTGCCAGCACCTCCCCAGACAGGATATGTGGATTGGAACAGGGTGGGTGCACCAAATGTCCTTTCAGAGTTGCACGTAGGCAGCTGCAGAGCCCCAATTCTGCATACACCGCCTGGAACCGGTTCAGGGGCGTCCTGCCCCTCGCCCAGGCGGGAAACACACAAAGGGGAGTGGGTGTAGCCACCCTTTCCCGCCTCTACTCTGATTGGTAGGCTCTCTTTTGGACCATCCCCTAATCTTGGGGATATATGGGAATAACTTTGCCCTAGAGCCTTAGATTCGTACAGGACTTCACAGAACTGACCTTCGACAAGCTGCTGCCCAGCTGACTGAAGAAATCTCCCTTGGGATAAAGGAGTTATCCCCCTGCTTGGCAGGCACCTAAAAGACTACAAGATACCCGGTTGGAACTTCGTTGCTCTCACGACCTTCGACGCCTTCCAGCAACCTCGAGGTGGGTCTCCAGTGCATCCCAGCGTCCTGTGAGTGTGCCCAGCAAGTCTGAGCACCCTGGACCACGTGGGTGTTGAGATCCCCGCATACCCCGAGACACCGGCCACCTCTTGTCCAGCACACGACCCCGACCAGTGGGGAAGTTGTGCTTTGGCCCATTCTTGAGCCAACCATCAAGCAGCAATTGTGCCGACTCTCAGCTCCCTGGCCCGCTCCGGTGGCCTGTGGGAGCCCTTTTACGCACTCCATTTTGCTGCCTTCCGCGGTCCCTTGTCTCTCGACTTGTGGGCCCTGACGGAGGACAATCTTCTTTTCCAAGAGTTCCCCTGGTTGCTCCAGGCCTGCTCTACGCTCCCTGCAAAGGAGAGCACCCTCAGACCTCGTGGGTCTGCACCAGCAGCTGCTTTGTTCATCTTGCGTGGGTTGCGGTTGCCAATGCTTAGTGGATCCAATCGGGACACTAACACCGCAGCAACCTTCAGCCGACGTGGGACAGTCGCCCTCCAGAAGCTGGCCTTCCTTGAAGCCTCCCGGAGCCCGTGACTGCAGAGCCCAGCTGTACCTTCCACACCTGAAGCACCCGACATCCACGAGCTCCTTCCTGTGAGCTCCCTGGTCACTGTGCTGTGACCCAGACTCTGTCCCCTCTGCTTTCAGGTTCATCTTTGTCTTTTCTTCAACTTTAATCTTCACGACTTCATCGACACTTCCAGCTAGCAGCAGTTTGGACTCCTTTTCCATAGAAAATCAGCCCGCGACCCGACACCAGAATCGACCTATGCACCAGGCTTCCCTGGGGCAGGTAACAGTGGTACTTCGGTACTTCCGTGGTGGTGGGCTCTCCAAAGCCTTAAGTCTCAAGCCTTAACTTTGTACTGTTGTTAGAAGTGTCCTTAAACCTTAATTATTCAACCGCGACATTCTCCATAGGCTAACATTGCGATCCCGATAGCAACTTCTCGCACTGCACACGCCTCCCGTGGGTCCCCTTCCTCTTAACTGTGGGTGGATTCTTAAGGGGCCAGCGATCCTGAATGCCCTAGGCATCGCCTGTAGAATTGTCGTGGTTCTTATACCACTATTTTAGTATATGGTTTGGTCCCCCCCTGGGGCCCATTGATTTCTGTGCTATTTATTGTGTTTATAAATGCTTGTTTGAAGTGTAACTTTGCCACTAGCCACATAAAGTGACTGTGGGATTCTGTCTAGAATAAATACATATATTTTATATATATACCTGTGTGGGCTACTCTTTCATTTGGTTATTCAAGAGGTTATTATGGTAAAACAATAAGCTTAACACTCCTTCAAGACTTAGCCTGAAGGCTGCTCTCCACAGCTACCACTAGGATAGCTTTCTTTAAAGGTTGTCTTAAACCTATCATCAATAGGAGTCGAATTGGACTGGTGCAAGGTGTCCCTATAACTAGGAACAGCATATACCAGGCCAACTTATCACAGCCATTCTCTTCCGGAAGTCTTGGTCATAATAGAACCAGCCCAAACCCCCAGAGAGCCTCGCCTCTTCCTGAATTGTGCTGGCATACTGTATGAGGGCCTCACTCTGTTCTGGGAATTTCTGGACCACCACTGCCGCTAGGATGTTAAATGCTGACGTCCAGTTCTCAACTGTCCTATCAGGCCAGCGCTGGTGCCTGACTTTTTCCTCTTCCTTACGCCCCATCTTTCTGGTATCCATCCCTGCCGAACCGTGCATGAGTAGTGTAAGGATATCTATGTAATCCCGCCTCCATATCCCTTCCTTAGCGGCCTGCGGCACCATCCACGCCAGGGAACAGCGACCGGATGCCAATGGTGCCTGAGTAACAAGGGGTCTGGGAACCTGCCCTATGCCCTCCTCTACTGGGATCGTAGAACCTGGGACCACGGCGGGCAAGGGCTCGAGAGCAACGTTGGTGGGGGCTGGACCATTCGCAGCTGGGGGGAGGGTGAGGAAACCAGCGCACCAACGTTGGTGGGGGGCGGACCATTCGCAGGTGGGGAGGGCGAGGAAACCAGCGCACCAACTGTGGGTGCAACCGCTGCAGTAACTGCGATGGGACTAGCATTCCCTGTGAGTGACAGCACCGGAGCCCCCCCAGGCTCACCATTACGTAATTCCGCGGCTGCGTTCTGTCCTGCCCAAACTTGGAGCACGGGTGCTTGGGCTGCCGCAGGCACCGCCGCTGGGGTGACCTGTGGCGGGGCAGATAAAGTGTCCAAACGGCTCTGGAATAGTCATGAGGCTAAACATGTGGTCCATGGCCTTACCCATTTGCGCCATGTCCGTGATGCCTGTGGCAGAGTCATGCACCACCGGTGTTACAACGGCCGGCACGGTGTTACGTGGTGCAGCCGCTTGCCGTTTCTTTGCAGGCGGGGCCTCAGGCATGTCTTTTGTTGTGGGCTTGCGTACCCGAGTGGACCTCCAGGGCTCCGCCCCCGAAGGGCCGGGGATGCCCTCGGCTGGGGAGGGATGCGACAACCACGCCTGTGTCGTCCTGCCTGCGGGCCTCGATAAAACCCTGAACCCACGCCGGGCCCTTCTCACGAGCGATCGCCATAAACTCCGCCCACATTCCGTCCTGCGGTGCGCTCGGCAGCGTCTCATCGATCGACGTCTCCTGGGAGAAAAGTGGACCCGGTGTCCCGATATCCTCCATGGTGCGGTGCTCGACCTTTGCGGTCACAGCTTGCACTCGTCCCCCTTCGCGCTTTTCCCACGGTCCCTTGCTCCTATTGCGGGCTGTCCCCCTGGCGATCTGTATGGGGGGGGAGAGAAACGGCGTTAGCACGGTGGAATCAGCTGCGGGACTAAATTTACCCCTAAGCAACATAAGCAACATAGTCGCTATCCAATTAATCCCTTCTGCAACATAGTCTGTATCCTAATCTGTAAGCAGTTGGCCAGAGACCTTAAATCAAATTTGCAAGTACAAAAGGATGCCTCTTTGAAACGCAGCAACCCGCTGACCCACATGCAAAAAATACGCCCTCTGTATGAAACCCGGCACCCACCCCTCACAGCAGGCACGAGAAAAATGCAATCCCTGCCAAATTCGTACAGCCCACAGGGCAGCCCACACAACCTGCTGCCTGTTCACATGGCACAATTTCGACTCGAAAGTACCGGAGCGCACGGGGAGGAGGTGAGGGGGGCCTCCCTCCCCCTGTGTTAACCCGGGCTCGCGCCCGCATCCCCCGCACCTGAGAGGCAACACCGACCCGGGCGGGCCGCCGCCTGCCGCCCGTACCTTGTGTTAACTTGTATCATTGTCCGGGCCAAGCACCATTCTAATGTTATTTATTGAATGTAGATTTATATAGCGCGGGTATTAGAGCGCTTTACCTGACCACCGATTACATTCAGGCACGGGGAGATTAAGTGATTCGCCCCGAACCACATGATGTTGATTCAACCCGAGGCTCGAACCCTGGTTTCCCGCACCACGGTTGGAAATCTGGCCGTCAGACCCCAATCGCTCCCCATGAGTAGAATAAGTGGGTGGCCTATCGATGCGGACGCGGTCCCGAGACTCTAAAAGCCCGCACCCGGATTGAGATTGAGGACCTGAGCCTCGGCCCTTTTATACGTTCTGCTCTTTATGCCTCTATTCTTTATGCAGCGGGAACTGGACCGGAAGATCTTGGAGCGCGTAGTACCTTACATACATATTTAGGCGCGGGAAGATTAAGTGATTTGCCCCAATCACAGCATGCGGCCGCGGCCGCGGCCCCGAGACTCGCAAACACCAACCAGATTGCGATTGAGGACCTTAGCCTCGGTCCTTGCATATGATTTCCTCTCTATGCCTATATGCTTCATCTAGCGGGAACTCGACCCGAAGGTATTGGAGCGCGCAGCACCGTATTTACAAACATATGCAGGCCCGGGGAGATTAAGTGATTTGCCCCGAAACCCATAATGCGGACGCGGCCCCGAGACTATAAACACGCCGACCAGATTGCGATTGAGGACCTTAGCCTCGGTCCTTGCATATGATCTGCTTATTATGCCTATAAGCTTTATCTGGCGGGCAATCGATCCGAAGGAATTGGAGCACACAGCACCATCAACGGTCAATGTGGTACTGGAGGGCAGGGGGGGGGGGCGGCCTTCCCACGCACGAGCCAAAGGGGCTCACCGCGCACCAATGCTGCCCTCGCTCCGTGGCGGAACTCCCGGTAGGTATGCCCTACTGTGCTCACACACGGGGGAAAAACCCACCCAGAGCTACAGCACTCCGAAGTAACCGGAAACAAAGATATGGGGAGGTTCCGGGCTCAAAAACCCTCTAACTCACGCCGCAACAGCCCTCCTGTTGTAGCCATTGGAAACGGAGGACATGCCTTAACTCATTGCTGGCAAGAGAGGGGCTACCGACACCGACGCTCATCACCATGCGCGCGATTCCTGGCAAGTCAACGATCGACACCGTCCGAGCCCACGCGGCGGGCGCTGCCGGGCGATGCCCCATTACACAAACATCCCCCTTTCACGCCATACGAACGACCCCGCGTCCTCCCAGCGCTGTAAATCGCGCCTCTCTTACAAGCCTGCCCCGTTCTATCTTCCCGCCACAAAACCCCGACCGCAGCGTCCTACCGACGCGCAGGAGCCCACTTGCGCCCCCCCCCACCCGTGGCCATCGAGCCACAGAGCCCCGTCAACCTGATACTGCCCAGGGACAGGGCCGGGGTGGGAGGGGTTGTGCAAGACTCACCGTTGCTCGTAGTCTCAAAATTCACGAAGGGCCCGGCACGTGGCGCGTGGCAAGGTCGGAGATGACGAGTCCAAACCGCGACTGAAGACACGACGAGGGCAAATACGCGTGGCCAGGAGGAGCGGCGCAGGAAGCAGAGGAAGATCTGAGGAGGTGAGGAGCCTAAAAAGGGGGGTCTAGCCTCGCCCTCCCTAGGGCACGCCTCCCCAGGACAAACCCATTGGGGGCCTCCCCTCCCCGAGGCGCGGCCTCGCTAGAGGCGGAGCAGGAGGGGGGGGGGGAGGCTCCGACGGGCGGCCACTAGAGGGCTGCCCTGCTGATGTCCCCCTGCGTGGGACCAGGGGCGTAGGAGACACTAAATTTCTGGGGGGGACAGGGACAACCTTGTGGACTTTCCAGTGACCCTATACAAATCGCCCATTGTGTGAGACCGTACGCGCGTTAAATGTATACAATGGCATAGTTATGAAGTGAAATATTAAGAAAGGCAGGCAAGTAGTCACAGTCTGCAAGTATGCTTTATTTTTATTTACATTCACAATAAAGACCAAATGGGAAATAAATATGTATATGAATCTTGCATCTTCATGCACCAGGAAAACAAAGGTGGGACGAAAAAAGGAATAATAAACTAAATGCTCTTAGCGACATTCCTACATCTCAAAATGCAATTGGACTAATTAGAAATTGTTTTTCTTGCTGCAGGAATCTGTAATAAAATTATGAACTTAATTTTGAAAAGCCAAACAATTTCTTGCGCCGTTCAGTGCAGAGGACAAATTCTTTCGCTATTGTATGTAGGTCAACTGAGTCCATCATCTCTTTATGTATGTTGCATATGGCAACATGATTCAGTCTTTTTTGAGACATAGTTGATCTTAACCAAGTTTTCAATCGGCGGAGGCCACTGAAACTTCTCTCAGCCTCACAAGACGATACTGGTATAACTAAAAGAATCTGTAATAGCTTCTCAACCTGTGAAAAGAAAGCTCTCTCTCTTGGAAGCATTTTTCGGAGTATGTCTGCCAGTTCTGGGACTGAAGAGTACTTGAACATGCTTGATAACATAGTCAATTGAGCAGAGAGCAGCAAAGGGTCCGTTTCTTTGTACTGATCAAGAGAGTCAATGCCATTGCCTGTTAAAAGCACTTGTTCAAGTTTTTCATATGTTTGGATGCCTTCCTGGTCAAAACGCTGAGTGAGATGAAGAGAAACAGTATCTAAAAGTTCGAAATACTGAGGGCGATAGTAGTCCCTAACGGCTGCAGGATGAAAAGTTTCTGCTGCTCCATCATCTATCCGTTTAGGGATTCGGCGCAGTCGTGGTACTTCAATGGCATTAAGATGGTACTTAGCAATCATGTGGTTGTTGGCATCAAGCAGACTGTCAAACGACTCTTCACTACGGAGCTTTAGTATTGCACTTTTTGCTACATTAACAGCAGCTAGTAGCCCTGATATAGTTTGCTGGCGTCCTTGTAAGGCAATATTCAAACATTCCAGAAGCTGCAGTACTTGGAGAGCAATCTGAAGACCTAGGACAGTTGTTCCTCTCTGAAACTGTGCCAGCATACCACGAGCACGAGCAGACACATCACCACTGGACTTGGATGTTGATAAGTGTTCTAGGGTTTCCAGAATAGGTTCATAACTATCCATTACTTTTTTTACAGCTTTAACACGTACCGTCCAACGTGTTGGACACAGAGGCTTTATTTTTAACACATTTGCAGGGCCTTCTACACTGTGTTGGATGAGGTCTGAGAATATTGTACGGCATGTCATAGATTGCCCAAACAGATTACCAAGTTCGTGGACATAAAGTAGTGCATCTTCCATTATGGAACATTTATGTGCTGCAGCCTGCATCACCAGATTTGTACAATGTGCTCCACAATGGACATAAAGAGCAAGTGGCTGTTCTTGGCGTATTAATGCTTGCGCACCATGGTATTTCCCTGCCATATTTGCTGCACCATCATATGTTTGTGCTCTCAACTTTGACAGAGAAAGACCATGACGGCATAAAACATCTTTGACAATTGTAGCAATTGCAGTACCAGTGGTATTATCAGCCTGATACAGTCCAATGAAATCCTCATGAGGATACAGATCTTGGTCAATGTAACGCATACAAAAGCTTTCTTGTTCCTGACCAGATATATCCTGTGTGCCATCAACAATTACTGCATATGGATTGTCACCAATATTTTTACGGATTTGTTGCAAAATTGCACGGGACAATAATTGAAGAACTTCATTTTGGATGTCTGGGCTGAGATATTCTGCTCGATTTGCTGTAATCCACAGTTTTAAAGATGGTACATCTTCTGCTCGTGCACTAAGAAATTGACGGAAATTCCCACTGCTGTCATCATGACCTCGGAGTGCAAGGCCTTGTTTTGCCAGAAGAGCTATGGTATGAATGATTTTGTTAAGACAAAGCCAGGCTTCTTTATGTTGTTGTTGGACTTGCTGTGATAACTGTTGATTGATTGACTGGCCTCCTCTATACTGTACAAGTTGACTCACAGCATATGAATGAGCACAACTGTTCTGGTGCTTTTTGAACCTTTCAATTGCCTTCTTCCAGTTGGTGTAACCTGTGCTGCAAAATGCCTCCTCTGTGTTCTTGGAAAGCTCAGTTAATTTCAGTGACTTAGCCTTTGCACAGTGAAAGCATAGTACTCCTGCCACTCTACTGCTGTAATGAAGCCAGGGGAAATCCTGGAACCATCGTCCTTGAAAATGTAGAATGCGCTTTTTCTTCATATGGGACTGTGTTACAATGATTTGAACTGGCAATGTGCTCTCGTGCGGTTGGTTTGGTTCCACTGTGCTTACAAATGTTTCCTCTGTATCCTGAAGACTAGTTGTTGATGCATAAGAACTGCTGCTTGATTCGTCTGAGGCAGTGACAACTCCACAAAATGTTCCTGGGAGCGGTGTGCAATCACTTGATATTTCTAAAGCTGTGGCCCCAACTCCATATTGAATTGCAGACTGCAGTTTAGACATATCATCACTATGAATCGTGTTAATTTCTGAGTTGTCTGAATATAGGTTCACTTCACTTGGCTGTTTCTTGGCAAAGAATTTCCGAATGTCCATTCTAAGAAAAAAGGAAGAAATAAGTTTGTAGCAGTTGCAATGTGGGGACATACAGAATATTTAACTGCAGTTCAAAAGTTGCAAACAGTCTTTTGTGTGCACTCCCCCCATGTAATCAGCACAGGGAGTGTTGGGGTCAAAACCTACCTCCAGTGTAAGGATCCTCTTCCAATGTAGTGCGACAGTGAGGGGAAATTATGCATGTGCACAGGCTTCCCAGTTGTTTTATAACACCTTTAGGTTTCCACACCAAGAAGAGCATTCTAGTCAGCATCTTACCTGACTAAAGTGTTACAGCAATACATAAGACACTGCAGTATATGTTTTATGGTGGCAAAGGAACCTACCTGAAAATTTTATTTTAGCTGAAGATGACAGGCAATGTGGGCAAGCAGGTTTTCAAAGTAGTAGTGGCAGCCGTAGCCCTCTGTTGCGATTTTCTTGATCCACTCACTGGCTGTGAGTTGCTGGTCGGACTGACTACTGGATTCCGACGGCTGATAGTGCTGCGTTTCCTTCTGCCCTGGGACGCTGGAGACTTACCAACAGGCAATGGTTCAGGTGAGCCAGAGCTCAGTCTGTGGACTTGGAGGAGGTTCTGGCTACTCAAATGCGGTACTAAGATGACCCCACTCAGTTGCTAAATGGTGACAAGTACAAAGAAATCAAACTGAGGGACTTGAGACAAAATCTTCACTAGCAGTATCCTGAGCCAAGATACCAGCAGGTGTAAAACTCCACATAGTCTTAAGAACAATAGAGAATTGTGAAACACAGAACTAGGAGAGAGTGTGAGTGTGTGTGAGATGCACGAAGGCTCAAACATGGTGCAGGTAACCTCTAGCCTCTATTCCACCAGTACTCTGCCATTGCCTGCCCTTGCTTTAAAAATATGTAAAGGAGTGAGTACCAAATTGCCAGTTCCCAGACTTAAAAATCAAATAACGTCAATGTGACCTTCTCTCCCTTTCTAATTTTTTTTTATTTTATTTCCAGCGTGTGCATCGCGCTCCTTCTGCCAGTCCTTTAACTCGCTGCCCTGAGACTTTTTTGCATGATTGGTCCATACACTGATTCTGCATAATTTTCTGCTCTACGTCTGTTTGGCTGGTTTTAGCACGCAGTGGGTGTATCATTCTGACCTGCCAGTCATGAAAACTGGTCAGTGCCTCTACCAGTATTGCCATGCTTATGTGACACGGCAACACCCTCTATGTAGGAACCACAGCCAAACTCCGAAAACGACTCCAACGCATAGAGAAAGCCTCTGCATGCCTCATCCTCGACATCCCTCGCCACAGCCACATCACAGATCACCTGAGAGACCTGCACTGGCTCCCCGTCAACATGAGTATCACCTTCAATCTCTTCACCCACGCTCAAAATGCACTCCACAACACCGGACCAGCATACCCCAACAAACGACTCACCTTCTACACCCCGAACCGCCAGCTCCACTCAGCTGACCTCGCCACTGCGATAACTGCAACAGCACACAGTAGAGCAAAAGCCTTACTCTGCGCGCTAAAGCAGGCACCAAAATCAAAATGTGGGGTCTGTGGGATTCTCCTCCCAAGAAAACATTGAAAGAAGAATGGCAAATGGTGCCTTTTAAAGGAAATTAATTTACTGAGAAAGAAAGGTTTATAAAGCAGTGGGACCGTAGGGTCTTGAAATATTAAACACATTAAAAACTGCCCCATGTCTTACTGCATTAATATGGGCAACAGTTTCTTTAATGTGCAAGTTGCACAATGTGACATCTCCAGGACCTTTAAAGTGGGTGCTTGCCCAGTGTCTTGCATTGCATGCCGCATCTACTTTGGAAGAAAATGGTCTAACTAGGCTTCAGGAAAGCACCCACAGCTGCTGACTGCTATCAGTCATAGAGAAATATGTGCAGACAGGTCTTTAAGTAGGCTGAATTAACCAGGGGCTCTCTAAAAGGGAACATGTGAAATACATTTCTGTGATTCCCATAGTTTTCCACATGACCGGAATTTCGGTTTCTCTCTCAGAGGTTAATGCATCCAGATGTATAACACAATACCTTACATCCACCTAAAACCTGCAATTACTATTGGTTTTGTCAATGGTTGTTAACTGTTTAAAATAAATGAGTAAAAAGACTGATTTGTTATAAATAATCAACATTTTAATCCTAAAATTGTGAGACTGTGAATTAAATGTCATTGAGGCCTGCGGAAGGAGTAAATACAACAGTGTTTTAGACTGATGTTATGTATTTTATAGCCAGTGTGCATTTTAAGAAGTCGATACATGTTTTAATAGTGATTGCTTTCTACAGTGTAATTTGACAAACTCAACAGTCCCACTGCTTTAAACACTTTTCTTCCACACAAATTAATTTGCAAATCTTTTTTCAGTTTTTTTTCAGCAGTAGAATCCCACAGACCCCACATTTGTCCTTAAAGCTTGCTTGCTACATAAAATTCGTACCCAACTTTTTCGCACCACTATTTTCAAATGTCACCAGCCGCCACTGGCGTGCAAGGGTGCATAATGGCCCAGTCCTGCTTCATGAGAATACCATGTCAATTGCACTGTAATCTTGTTGTGTTACCTTCAAATTATTGGGATCAAAGCCCGTAGAGCTCTTATTTTCCAAAGGCTAACTTTTTGGTGAAAATGAGAACTGTCAGGTTCCCCCCACCCCCTCCTACTAAAGTAAGCTCTGGTAGACAGCCATATAAGGAGTCCAACAAACGTGGTAGAGTATCTCTCATCTGCAGGTGTTGTACATAGAGTGTCACCACGTTCCCCACAATCAGTACTCACACACAATAATTGCTATTTCACATTATATGATTATTTACTGTACAACATTCGTCTAGAAGGCAGGCGTATTACAATTACCGAAAGTACTATAAATAGCTCAGTAAGAGTTATGCAAAGTAGGGCAAACGGCAAATAAGCCCTAGTCATATTACATCACACATCAATACCCCATAGGTTTAGAGTACCAAAGTCATGGCAGCTTTTGACAGCGTGACTAACTTCTATGTGATATGCCAAGTCATGTAAAGGCTCCCTGCATACCTTACTGTGCCTTCTGACCTGAAGTATAAACTCTGTACCTAATCATCCCCTTCAGCAATTGGTCCAAGTGTCTAAACCCGCCCCTGCACAGGTACCCTATGGACCTTTCTTAAACATGGAATTCCACAGCACCCCAATCAATGCATAAGATATTCAGAGAAAGCTTCTTGTTCAAAATGCAGGTGTACAGAAGCTGCGCTACATAAGCATATCCATTTCATGCATGCACGCACTATGTAGGATTTGTATAGCACAAAGCAAGACAAAAATGACAACACTGTAAAATAGTAAAGACCAAACTAGTCCATGATTACTTGAAGGGAAAGCTGGATTATGAGTTTGGAGGTGGACTGCTCTTTCACCATGAAATAGTGTTTTGTAAAAGATGTGTGTCTTCAGCTGTTTCCTAAATTGGTGGAGGGTTAGGGCGGTGTTGATGGGTTTAGGAATGTCATTCCTGATCATCAGTTCATGGACAGAGAAGGCCTGTTTTCTTATTTTGTTTCTTTTCTCATCTTCCTCACCTCTTCCGATGGTATCCTGTGGCTGCAGGTGTGATGAGAGCCATCAGAGGGAGTGAGCTTGTATACCACACAGGGAAGATTAGGGCATCAGAGCTAAGGTCCAATTTGTACTTGTTGGCTTTCTTTAAGGTTGCCCCACTGCACATCTGGATCCCATACATAGCATGTACAGCTGTTTGGCCTGTGAACGTGCAGTGGACATTTTTTAAACAGAACCGTGATTTAAAGAACCCACGTTAAAAAGAAACAAATCATTGAGCCAAGTACACAACATTGTACCAAAGTGACACAATCTTATGTGTAAACATAACAGTGGATGCCATGTCAAAGTGACTTTGCATTGTGCTACGTTGTATATGTAGCAATGTGTAAAGTGCTTAGCTTATAGCTTTTTCGAGCTCTTTTTATTTATCTGGTCTTTAGAGCATGTTTTTGGTTCAGAGTTTGAAAATGTGTTTGGTGGGTTGTGGTTCCATGTATGTATTAAAGTCATCAAAAAGGTCCCTAACCTTTCCAAACTCAAAACGAATTCCCCAAACTCTGCCAACTCAGAAGCCAGTCAAGTCCATGCCCCCTTTTTAATCATGCACATTGTATTGCTTGTTTGAAAACCTCAAACTCACCCCCCCCCCCTAATATTATTGACTAAGCTATGTCAATGTTTGTAGGGACGTTGGTTGCAGGTGTCATCAACAAGCAGGCGAATTAACCATTGGAGCTAGCTATGTGTGCAATATTTGTTGTGTAGCCTTCTGTCTGTGCATTGTTGGACCTCTCTGGCAGCTTGGGAGATGTGGATTAAGTCAGTGGACAATGTTCTGAAAGGGGGTGTGTCCTGTTCCATGACACCGACATATGTAGTTTCTTTGTTAGCGCGTGGTTTGTGTATGTCCCAGCCTTTAATGCTGTCCTTATCGCTGCACGTAGGTGTGTTGAAGGTAGGTTTATGAGTAATCCGCCTAACCTTTGTCTCATAATGTTGTGCAAGTTTGGGGAAATTATGCAACATTATGTAAAATTATGCGAGGTGCCTACATTTTTGTCATGATATCCGACGTGACATTTCTGGATGTGGATATACCTTGCATAGAAAAGTTACTCAAGGTACCGCAGGAGACTGGTTTGGGCAGAAAACCTTTATCAGCAAAAAGCAAGTAGATTTTCACATTATGTGAAATGCTGTAAATTTCACATACTTTGCATAATGCGAAATTAAGAAAATGCATGGGGTTATGCCCACATATCAGAAATAAGACAGCTGTAAGTCTTACACCTATATGTATTTCAAGGATTTACTGGCAGGGAGCGTTACCTTGATTTGATGAAGCTATGCTATAAAGCTCCTGGAAACACATTCAGTAGAAAGTAGTGACGACAGTCTGAGAGATACAGCTAAAGAGAGGCTTTGTAGGTTCTTTTGATCCTTGCCCTATCATCATCATCAAGTTTATTTCAGATTTTCAGAATCCTTTAAACCGCATACAGTACAGTTTCATTATTCATTAAAGCACAATATATATATATATATATATTTTTAAAACGCATCACGATAAAAAGAAGAAAATAATAGCAACTGCAAAGCCTTTGCGAATGATAGCAGGCACCCGGCGTTTCCCCAGTGGGCTGGAAGGGTGCGGGCTGCTTTGAGAGCGGTGAGGGCTAGGGACAGGTTTTGCAGTAGTGCTGCAATATTGCCCCCGTAACAAAATCAGCAGTGCTGGCTGCCAGTTTAGTTAAGCAGCAGTTCTTCACACTAGCACCCTCACCCATCCCCTGACCCCACCCCCCCAACACCCCCACAACCAACAGAACCCTTGACAAGTGTGTCCTACGTCAACATGAACCCACACAAGGGCTTTCAAAAATGCTCAGGCTCGACCCTTTCAGTTTATTGCGATAACTGCAACAGCACACAGTAGAGCAAAAGCCTTACTCTGCGCGCTAAAGCAGGCACCAAAATCAAATCTTTGGCCTTATATAGTGGAAGCTCGGCACAGGGTCATTGGAGCTCTTTACATGAGCAGCAAGTTATAATTAGACAAGGTAGCATTATTGTTTTGAAGGCATAGGAAGAATAAGTTTTTCGCCCATAATCACAGAATGGTGTGCAGACGCTGGGACCCAAACCTGGTTTCCCACTTTCAAAGCTGGCAGCTCTGGTGACACATCCATTTAAATTCTGAGCATCTTTACATAAACCTTGTGCTGAAGAACTACATATCCCTGTGCACGCCCGTCATCCATACGAGGAAGTAACTTACAAGTATGCAGTCTTTGCACAGGGGTCCCAACTGCAAAGTCCGGTGCAGGTAGTCCAGCGCCAATGCAGAAATCCAGGCTAAGTACACGCAGAGGGGTTAAATATTATTGAATCAAGTCAAGGAAAACCTAGCAGGGTCTGAGCACAATACTTACTAGAAGCTGCTGATGCTCACTTTGTATTTCAGCAGGTGAAGCGCAGAAGAAGCGGAAGAAACACACCTGAGATAGGTACTCACGCAGGCCTCACACTTCGTGGGAGCGTGCTGCTGCAGCCCTTCCGTCTTCAAGCCGTCAACAGACACGGGGGCGAGGAGTCAGGACAGGTCAGGTCACTCAGCAAATCAATCCGTGCACTGGCTACAGGCAGCAGAGGTGAGAAATAAATAATTCCCGGAGCCTCGGGGGTGCTGCGCCACACAAAGAGTTCAAAAGGGCATAGGCAGGGGGGCGAGTGGCCTCTGACGTCACATTATGCTGTGACTATCGGATCATTGGCGGCTCACAGACAGGTAACGAGAGGCGCCAGGTCAAGTGCAGGGCCATTAGGTCATGCAGCTCCGCCCGCACTTTTTTTCGTGCTCTAAGGGAAATGTGTTTGTCCCCTCGTCCCCCCCACCCTTGTCCCCTGCACTCCAAAATCTGGGGGGGATATGTCCCCCGCGTCCCCCACAGTTCCTACGCCCATGCGTGGGACGCAGGCAGCGGCAATAAGCGTGGTGCTGCCAATATTCCCTGCCGGATCTTTCGGTGTTTACATGGGCAGGTGCAACTTTATCAGAGACGTGACACACAAGACCTGCTGAGTTCCATCTCTAGAACATGCGAGAATCAGTGGAAGAAGACAGACTGCCGAGTCTGTGGGGATGTAGAACCTCACACTGCTTCGCACTTGTTTGCGTTCCAGTCTGTCGGCGTTTAGGAACTTTCTGTACCGCTCGATGTCTCTACAGTCCTGTGCCAAGCTCTTCCCTTAGCTCTATTGCTCCTAGAAATGAGTTACTTTGCGCTGTGTATCAAGTCAAATCTAGAGTCGCTCATCTGGGTGGAATGAGAACTGTGATTTGATTGCCAACCAATTGGAGCATGCGCATGAGAGATTTTGGAACACGGACGGGGAACTAAATGTGCCCGCCCGTTCACCAACACTTGTGGGAGGTAGATCTTGAAAGGGTGACTTAAAAAAGAAATCCCACTCACTGTATTGTTTCTGCCAAAAAGAAAGGAGGCAAGCGCAGGAACATGTCACATTTATCTTTTATAGTAAGATAGCTCAGTAGACTACTGCATCTACTGCAGAGACCTCATGTAGTCTAAAAGGTGTACGAATCCCGGCACGCCCGCTCTGCTTTACATCTTGCTAATTAAGCATATTGCTAATCACGCTCTCCGTTATTTAGGGCGCACAGGTAAGTACAATCATTCCACCTCCAGCTGTAACCCGTCAGAGCAGCGTGTTTGCATCAAAGCGCTATATGAAGAGGCCAGGCTGTCATACCTGCTGCCATCTGCTACAAAACATACCTGTGTTCTGTTTACTGGCTAACATCATAGAAGTACGACATCACACACTGTACAAGGGCCAACAGTAGATTTATAAGCATGTTTTTTTGTTGAATGGCCAGTGGGGCTGCTTAATCAGTAATCAGTTATGTTATGTTATCACTATTTATAAAGCGCGGCAATTACCCGGAGGTGTCCTGGCGCTGAACCACTAATTCTCTGAGAACATAAACAGGAGACCAGGATTAGCGAGTAAAAAAGCCAGGTTTTCAGTCCACTCTGAAAGGTGAAGAGGTCCGGGGCCTTTCTCAAACTAGGGGAAGCTCATTCCAAGCTTGAGTTGCGCATACCATAAAGCTTCTCCCTCCCCATGTGGATTTTTTGACAAGTGGCACAGTCACCAGCTTGGCTCCTCCGGAGCGCAGGGTTCTTCTGGGTATATACCACTGCAATTTCCATTTCAAGAAGTCTGGGCCTATCCCGTGAAGTGCCTTGAACACGGTACATAGAGTTTTAAAAGCACTCGATTCTTAACTGGCAGCCGGTGCGGTTTTCTTAATTCCTTAGAGATGGAGGTGTATTTGGGAGTACCCGTAATCCGCCTTGCAGCTGCATTTTGCAGCAGTTGTAATTTGTTCGCAAAACTTTCCTGTATATTTATATACAGGCTGTTGCTATAGTCGAGTCTGGACATAATAAGAGCAGTGACTACGGTCCGCTGACATATTGTAGGCAGAAAGGGCAGTACTTTCTTAATCATTCTAATTAAAAAGTAGACTGAAGATGCCACTGCATTAATTTGGTCCCCGAAGTTGAGTTTGTCGTCGATAATGACTCCTAGGTTCTTCACCTTCCTAACAGGAGTTGGAAGTGTCCCCATGTCTTCTGGCCACCACCTTGGGGTCTAAAAGTTAGGATCATTACCGAACAGGATGACCTCGGTCTTGCCTGAATCCAATTTCAGGCAATTTTGTGACATCCAGCTCCCGATTGCTGCCATGTTGTCTGACCCGGTCGTAAAGCCACCACAATTTGCGTGTCGTCAGCGTGCGAAGTCAGGCTGAAGCCAAATTACCTGATCAGGGTAGCCAGCGAGGAGACATAAACATTAAAAAGAGTAGAGGTAAGGGAGGACCCCTGGGGTACTCCACACCGCAGCTAGAAAGGTTTGGAATTAAAATTACCCAGTGCCACAGTTTGAGATCTGTCTGACAAAAAAGATCTTAGGAGATCATATGCTTTGCCCTGAATACCACACACAGACAAACGGTTCATCAGAACATCATGATGGACCGTATCAAAGGCTGCAGCCGGTCCAGCATAATCAGAGCTGCTTTACCTCCCCTGTCCACAGCCTCCCTTATCTCCTCCATAGATTTTATCAGGGCAGATTCTGTGCTATGCCCTTCTCTGAACCCAAATTGGGTTGGATCCAGAGCATTGGTTCCAACTAGAAAGGTGCTAAGCTGTGAGTTAATGGTTTTCTCAACCAATTTTGCGGGTAATAGGAGGCGAGATATGGGTCGGAAGTTATTTGGCTCCTTTGGGTCCAAGTTAGGCTTTTTCAATAAAGGTAATATCGAGTCCAACTTCCAAGGACTAGGGAAGTGCCCGGCTTCAAACATTGTATTGAACAATGGGGTGAGTACCTAGGCCACAGGCCCCTGTGCCTGTTTAACCCCTTGCGTGCTGGTTTATTTCTCCCGCTGTGCGGGAGAAATAAACGGCGTTCGCGAACACGACGGCTCCCGGACGTCGTGTGCACACGCCCACCGTAATGCACGACGGCCGGGAGACGTCGTGCACACTCAAGGGGTTAATTATTGAGACTGGGCAGGGGTCATAAGGGGAGCCTGATCGGGTGGAGAGGAGCAGCTTCTCAGTGTCTGCTGTGGACAGCGGCCCAAATTTATTGAAAACCGTTGGGGGATCAGAGATTGGTCGCACCCCTCCTTCCTCCGGTTTAGGGTGATTAAAGTTCAGAAAGATGGCTTCTACTTTGTTCAGAAAGAACTTGGCAATTTCATCGCAAAGTTCCTGACTTGCCTCAGCTTTTGACATGGTGGGGGAGGCCAGACTTGAGACAGTTTTACAAAGTTCTTTAGTAGAATTGTTTGCAGAATTAATTCGCTTTGTAAAGAAGTTTTTCTTTGCTTCAAATACTAGTTCTTTGTAAATAGCCAGACTTTGTCTACACTTCTTTTTCTCCTCTTCCTTGTAATCTTTCCTCCAGCTTCGCTCAAGAAGCTTACAGGAAAGTTTTTGTCTCTGCAATTCTTCTGAATACCAGGGGGCTGTGGAATGGGTCCTCCTAGGGTGTAGCGTTTTAGCTGAAGCTAATGTATTACAGGCTGACTCCACCCAGGAAGTATAATGAGTGACCGCCTCTTCTAACTGACCGACAGAGGCCATGAGCACAGGCTGTAAGTCTGTACTCTTAATTCTGTTCCAGGCTCTGCTTTGAATCTGGATCTTAGGGCCTTTCTCTGCCCTATTATGGGTAGCTAGGAGAATCTCAAATTGAACTCCCACATGGTCTGTCCAGGTCAAAGGCAGTGTGCCTGTAATCCGCAAGTTCGGGTGGTTTGAGAAGATTCCATTTAGAGTGTATCCTGCAAAGTGTGTGGGGCTCGTCACCTGCTGAGTCAGGTCAGCACTCTTCATCAAGTCTGTGAGGGCCACTGTGTCAGAGTCCTCCAATAATTCCAGATGGTAGTTAAAATCTCCCAAGATTGTGAAGGAATCTGAACACAGTCCCTCTTCCAGCAGGTTCCCAATGAAGGATGGGACTGTGCTCCTAGGTACTGGGGGTCTGTATACTAGAATGCCCTTGAACGTGTGATGATGAGATAGTCCGAAACTGAAGGCGAGCGCCTCAGAGGCCAGATTGGAGGCTGTATGAAAGGTAGCCTTGAGTGAGTTGTGATATATTATAGCTAAGCCCCCCCCTCCCTTCTTTAATGGCCTATTGAAGTGGTGGCAGAGATGCCCTGGTGGAGTAGCTTTCACAATGTCAGGGCCTGAGCTATCATCTGTCCATGCTTCAGTAATGAAAGCAATTTCAATGTCCTCTCCTTCTATAAGCGAAGTGCATTCAACACTGTGCTTCACCATGGACCTAGCGTTCAGCAGCAGACATTTGAACACAGTAATATTGTCCCCTGTCTTTGCTTTAAGAACTTCAACTTTAATAGGTTTAATAGGCTGGTAACTGAGCCTAGGCAATGAGGCATTACAATCAGGGCAAGTAACCAAGGTGGACCCTGGCCTTGTGTCAGACGCCAGACACAGACATCCAGAGATCTTACCGACTGGCTTCAGTTTCATGAGTTGGGATCTAGTATACCCCAGGACATCCGTCCCAGCTGGATTACAATGGGCAGGGGTGCTGGCGCTGAGCGCGGGCAGAGCGCGGACGGGCGCAGACAGGCTTGCCTTTGGCGCTCCTTCGGCGCGGTCTCGCCAGCATTCCAATTTATAGGTACAGGGAACTAGTCCGCTGACCTAGAATCCCCCAAAATGGCGTCCCAACTCCGTACGAGTCTCGGGAGAGCCCAATTAGTCCACCCGCCACTGATCACACCCACCACTGCTCCCCGCTCCCCCAGAGAATGTCAGCGTGAGTGGAGGCAGGTAAGGAACAGTTCAAAGAATCAGTTTAAAATATTTAAAACTATTTTAAAAAATTCTTAAAAGACGCTGAAAGCGCCAGGTGAACTTAGTGTAAGTCAGAAATAGCAGCGAGTCAGAAAATAGCAGCGCAAAGTAAAAGACTCCCGGCTCAAGCCTCAGGAGTAGTCAGTATCTTTGGAACGGGTATCACGGGCCTGGCAGGTCTGATTGTGTCACTTTACTGCATTTATGAGCTACTCTGCTCAAAGCTCGAACACCAGCAGATGCAGGTCAGAAAAACACTGGCAAAGGGACAGGAGGAGATGGAGAAATGGTACCTGAATCACATCGGAAGCAGTGGACTGGCACTGATTAAGTTTGATTACTCTGTGCTTGGTCCCTGCCCTACCAAGGCAAACAGAACTGACGTTTGGGCTGCGCTGGCCAGTTAGGAGCCAGCAACGAAGACTGAAACTGGAGTCAACAAATGGTATGCACTGGGCGGGCTGCAAGTCCTTTATTGAACACAATAGTGTTGCAAGCGAGCACACGCGTTCGCAGACTCAACCCTAAAAAAGTAACTTCTAAAGTGCGAGCAGTGGACGGACACAAGTACTTGGGTCATGCTGCAGGGGAGGGACAAACAAACAAAGAAGAAGTGAAGCTGATTTGCGTTAACCAAATAGAAGCAAGCAAATGAGAGGGACGATGAAGCGAACAAATGGTAAGCAATGCGTGTTCTCTAAGCCCACAGTAAGCTAGCAAAATGTCTCCAAAGCGACAGCGCATGCGATGTCTCAGGCGAAACCAAAAAAGTGACCCATATACGTGGATTGTGATCATTTGAAGATCACAACCTTTCAGAAGGCAATACATATTAGTATCCGATGGTTAATGTTGGGAGATAAACAAACAAAAATATTTTACGCATTAAGAACAAGAACTGAATATCCTGCAATAACTTTGTAGCTCACAATGAGAGGCTGTACATCGTTCAGATTTTTAGCGAACAGTTGTGACAAGAACTGAAGAAGTTGTGCTCAGAGTGAAACCATGTGGATTTAAACATTACCCAGACCAAGGCAGCTAAATGAAAGAAAGAATTAGAATGTCTTTGAGGCCTTCATAAAAGGTAGATATTGCCAAATCAAGACTTGCTGCCACGTTGAATTACACATTTCAGATTGTAGGTAGTATCGCAAACATGTTTACATATATAGAAAAGAAACACATATACTTGGATTTGATAAGGACTAGCTAACACCTCTGTTTACTTAAGCATCCTACATGGTCTCCAGGTTTACTTTGTCTCAGTCAATACTGCTGTAGCCATTGCTTAGTTTGTAAGAAAACTTAAGTGCATGGGTCAAAGCATTTCTCAGGAGTCCACTGTCTGCAACTGGCACTGCCCACAGCTCCTTCCACTGCTACCAATTACCAGTAACAGCAGTACCTACGAGCTAGTTGTATAGGGTTTAAAAAAGTATATTAATTGGTCAAACTCTCCACAGATTAATTCCGGAAAAAAAGAAGACAAACAGAGCCACCATCTGGTGTATAAATATGTGCCGGTGCTTAGAAATAAGTGCTGAGGCCGAGAAGTGGCAAACATAAGCACAAATTATGCACTGCCAGTAACCATTTTTGACTCCAGGCCTCAAATCAAACTAAATCTAATGAGATAACAATCAGTACTTAATTTGTGAAAACGTAAGTGATGGGGCCCTTGTCAGGAGGTCGTTGCAGCTTGTGCCACCCATTGCCACTGTCAGCACTGCCAATGACAGTGCCAACACAACTACTAACAATTACACTCCATCAAGTTCAGCATTTCAGTCTATTCCAGACCTCCAAAGTTATAAGAATGGCGTGGGGCAGGTAATAGTCATTTTTATGGTATAATAAATTGACAAACTGTTGTTGTGCTCCTCTTTAACCCGTTCCCCGCTCATGACGGAACCACTCCGTCATGAGCCACGGGTGCCGTGTGCTCATGACGGAGTGGTTCCGTCATGCTGCGGCCGTTGGCGGCCGCTCCGCCCATGCGGCGCTAATTCCCCGCCTGTGCGGGCGATTAGCGCAAGTGGGTGGAGTCATGACGGAACCACTCCGTCATGAGCACAGCTCGCCCGTGACTCATGACGGCGTGGTTCCGTCATGAGCACAGCGGCGCCGCAAACCCCCCAAACCCCCCCAGCGTTGCAGCGGATTTCGCGCCACAGCGAAGGGGTTAAATGAAACAAACAGCGCCACCATGTGGCAGACCATCATGAGTGCAGATGTTGACAATTAAGTGCCTGTGCCGTACACCGGAAACCACCGGCTCAAATTAATCACTGACAACAATACTTTCCGCTCATCACCAAATGCAGAGATGCCAAACTTCACGCTCCCTGTCCACCCTCAAGTGGTTATGAGATGAATTAGCGGCCATCATCTGGCCCTTCCACAAGGTTGCCAACATTAGTAGGCTTCCAAGACTGATTTTCAAGTCAACTGAGGCCACTGAGAGCGGCCAAGAGTGGATCTGGCCACGTTCCCTTCTGGATCTTCTTTATCTCCACTACATAATCTGAAGCAGGGGGCAGGCACCACTAAAAAAAACACTATCCATACAGACACACTTAGCGGCAGAGTGAAAAACGAAATTAATTGGTAGGTAGTGTGTACGCAGTAGGACACGTGAAAGTGAAGCTCCTTTAACTGGCTGGGGCCCTTTAGCATATACCCCCCTTTTGTGGCAGGGTAATGGTCTTCGGGTGTCTGGATGTATGCATATGGTATTTTCAAAGCATGAACCAAGCCAAAGGGCAGTGGAGCACTGTACATTTTCAAAAACAAGCATGAAGTCAATGAACAGGAAAGGAAGCTGGGTTGTGGATGATTAATGCATTGTCATATGGTGTTCTTTAAAGAGATGAGTCTTCAACTATTTCCTAAACTGGAGCAGCTTTGGTGCTATCCTGATGGATACAGAATGTTATTCCAGATCCTGGGTGCTGAAATGAAAAAGGCCAGATGTCTTGTTTTTTGTTTTTTATTGACATTTTATAGTTTGCAGTCTGATGGTGTCCTGGCTGCAGGTGTGCCGAGAACTACCAGAGATGGCGAGCTTGTCACCAAGCTAAATGGGGGTGCTGATCATGATAGCTTTATAAATGATACAGCTGGTTTTAAACATGGTGCAGGCTGGCAAGGGGAGTCTATGGAGTTCCATCAGGATGGTAGTGATGTGACCATATTTCTTCAGGCCCTGGATGAGACATGCTGATGCATGCAGGATACCCCTAAGGGGTACCAGTGTGGAGTATGGGGGGCCAATGGAGAAGGACACTCCCACTATCCAAATGCAAGGGTACAGGGGCTTGAATGGTAGTTCTGAAGTAACCTTCTGGAAGGGTACTTTGACTTTCTTTAGAAGAGAGAGCTGGAACCAGGCCATTTGGGGGTGTTTTTGGCAATGTGTTCCTTGAGTGTGAGGTTGGTGTCAACAGTGAATCCAAATGACTTGGCATTCAGTGAAAGTTGAGGTTTGAAGCTGTCAGGGTAAAAGTCATGCACCCAGGTTTGTACTGTATCTTGTTTGTTGCTCTTGGCAAATAAAAGGAATCCTCTCTTGGTTGAGTTGAGCAAGCATCGTCTGAGGCATTGGATGTGAGAAGCAGAGAAAACTTTCAAATAGAGTTGTGTATCATTGGCATATTGTTGAACATTGATGCTGTTATCTGTGAGTGGAGTAACAAACAGTTCCCTGTATAGGCAGGATAACAGAAGACAGTATGGTGCCCTAGAGGACTCTACAGAAGATAGGGATCTTTTGTGACCTGGAGGTGCCAATGTGAACAAACTGGTGTCAATTGGAAAGGTAGGAAGAGAGCCAGTGAAAAACATTGCTGATGTATCCCAGTCAAGGCTCCAGGATGCATATGAGGGTGGCATGAATCCAGATTCCCAGACCTGAGGCGGAAGCCGGGTTCTGGCGGTACACCTCTACTAATTTTTAAAATTGTTTATACTGTGTTATTTGCTTTTAATAGTTGATATTACAAACTCCTAAAAGCCTACCTGACCCGCTGACAGACCTCATACCACGCAGCCGACCGATCGCTGCTGTGGTAATTGTTTGTTGTTTGAGCGGCCGCCATCGCAGGCGTGCTCGCTAGCCACGCCCCCTTGAGGCCACGCCCCCCGCCCTGTGATAAGGCGCCGTTTCGCAAGCCTCTTCAGAATCCAGATTCCCAGACCTGAGGCGGAAGCCGGGTTCTGGCGGTACACCTCTACTAATTTTTAAAATTGTTTATACTGTGTTATTTGCTTTTAATAGTTGATATTACAAACTCCTAAAAGCCTACCTGACCCGCTGACAGACCTCATACCACGCAGCCGACCGATCGCTGCTGTGGTAATTGTTTGTTGTTTGAGCGGCCGCCATCGCAAGGCGTGCTCGCTAGCCACGCCCCCTTGAGGCCACACCCCTTTCATCTCATTTCCTATAACATGTGCCTAGGCAGGAAGCGCAGCGGACGAGCGCAGCGGGAGCGCCGTTTGCGCGCCGTTTGCGCGCCTAAGGCAAGCCCGTCTGCGCCCGTCCGCGACAAGACCGCGACAGGCGCAGGAAACTCTGCCCATCCCTCCTCCCACATCTCCTACCAACCTAGCGACCTCCTTCAACTACAGGTCACTAAACAGTGTCCATGTATACTCGACCCAGCCGCACTTTCAGGCCCAGTCAGTTGCAAACACTGCCACTGGTCCACTGGCCTCCTCTCAGCTATCCCATCGGCCAATATACCTCAGGCTCCTCTGCCCTCCTTCAAAGGTGGTCTGATCAACGCACGATCCATGTGCAAGCACAACCAAGATATACACGACCTTATCTTGGAGTCCGACCTAGACTGCCTCATGATAACTTAGACATGGCTAACAGCAGATAGTAACCCTGATATTGCTGTTGCCCTTCCCCTGGGCTATTCGCTCTTCAGGGAAGATAGAGCTAAGGGCCGAGGTGGAGGTGTCGCAATCATCCTTAAAGACACCCTCCCTTGCCACACCTTTAGTCTAGAGCCTTTAAAAAAGACAGAAGGACTAGGCTTTTCTATTAAATTGAACGAACACACTTCGTTCACAGGCGGACTGATATACCGCCCACCCGGCAACGCATCTGAGTTCCTCGACTCACTGTATGATTCTTTAGGACAATTCTCACTCAGATACCCATTCTTCACCCTCCTTGGTGATATTAACCTTCATCTAGAATCGAAAATAGATGTTCAAACCATCAATTTCGTACAAACCCTCGACATGTTCAATTTTAAGCAACTCGTCACCTCACCAACCCACTCCCTAGGTCACACCCTCGACGGAGTCTGCACAAACTCTCCCTCCTTGATCACACTATCCCCTTTGCCTCAGATCTGGTCTGATCACTCCCTAATCCCATTCCACATTCTGAGCGAAAATCTACCCAACCGTAACAAAGCTGCTTCTCACCCCGACAATCATATCAATTGGAAAAAGGTTCAGGATAACATCACTCTTAATCCCTCAATGCAAACTCAAGCACCCACCCTTTCCGGCAATGTCGACACCGACGCCGATCTTTTTCACAACTGGATCACTCAAGAAATTAAATCCAGAATCCCGCCCCCACACCTCCCGGGGAAAAACCAAAACAAATGCCCCCTGGTTCACACCAGAACTTGCAAATGCGCATCTGCTATGTAAAAAAGCAGAAAGAAATTGGCGAAAGACATACGAGGCCACTAATCGTACTTCCTATATCGTGACAAGGAAAAATTACCTTTTGGAAATCAAACTGGCTAAAAAAAACTACTACGTCAATGCCATTAAAAACGCTGGCCAAAAACAAAAGGTGCTGTTCGCTATAGTTAAATCATTCACGCAGCCTAAGGCACTCTTACCTGAAATTCCCCCTTCCCAGAAATTCTGTGACCAAATTTCTGATTATTTCGAGGACAAAATTGCCTCTATCCAAATCAATTTCCCCCCCCCCCCCACCACTCCCCCTGTGCCCCCTCCACTGGTCCCCCAAGGCTGCACACTAAGTAGCTTCCCCTCTGTCACTCTTGAGCAGTCGAGAAAAGCCATCCTGGCCTGCAAATCGGGCGCCCCGTCTGATCCTTGTCCCCCCAAGATACTTCACCAATTAATTGACGAGGTTAACCCGACCATCAACAACCTAATCAACTCCTCGCTTAGCTCAGGTTCAGTACCCAGCCGTTGGAAAAAAGGAATTGTCAAACCCCTTATGAAGAAGGCAAATAAATCCCCGACTGATCTAACCAACCTCCGCCCAATTTCGCTACTCCCGGCTTTGGGAAAAATTACGGAACACCTAGTCCACAACGAACTTAAACGCTATCTGGATGAAAACAACCTTCTTCATCCCCAACAATCTGGATTCCGCCCCAAGCATTCGACAGAAACCGCTCTTATCGAACTGTCTGACACCATAAAATCCCTACAAGATCAGAGAAAAAACTCCATTCTAATCCTCCTCGACTTAACGGCGGCGTTTGATACCATCTCCCACACCATCCTCATCAGTAGACTCAGGGACATTGGCATCTCTGACTCCGCCCTATCTTGGATAAAGTCTTTTCTCTCCGACCGATCCCAAACAGTCGCTCTGGGCCCATTCCACTCCAAAGACAAACTTGTCCCCTCAGGCGTCCCGCAAGGATCCATCCTTAGCCCCCTCCTTTTTAACATTTACCTTATTCCCCTTCTTATTCTGATAGAATCATTCGGCATACCTGTCACTTCGTATGCCGATGACACACAACTCATTGTGCCACCGGACGAACGATCTACCAAAGCTGAACTTAACCTGAAACACTGCCTGACCGAAGTATTTCGATGGATGGACAACAACCACTTGAAATGCAACTCGAGTAAAACGGAGATCCTCCCGATTGGTATTAACATCTCCTTCTCTCCAGCACTTTGGTGGCCAGATAATTCTGTTGCCCCCCCCCAGACAGTGTCGTCAGCCCGGAATCTCGGCGTAATCTTTGACTCCGAACTCTCCTTTGAGCAGCATGCCAGAACCGTCGCAGGCAAATGCTTCGGAACGATCAGATCCCTGAGAAAGTTCTTCGACTTCCTCCCCGTCGATGCCAGAAAAACGGTGACAGTAGCACTCATAATCTCACGACTGGACTACTGCAACGGCCTGCTTGCAGGAGTCAAAAAGAGCACCATCCTAAAACTGCAGAGCGTTCTGCACACAGCTGCCCGTCTTGTCCTGGGCCTACCCCGCAGATCCTCTATCTCTGCAGCGCTTCGTTCACTTCACTGGCTCCCCCTTCACAAAAGGATTCTCTTCAAAATCCTGATTATAGCCTTTCGTGCCTACAACCAAACAGGCCCTAAATATCTCACCAAGCGCTTTTCCCACTGCTCGCCCAACCGTCACCTTCGTTCGACCCACGACAACCTCATCCTTCCCCCTAAATACAATCTGAAAACGAAGGGTGAGAAGACTCTCAGTTTCCTTGCAGCTAAAGCTTGGAACAAACTGCCCAAAACACTCAGACAACAAACCCAGGAAAAACCCTTTAGAAAGCTTCTAAAGACATGGATCTTTAATCTCTCGGACGATTACTCCAAAGCTTCCATATAAATCCTCATGGACTGGTTCATTCAGGATCCTCAGCGCCAAGATGCTCCCTCCGGAGCGAACGTCGCGCTCTAGAAATACCCCACAAATGAGCAAATGACAAAAAAAATGAGTATGTTCGACTGTGTCGAAAGGAGCTGCTACGTCAAGCAATATCAGGAGATAGGGTTCATCTGTGGTCAAGAAGGCATCACCTGCAATGTGTTCGTAGGGGTCCCCATGCTGCAGCGTGAGGTGAAGCCAGATTGGTAGTTGTGCAGGAGATGATTAGCATTGATGCTATGATGGACTCAAATATTGACTGCTTTTTCAGGGTTCTTGCTGATGAGCAGTAGGTAAGTGATGGGCTGCTATTTGGCAAGGTCTTTAGGATCTAGTGTTGTTTTCCTTTGCGTCAGGAGAAGCTGCCCTGTGTTGTTCGCTTCTGGGAAGATGGGCCTCCCTTATTTCGAATATATATTGGAAGTAATATCTGTAATCATTAGACTAACTCAATGCACTGAACTAAGGAGTTGTTTTATCAATTCAGCAAAATATAGTATTGTGGCATGATCCCTAGAACCTGAATAGACTACCTCAGTGGATGGATAATACATGACCCCTTTCATTCTGACAAGATGACGGTCGCTTATACATGCATTACGGGCTATTCCTCCTGTAGTCCCCTTACTATTTCCATGTGCCTCGTACGTTCTTTAACGCGTTCACGACGGTCAGAGTAACTCTTACTTCCTGGTTGTACGAGGTGAGACACATCAAAACGCGGCAAGCAAAATGGAGGTGAGCAATATATTTCAGGAATCCTATACCGACAATTGTCTTTTTATCAAAGGATGCACCCTTTTTTTGGGACATCGACGCTAAGCACGTTCGCCATAGAATGTTTTTGAGAAACTTTAGTTAACATGAGAGACACAGACACCTCTCTATCATAAACAAAGTAGGTCGCATACTGCTCGTCATACCAGCAAATAGCCCCATAGAACTCTGGATAATGTAGTAGCAACGTAGGTTTTGTTTTTAAGACATGGGATATGCGAATACCACTATTTAGGTTACTGTTTGAATTTACTACTGTAGGAAGAAATAATGGTTGGTTTCATCTTCCAGGTGTTACGGATTCCCTGAACAGACACAGGATTTATGATTGTTTTTTTCCACAAATTTACGTATATACATGTTTTTTTTGTATACTCTCTAATGTAGGAGCCTTATCAAGGCGCTCCCCGACGAGACAACTTTAAAATATATAGATCAAGTACTCAATAGTTACCATAAGTATATTAGGGGCATGCACATGGCATGTTTTCCATTGTTCCCTCATTAGGGGATCCTGGGGAGTGGTACCATTGGGATTAGATTCCCTATAGGTCCTGAAAAAGAGACAATAGGGGAACAGCTCGAAACATGTTGACTGATCATTTCTGAAGAGAACAGACTCATTAAAGTCCACGCCTTCAGTCACAACCCCTGGTTTTACCCTTACCGACTAGGGGCAGGAATAAAAGAATTGTCCTACTAGTCAGGTATTTATAACTTAATTTTCCACTCCCTCCCACCTCACTACCTTTATCATTCAACCATATCGATAAATGTTCCCACGTAACCGCTCAGTTGTAACACGCCTAAATCCGTAGAGGATTGGGATGAACCCAAATGATGAAGCATGCCACCAAGGGGCAACCCTGGTGGGTGAGGGGTCTCTAGGAAAAAAGTTTTTTTCCTACTGAATGATAACAGTGGAAAATTTGCTGTGTCTTACACACCATTCCCGGGCAGGTTTTTTTCGAATCTTTCGATTTTTGTGATATAAGTATCTTCTAGGAGGATAAACCTAGCCTCTACCTCTACCTCCCCCTCTTGTTTTGTTGCAGGAATTTTGTAACTCCACTTTCTTTGGCTATTAAGATATATATTCTTTGGTCGGGGGTAACTGCTTTACTTAGTTCTTCCTCTTTAGTGCTTACCTTGCACCAGCCCGTTACCGAAGAAGTTTCAAAACCTCTTTAGCTTTCCTTTATTTCTTCTTTCATCTAATATCAAATATAATGATTAGTTCATTTGTATATTGTATTTTAATTTAATAGTTTTGATATATCTCTATATGACAAACCAGTGCATTTAATCATTCTTATTTTTCTCCCTTCCTTTCTTTCCTTTTATTTCATTTTCTTCTTAATGCTTTTTGATATATAAATTTCATATTCAATTCTGACATGTCCTTAGCACTCATTGCACTATCCTATGGTTTTGTTTACCTTATATTATGACTATTTCTTTGACTGTGTTTGCATTGTTTATATTTCAATAAAGTTCTCTTTTAAACTTAAAAGAAAGGTAAACTTAGACATTTGGTACAAATTTAGACCAAACGTCTAAGTTTGCCTTTGTGAATCGGGCTCAGCATCTGCTTTGATCCTGTACAGCATGAAGAAAAGACATTGGACGAGACCTATGGGCTTGGCCAATACTTATTACAGAATTAGCATAGGTAAATTCTACAAGGTGCAAAAACAGCAATACAAGGCCATTTTTGCACACGGAAAATCATTAGTGCCACTAGATGCAATTTATTTAATCTGAGGCTAGGGCACATCCAAAGACATACTTTTCAGAATTTTCATTGTCCAAATGTGGGTGAGACGAGGACTAAGGGCCTCATCTAGAAGCCCATTGCGCCGCCGGTGAGTCACTTTTTTTAGCGCACAGACAGTGCAATGGGCTTGCCCATATTTACGAGACCATGTAAAGTCACACTGCATGACTTTTCATTGACTTGTAAATATGGGCCCCTTTCACGCATTACTCTGTGTGAAAGGGGAGTTCCATGGGCGTTGCTGTGGGTGTTCCTACGCAACATCTATGGAACGTGATGCATTCCCAGATTTACAAAGCTTTGTAAAGTTTAGAATGCGTCAGAATCCTATGCCTCCCCAGGGAAGGTGTAGGAGTAGCGCAACAAGGAGAAATACTTTTTTTCTCCTCATTTGTGTTGCATTCTGCAGCACGCATAGAAAGAGGAAAATGCCATCACTTATTGTTTTTGTCCCTTACTGCACAAAAATAATCATTCAACAACGCAGGCCCCCTTGCAACATGATGCAAGGGTGCCTGCGCTGGTGCATAGCAGCCAATTGAGCGCCAGCGCAGGGGAAAGCACACAGCTGCGTCGCATTGTTGATAGAACGCATCTCTGTGTTTTTGAAATGACGTAGCTCGGCGCAGCAAAATAGCTTGTGGCGCCACACTGCGCCATTTTGTAGAAAATGAGGACCCAGGTGAGTGGTTGGCATTATGCACCTTCCCATAGAGTAAAAAAACTGCACGTGAACCAAAGCCCACTCTAGGTCAAGCCAGACCTAAAACAATCCACAGCCAATAGCTTGAGGCAACAGAGTAAAAAACTACACGTGAACCAAAGCCCACTCTAGGTCAAGCCAGACCTAAAACAATCCACAGCCAATAGCTTGAGGCAACAGAGTAAAAAACTACACGTGAACCAAAGCCCACTCTAGGTCAAGCCAGACCTAAAACAATCCACAGCCAATAGCTTGAGGCAACAGAGTAAAAAAACTACACGTGAACCAAAGCCCACCCTAGGTCAAGCCAGACCTAAAACAATCCAGTGCATTCTCCGTTTGCAGTTGGCTGTGTTCTCCAAGTAGGGCTACAATGCAAATTATGAGGTGAATAGGAATAACCAACAAAAGCGTGCGTTGTAATTCACTATATTGTTTTATTTGGCTTGCGATATATGAAATAAAATGACCTGGCTCTAAGGAGCCATACAGAATCTTTTTCGTGCATCACAAGCAGGGCCAGACAGGCCTTTTTTTCACCAGGCATTTCCCCAGTGGGATGGAGCCCTGGGAGGCCAATTTTGAATTGAATGCCCAGGCTGCCCCTGGTGCTTCTGTCACTTTCCAGAGCCCCCAGGAGGTTAATTGGAGCAGGCACTGGAATGATTTAAGCGTGAGAAACAGAGAGAGAGTGGGAGAGGAGGCACTACTTAATTTAAGGTGGTTTGACCGGGACTTATGACTGTTTGCCACATGGTGGCGCTGTGTTTCTAGTTTAGAGATGAGGAGAATGACAGCTGTTTATTATTTCAATAGACACAGGACCACTGGAATTTTCTGATGATGCGGGTGTAGAGATTTTAAAATAATTATACATTCCCTAGATAATCCATCATCTGCCGCATCTACAGATTTTAACAAAAATAATGTGTTTCTAGCTCAGACAGTTAAAAATTTACTAAAAATGCAGTGACACGGGTTGCCGCGTTTTCGAAGGCCCTTTGCAAAGCTGGAATGGTCAAATTTTCGTTTCTTATTGCTAAATTTAAGTGTTAAATTGGTACTAAGGGGGTGTGCAACCAATGTCCAGACAGTGTTACGAAGTTTAAAAATATATATTAAAAAATAAAGTAATACTATTTCCAAATTTTCCGCATTATGCTGCATAATTTGCCTTTTCTTGCCACAAAATTTACTCAACCCTACACATATTTTAGCACTCTCCTGCCACATAATTCCAGTGGCCCTGAATATACAGTAAAAATGGCTAATAACTGCAGCCCTAGCTATTCTTATAGCATTGGGGGCCAGGAATAGTCTGAATTGTCACACTTGTGGAAGTGTGATGGTTAGTACTTAAGTTGGTACTGCCATTGGCACCACTGGCAGGGGTAATAGGCGTCGCAAGCTGCAGTTGCCTCCTGACGACGACCCCAGCACTTATCTTTTTCACAAATTAAGCACTGGAAAAGTAGAGAGAAATTGGAGAAAGGAAAGAAAGAGAGGGAAGGAATGGATGGAAAATGAGAGATAGCCAGCAGCGGCCCCCTGCCTTAAAAAACACAGCCTCTAATGGCTCCAGCCCACCAAGGAAATGCATGGTGGACAACACGATCAGTCTGGGCCTGGTGGGAGTTATAAACCAACTATTGAGAGGCTTGTGATCGGGCTGGACCGGGGAACCAGAAGCAGACCTGGCAAATAAGCTCAAACCAGCCCGCTCCCTTTGTCTCCTTGTGCTATCTCGAATGGCGTCTCCTCCATTTGAGCAGAGGAGCGTCGTGCCACAAGCCCCACAGCTGAAAAATAAAACGGTAATAAAGTTTATTTATTACCATTTAATTTACCTGCACCCTGTCCCGAACTAAGTGTCAGGACAGGGAGGGGCCAGTGCTGCCGAGTGGCAGCAGCAGGGACCTATGCGCTTTAAAATGACTATGTCTGTTTGGCCGACCGTCTTGGGTGACGGCCCGCCAGACATGCACATTTAAAAGTTCTCTAACCTAGCTGTCTAACCTAGCTATCTTAGACAGCTAGGTTAGAGAAAGCGCAGCACTCCAGTGCTCTTAGGTGTGCTGGAAGAGCCTGCCCTCAGGGCCGGACTGGGACCCAAAACCGGCCCTGGCAAAGTGCTTGGCCCCCCCGCCCCCTCCCGGCTTGGGGGAGCCGCCGAGCTCTTTGCCAGAGCCGGTTTTTGGCCGATTTTGTTACAGGGCCGATTTTTTCAGCTATGCTGCAAAAACGGCCCTGTAACAAAAACGGCCCCCAGGGGCCCAAAACCGGCTCCCACCCGTGCGGCACACCAGGGGATTGCCCGGTGCCCGCTACGGCCAGTCCGGCCCTGCCTGCCCAATTCAATCCTGGCGCCGCTTTCATGCTGTGAAAGCAGCACCAGTATTGGATAGTGAAGTTTCCTGCATCGGAAGCTTCCTGTAAGACAACCGAGGGAGGAAGATGATGCACTGCGGAAGTAAGTGAATTTATTTAGGTATTCATTTTTTGTGCCCTACCCCACCACCCTCGGTACTACAAGTCAGCCGCCACTGGTTACAATAGATATACATATTTTCATACGCAATTAGATATACTTACAATTTCAGGTGTAGGAAGATCCCAGAATCACATATTGCTTCCTGGGCAAGTTGCAAAAAAGTTACTCAAGCATAACTACCGATTTGGTATCTTTCATAGAGACTAAAGCTTGAGTTATTTCCCTTCTTCAGGCTTCGCTCTCACAGAAAAGTTAAAGCATTTAATACCACAAATGATGTAGGTTAACCATCTCATTGTTTAAGTTGCTGGTAGGGCCGGATTGAGAACGCAAACTAGCCCTGGCAATTCAGTCAGACCGGCCACAGAAGGTGGGGGGGTTTGGGGTGGTGGGGTAGTGCGGGTTTTGAAAACACTGCGGTTACAAGGGGGGGCGATATTGCAGCTATGCTACAAAACAGGCCCCTGGTAACAAAAGTGGACCCAGGGCCCAAAACCGGCCCCCACCCTGGCGGCCCACCAGGGAAACGCCCAGTGCCCGCTATCGCCATTTCGCCCTGGTTGCCGGGCATCCATTTAAGATGAGGAGTCCTTTGAACTCTTCCCCATCTTGAGCCATCATGCTCAGAGGTTCATAACATTAGGCATTAAAGAAACAAAACATGGCTCATGATGGTCACATGTGAATCTATGATTAGGCACCACACTGAAGAGCTGTACATAGAGGTAAGTAACGTTTCTTCAACAGCACTGGATGTTTCATAGATAGCAGTTCATAGCAGTACCCCAAGGCAAACCATGGCAGATGGAAATTAGGATGACCTTACTGAGAGATGTTTCTGAGCAACACTTGTCCCATTCTGGTCTTCATCCTTGTCTGCACCTCCTCGAATTAATGTTTTGTAAACATCTGGCAAGATTTCCAAGTTGCTGCCTTGCATATGTCCATATGTTCAACTGCTGTGAGGAGTGCTGTAGTTTTCATCTTCCTCTAGTTGAGTATAACTTGAATCTTCTGGAAAATGGTCTTCATACTGTTTTTTGACAAAATGTAATACACATGGCAGTCCAGCATGCTGTCCCTTGTGTTTACTGACATGTAGAAACAGTTGATTCATTTTCCTGCACTCAAAGTGACCTCTCCAAATAGAACTTCGGATTTCTCTTGTCTTCGAAAATATGCTCCAATCTTTGGCAGATTTGAGAAAAAGATGAAAGTCACTAACTGTAGAAAGGAATGGACTGTGCCCTCCCCTGTTCCTGTGAAATTTGAGTTGTGGCCCCATGGAAGACTCAAAAACCAAATAGTATGCCCTCTGGAACCCAAAAGGGTTCCTGTAGAAAAAATGTAAAGGGAAGGGGGATGAACAGTTCGCCAGGTGCTAGCCGACCCACTCCTGCTCCAGGGGAGCTGAGCAAACAGTAGGTTGCGTGTAGGGACAGGACCTTTGATGAATGTTTGACTACAAGGCCTCCCTCTCATGCCCCCGTTGGGAGCAGGTGCCCTGTTAAATTTGGGTAATTCCTCTAGGAGGCAGCGGCAAGTACATGCCTTTCTTTAATTCAATTTAATTTCTTTCACATGCAAATTCCATGCTCACATCATTCACGTCTTCAGGGGAAGTGACTTCATCGCTACCCACTCTGACGAAAGCCCAGGACCTCATATAGGCCGTTAGGAAGGGCTGAAACATGTTGGTGTTCTAGGGTCATAGGACCATCACATTCTCTAGCCCTACATTTGTTTTTAACCTTCCCTCCCACCCCATGAATAAAGGATACTTTTGGAGTGGGAGAGGAATTTTGAAAGTTACGACCCCATACGCTCAGTCTTCATAAGTGCTCCCTAAAACATGGTTGAGTCCACCCGACCTTAAGGAGTTGGGGTGACGCCAATGGTGAAGCATGTCACTACTAGAGTGAGTGAGGGTTGTATTAAGAAAAGTGTATTTTTCCCTTCCCACCCACCGAGTGGGTTAGCTATCACCTGGCATACTGTTCATGCCCCTTCTCTTTACCTTTTCCACAGGAACCCTTTTGTGTTCCAGAGGGGATACTATTTGGTTTTTGAGTATATGACAGGGTGGACGTATCCCTTCCATCCTCTTCATTGAGGACCCCGCTACCCTCCTAGGGTTCCCACCTGGGATCCCTTACCTTGTGAAATTGCCCCATGAAAGACACCAATTTCACCAGAAGGAGAGGGTGTGGTGCAGTGGCCAGAACTGCTGACTCTGGAGCCGGGGATCAGGGTTCGAGTCTCAAAGTCGGCGCAACATCCTGTGATTCAGGGCAAATCACTTAATCTGCCCGTGTCCATGGACAGCGCCTGGATAGCCTCACGGGTGATAAGCTGCGCTATATAAATCTATAAAAAAACAAACCAGGACACAGAAAGAGAAATTAAATATTGATTGTATTTGGAAATTGATTCAAGATGATTGGGATAGAAAACTAAACCAGTCCCAATTTCAATAGGTGGCGTAAACAAGACAATAGATAGTAATGGTGCATCAGTAGGGTGTTGAGCACCCTGCTGCTGACACCACAAAGCCTTTTCCACTTTAAAGAATATGTGGTGGTAGTGGACGGAGCTGTCGTTCTCCATACACATATGGTTATTTACTAAGGGCTGAGTGATCTCTCACACAGCACTGGCAATTCTGTGCTGCATTTGCTGGCATTTAAATAGAAAGTAAATTGACACAATGCCTTATGTCGCTTTGTGCCTTGTGAGCCCTCAGGCAAAACCTTAGTAAATAACCTCCACGGTCATGGGGGGTGACCACTCCCCTAAACCATATGTCCTCATGATCTTCCATCAGCTGTCGGCATTCTGGATTGTAGTGCAACAGTTAGCCTTCATCCTTGATCATAAGGCGAGGATGAAAGCTGAAATCGAAAGTGCTTGACAATCAATGTCGCATGTGGTTGGTTAGTGCATCACCCTGGTTGGTGCGAAAGGATCTTGTAGTTCTGTCTCTCCATCATGAGTCTAGAGATCAGGAGAAAGGGTGAAGAGGCATACTTAAAGTTTAAATAATCATAGACTCAAAGATGCTTCTTGTGAGGTCCCCATCGCTAATCACTGCAGGCAATGAGGAGGCTTTTTCTGTTAGCTTCCATCACAAAGAAGTCCTGTGTTGGTGTGCTCCATTCCTTGAAGGCCCAGCTCAGATGCTGGCCTTCTAACTCCCACAAGCCCATTTTTTCTTGGTCAGAGAGTCATCCTGGTTGTGTGCTGGTGTGGTCCATAAGATATTCCATCAATATAAACACATCGCTTTCCAATACTCTCAATGCCACAGGACTTGTGCTTCTGACAAGACAATTTGGGATTTTGCGCCTCCCTCTTTTATTATGTAAAACCTTGATGGTATCTTGTTTGTTCTGATGACTGTTTCAGAATTTTGGGTATCTGGACTTGGAGGAGAAAAAATATTTTTAGAGATCCATCACACGTTGCCGTGCACTCTTGCAGGGACTTACCTTCTATTGTCAAATGTTATTGTAAATGTGCTTCCCACCCTTTATGGAGATACGCCTGTACTCCGATAGAACTATTGGTCCTTGTACTGGAGAGTGAGACTTGATGACAGATTTCCCTGGTCCAACCAATTTTCCAAGGTCCACTTCACCGGTGGTGTGAATCCAACCATATTGTCTTCGCTTCCCTTTGCCTCTTTTCATCGTCAATCTCACTGCTTCTGCACCAGCCCCGTGTGCAGGTAGTGTTAGGAGATACGTGGTATGCACGGAGACAGTTAGGTCAGCAGGGCCTTGTATTGCCTCACTGTGTCCCTGGATTGTGGTTGATTCCTTACGGCCAGGTTTCTGAGCTTGTTAGATCTCTCAATTGAGGGATAAACATTTGCATCTTAATCAATGTCCCCAGGTGTTTCTGTTTTCTTTCTTTGGAGGTGGATATCTATGGTTTTCCACTGTCTTTGGATAAGATCAATGAAGGAGGTAGTGTCATGCGATACTTGGCAGTAGACTTTCCAAGGAGAACCATTACAGATACTGAAATGATTTGATGATGAGTGAGGCAGAATGAGAGGCCATTCCTCTACATCAAGCATGGGCGAAGAAGACCGTGTCTTGCCTCAACTAGTATTCACAAATATCTGTCTTTTAGAACCATGGACCCGTTCTGTGTAAATCGCGACTGCTCCCAAAACAACTTTTATCTTTTCGCTATCAGTGAGGATCGAGCCCCAATTAATTGCCTTTGTAATGTGTACTTTGTTTTGGTAGAGCAGCCACAAGAAATTGTTCATGTCTTTTTTAATTGTTTTTAAATTAGTCATCTTTGAACATAATATTGTGGCTTAACCCCTTTCATACATCTTCATTTGTACTCAATTTTGTTTTTTAAACTCATTTTATGGTTTCCACCATGGTATGGACAATGATGTGGGCCTTCCTGTTGATGAGGTGGCCCTCGACATAGTTGTTCTCAATATCAAAAGGTAGGCTGATAAAAAGGCTACCTTGTCACTGACCGGGCTATCGTTAATAAGATGGAAGGCTGGGTTCATGTGGGAGGCAATGGGCTTGTGGCGAGGCAGTCATCAATGCTGGCTCCGACAGCAGAGCTGCTATTAGGCCTTAGGAGGAGTAAGAGCTGTAGATGTTTGATTGCTGGGTATTGGCAGTGTCTATAAAGAGGGATCCAAGTCAACTCAGTGTCTTTCACCTTTTTATCACCCATTTGTACTAAATCTAAGTGAATCTTCGTTTTTCGGGTTATTAGCAGCTGAGTGGTGAGGTTCAAAACAGAGACCAAGCCTCTTTGAGGCAGTGCCAGATTAATCCGTGTGGAGGCCCCTAGGCAATCGAAATTTCGCCCCTCACAAATTATCTCATAATATATTTTTAATTTTACCAACCAACTATATTAATAAACCACTACATTACATGAAAACAGTATTTTCTCAATAGAGTCTTTATTGTAAAGTTTTTGTTTCTTTGAGTTGAATCATTTTTTTCTGTCTTTGGGAAACAATTTAAGAAAGCTTGATTGTAATTTTCTTTCAAGATCAAATCAATATTATTTTGATTGGTTGTCGCGGGGCCACTAAAAGGAGTGGGGCCCAAAGGCTTCTTTGCCTGCAAAAATGGCATCATCTTCTTGTCCCTCAGGCTTCTGTCGGAAAAGGAATTATATGTGTTACAGTCCTGTGGTGAGTGCTGCGGTTGCATGCAGTAAATACCTTGTAGACCCTGTAGAAAACTTCTATGAAGAAAGCAAATATGTAGCATAAATTACTTACATAGCAGCTATTGAGATACATCTGTAGAGATAGAAACTTTGAAGTAGAAATGCTGTGAAAGAGCAGAGCTCTGAAAGGATTCTCTTAATTGAGTGGTTGTAGAAAATCAGAGCTATCATGACCTCTTGCAGAAACAGAATTCAAATGCTCTTCACCTCATTGGCTGGACAGCATCTCTCAAACAATAAGGTGGACTGGCTACATATTTGAATACTGTGGTTTTAACATTTGACGACAATTCAAACACATAAATCAATGAAAGTCCCATGGTGGGAAAATGGTACTTCTTTTGCATCCATCCCATTGTGTATGTGTGTATCACATGTTTATGAGTTGAGGTTGCACAAGAGCAGCTCCTTGCAATGAGGTCACGCATTCATCTCTGAGATGTGCCCTCCGGTATTAAGACAAGAACCTGCTCCGTCAGTACTGTTGATGGAGCAAGGACTCGTAGAAAAGAGACATGCTCGGATGCAATCCATCACTGTCACATTGCAGGCACTCTTAATCAAAGAATAGGCAGCCAAAGCAGGCGTCTCAGCTCACTTGACAAATGGATGCCGCACCACACAGTCCTCGACACTTCCAGGCTTGAAGGTGCCTGAACAAAACGTGCTGCAACGCTGCTGCTTGAAAGGGCAAGGGTACAGATGCCAGAGCCTCATGCTGGAAACATTGAGAAGTTAATGCTGCTCTCCATCTGGCATCCCTCCTACAAAGGATCAATCACAAAATGAAGGCAAATCCTGGGTATTTGGTCATTAGTGGCCCCAGCCTGTTCTCCTCCAGGTCTGTTACTTTGACACCCTGCAGTTCTTTCTCAAAAGGCCATTCTGAATTTGGACAGTGGGAGGTGGAGGTGTGTCATCCCTCTCCACAACAGCTCAGCTTGAGCACCTGGATCATAAACAGCCACGCTTCACTCATCTAGGCAAATTCTTGGATAATTTTTAAGTTCTCGTATCTGCCACAAAAAATGTACCACCAGGTCCCAGTACCAAAGCATGTGGTTGTGGTTTTGCTACTGCACCTTGACCAACGGCATCCATCCATTATAGTGTCTGAGGCAGCTGGGTCAACAGGTAAAGGGAATGTGCAGGCAGTGTGGCTGAGATGTGGGTGTGAGGTCACAGACTGACATCTGGATAATGAATTCTAGAATTCCTAAATCTAATTTGTGACATGCTCAGAACACACAGCCTAGTAATAAACAACAGGAGCAATAACCCATAAACCTTGTTGAGAATAGGGTAAGTATGCAAAGAACAACAAAAAATCTCAACTGGTATCATTTAAAAAGGACAGTTAAAGATGCATGTATAAAGCATTGCAATCGAGAAAGAGAGACCGAGTGAGCCGAGGAAAGCATACCTATTGAATAGAGTGCCAGCGGGGGCGGAGGGCGTCTCAGTCAGCCTGTGTCTGACGCGTTGAGTGAGTGAGTCAGGTGGGCAAACTCGGTCCCTCCTCCCCACACCTGTATTCCGTGTTCTCCCTGACCCTGTCCTCGCCTTCCTTCCACAGATCCGTATTCCATGAATCGCTGCACTATCCCCGCAGCCGGATTACGAGCTCGGTTTTAAATTACCTCCAGGTAAACCCCTCATTTCCTCATCCTCTATCACCCCACCCTTTCCTCCCCCCGGCCCCTTGACACCACCTCTCCCTTCCTTCCCACAGCTCCCGCTACGGCTCTTCAATTCTCGCCTTGCCGATGTTCCATTTTTTGACACGACTTCTTCAGCTTTGCCTTCGTACACAAACAAGGTAATTTTCCTTACTAGCGGCTGTCCTCCTGCTCGTTTGATCACTCGTTTTCCCTGTCATGACTTACCCCAGCACTTCTCTCACAGATTCAACATCAATTTGAATACGGCGATTGATTTTCGTAACCTGCACCACTACTGCCCCAGGTATTCAGCATTCTTTCCCTTATTCCACCACTGATTTTTCACCCCTTTAGATTGCCTACTCTCTGCTCCACTCAGTTCCGTGGGGACACATCATCTACCCCTCTCTACGCCTCTAATACATACTCGCTTATATTACCTTTCTCTTATGCCCTTCCTTTTCCCTTCCCTCATACCCATCTTTTCCCCTTTTGTACAGCACCGCCTGATTATTCCAACCCGGTCCTGAAGATGATCCAAAATAACTGGATCAAAACGCCGTCGACCTGTCAGCACAACTGATGGCGCAGCTCGTTCTTATGGTTCTATGAATAACTGAATATTATTCCTTACTGTAGAAAAATTGTGACCAGAACCTTTGATTTCACTGTACATTTATTCACTTCACTTCGCGCTGTCCCCTGCTGATCTCACTTTGTCACTTGCGTCGCCACTCCCTTGTGTCACGAACACACCTGAGCACCAAGTACAACTTCGGGTTGTTTACGCTAATTGATTTTGCTTGCAGTGCTGCTACAACTGTAATATTGTCCTTTTCATTTATGTTGTTTACCCCTTACTTATTATTTGTACTCAATACATGATGCAATGTGCAATTTTTTCAAAATTTACCGACTGAGAGTCTCTCTCTCTCGATTGCAATGCATCTTTAACTGTCCTTTTTAAATGATACCAGTTGAGATTTTTTGTTGTTCTTTGCAGAACACCCAGCAGCACTTCTATGTAAAGTTGAATAGTTTGTATGGAACATAGAAAGGCTGATAGGAACTAGCGTTCAATTTTCAACAAATTTTCCTGGATCCGTCAGACCTAAAAATAAGGCCACTTCCTATTGCATGTAAGCAGAACTAATCCCAACCCAATGTGAAAATCAGGGTAAAACCTCTATCTCTGAGGATGTATTAACTGTCCTAGTCTACATACCTTCCACCCCTTCTTACATTGCCCTTCATGTCCCAGGCAAGCTATGTTAGTTTCCTCTATGTAATTATTTCCCGTTCAAGTACTAAAGCAAGGTTTGCTGTTCCAGTGTATGTGTGCTAGCTATCCCAATGTGCAAGCCTTCCTGTCCCCTTGTTAGTGACTTTGTTTCCTAACCTCGTTCAGTAGCTCTTTGATATCCTTCTAGTCTTCCCTCTCCAGGAAAGTGTATGTGGTTCTTGTTTTTTTTCTTGTGCAGCCTTGGTTGCAAGTGTTGGGGGGAGGCAAGTATGGGTCTTGGGGTCCTACGGACCCCTTTGTTGCAAGCAGTGCATTTAGAAGACACAGTACTTAATTTTTTCCAGTGGTTACAAATAATTCTTATGCTCCACCACTTGCAATCATCAGCATCTGCCCCAGAGCAAAAGATAGAAATACAAGCAGGCATTGGCAAAGCCAATAGGTCTCGCCTATGTGAGAGCTATTGGGGTTTAGCCATGTTGTGCACCACCGTGGCTGCTGTTAAGCATAGATAAATGTTAGTGGTGTGAAGTGGTGTGGGGTAGATTTGAGAGGGGGTGGTTGAGGTTGAGTGGAATGGGGTAGATTGGGGCAGAGTGGAGTTGGGTAGATAGGCGTAGAGTGGAGTGGGGGTAGAGTGGAGTAGAATGGAGTTGGTTGGTTTGGGGTAGATTAGAATGGGGGGAGTAGGGTAGATTGGGTGGATTAGAGTAGGGTAGATTGGATTGGAGTAGGGTAGGGTAGATTAGAGTGGGGTAGATTGAAGAGAGATGATTGGAGTGGGGTGGATTGGATTGGAGTGGGGTAGATTGGATTGGAGTGGGGTATATTGGATTGTAGTGGGGTAGATTGGAGTGGAATGGGGTGGATTGGAGTGGGGTGGGGTGGAGTTGGATAGATTGGGGTACAGTGGGGTAGGCTGGAGTAGAGTAGGTATGGGTAGATTTGAGTGAGTTAGATTGGAGCCAGGTGGATTGGGGAGTGGTAGATTGGAATAGGGTACATTGGGATGGAGTGTGATGGGGTACTTGGAGTGGAGTATGGTAGTGAGTTAGATTGGGTCGATTGGATTGTGGTAGACTGGAGTGCAGTGGGGTAGACTGTGGTAGATTGGATTGAGGTAGATTGTGATGTGGTAGTTTGTGGTGGAGTGGGGTAGATTGTGGTGGAGTGGGGAAGATTGGGCCGGAGTAGGGTAGGTGTGAGGAGTGTGGTAGTTTGGAGTGGAGTGTAGTAGAATGGAGGATGGTAGATTGGAGTGGCATGGGCTAGATTGGGTGGATTAAAGTGTGGTAGATTGGAGTGTAGTGCGGTAGATTGTGGTAGATTGTAGTAGGGTAGATTGTGGTGGGGTAGATTATGGTAGAGTGGGGCAGAAGGGAGTGAAGTGGGTAGATTGTGGTGGAGAGGAGTTGGTTAGATTGCAGTGGAGTTTGGTGTGCAGTGAGGTAAATTGGAATTGAATGGGGTGGGTAAATTGGACTGCGGTAGAGTGGAGTGGAGTAGAGTTGAGTGGGGTAGATTGAAGTGGAGTTGGGTAGATTGGAGTGGAGTGAGTTGGATTGGGGTACCATGAAGTGGGGTAGATTGGTGTAGATTGGAGTGGGGTAGATTGGAGTGGAGTGAGCTAAACTGGGTATATTGGAGCAGAGTGAGGAGATTTGAGTGGAGTGTAGTAGAGTGGAGTGGAGTAGATTCGAGTGGGGTGAAGTTGATTGGGGTTAGATTAAGTGGAGTGGGGTAGACTGGAGTGGAGTAGAGTAGGGTGGAGCGGGGAAGTGGAATTGAGGTTCTTTGAAATAAAAACCTAAATAAATAAATACAGGGCCCCAAAATATTTATTCGGATCCTGCTGCTGGTGATTTCCGGGTTGTCAAATACCAAGGCTTCCTAGTCTTCTATCCACCTCGTTCCTCTTTGACCACATCCTACACTTTCTGTCTCTTTATCTCACTCTTGCAAGTTATTTTTCGTTTCTGCTTCCTCCCTCTGTTGCTTTTCCCTTTGTTTCTCTGCCTTACTTTTTCTCCCTTTTCTTCCTTTCTCTCTTTCTTGCACTAAGTCAATATCTGATAATAAAAAATAACCCAAAAATGTGTACCAGTATCTGTCTCTTGCAACCTCCAGCACAATTTAAGCACTGTGCAATCAGCACACTCCACACAGTGAACACACAACACCTCTCTTCGCACACCACAAACAAACCCTCAGGGCTGGGCTGGTCCTTAGGAGGCACAGAAACCACCGTCAGGCTGGTAAACAAAGAGCGGCTTACAGTGCTGCAAGAGCCCAGGATCCTCAACCACACCGAGCCTGGAAAGCAACTTTGAGAGAGCAGCACCCAATTGTCTTACAGGTGCAGATATGATATGCTCTTACATATCATATAAAGACTTCGATTATTTTGTAAGTTTCTCTTCAGACGGTCTGTACAACACATGGAGTTTTAGCCACTTTGCTTGAAAAGGCATGTTGTAAAATTAATTGTTCATCCCATTTTTAAAGCAATTTTGGGGGGTGACTTTCCAATCTCTGACAAGGATATGGGTGATATTAAGACATTTTTAGGTTTTCTTCTTGCACCATACACATACACACACATTGAAACATGCTGCTCTTTTGCAAGCACCTACTAACACACTCTCACAAAATGAACCCCACTCAGCACCAGTGGCCGCTGCTAAGGAACGGAGGTGGCGGGCGTAGGGGATTGTGTGGGGGGAGGATGGTTTAAAAAAAAATCACTTACCTGGTTACCGCTGCTGCCTCTCCTCTGTCCTCTTCTCTTCCTCTTGACTCTCTGAAGCAGGAAGCTCCCAGGCTCCCCTAAGCCAATCACAATGCTGCTGTGACAAACATGACAGCACCGTTGTGATGGGTCTGAGCAGCCTGTTTCGCTGCTCAGGCAGTGCCTGGGAGCCTTAGTACAGTTCTCCAACACATACAGGTGGAGAAATGCTAAGTGCGCAGGACACTTTGGCCGGCCCAAGACGGCTGGCCAAACGGTCATGCACACTTAGTAGTGCCCATACCACTCCTCCTCCTGTGAACCGGCCCAACCCCAACCTGGCTCCGTACAGAAAAATAAAATAATAATAACATTTATTTTTTCCTTGTTGCACTGCTCCGAGAGCAGTGGGGCGACGCTCCTCCGCCTTAGCGGAGGAGCCGCGCTGCTCAGCACACCCTGGTGCAACAAGCATTCACTCCTACAGTAGGTATACCCAAGCAGACTTTACCGCAGTACCTCTTTAAGAACATTCAGATACACTTAACCCCACGCTCTCTTCCCAACCATCTCTCCTCCAACATGCTTCCACCTCACTTCATCCTGCCCCACACTCACCTAATAGACCTGCTCGCCCGTCCGCCCCTTCCGGTGTGTTTCAAGGTAGCTTCTGCTCTTGCATCTGATTTCGGTGCATATGTTTGGGTGTCTCACAGTGTGTTATTGATTGTAAGTTTATCCCAATATAAAGTGTTCCCATGTGAGAGTAGGTCCAGTTCAGTGACTTTACAGTCCATGCTACATGCATTCAGTGTCACTTCATTACTAGTGCTTAATTTGAGCAGGTGGTTTCTGGTGCTTCGCAGCGCCACTTATTTGGTTTCGGGTGCTCGGGGACTTATTTGTCAACTCTGCACTTATGACAGTCTGCCACATGGTGGCGCTGCTCATCTAATTTAGAAATGAGCATTATAACGGGTGTTTATGAATACATACAAATTTAAAATTACTAATACCTGCCACCCGGCCATTTCTTTAGCTTTGGGGGCCTGGAATAATCTGAACTGTCGCACTTGCAGGCGAGAGAGATGGTTAGTAGTTGTTTTGGCAGTGACGACTGGGGCAATGGGTGGTGCAAGCTGCAGTGGCTTCATGGTCAGAGCTCTGGTACTTGTTTTACAAATCAAGCACTGAGCATTCCATGTCCCTGTGTGGAGTAATCCCCTATGGCAGACCATGTTATGTTATCAACATTTGTGAACTGTATTTCTGTCAATTGTAGAGACTTGTGTGGGTAGAATGGAGGGGGAGATTGGAGTGGGATATATTGGGGTAGATTAGAGTGGAGTGGGGTAGATTGGGGAAGAGTGGTGTGCAGTGGATTGGGGTAGATTGGAGTGGGGAGGAGTAGTTTTAAGTGGAGTGGGGTAAATTGATGTGGAGTGGAGTAGATTGATGTGGAGTGGGATAGAATGGAGTTGGGGTATATTGGAGTGAGATAGCTTTGGTGGATTATGGTAGGATAGATTAGAGTGAAGTGGGATAGTATGGATTGTGGTGGGGTAGATTGGAGTGAGATAGATACGAGTGGGGTGGATTGGAGTTGGGTAAATTGGGTGAGGGTGGGGTAGATTGAAGTGGAGCAGATTGGAGTGGAGTATATTGGGGTAGACCGGAGTGAGCGGATTGGATGGAGTACATTGCAGTAGGGTAGTTTGGGGTGGAGTGGAGTACGTTAGATTGGAGTGGGTGGGGTAGAGTGGAATGGAGTGAAGCGGATTGGGGTGGAATGGGTTAGCCTTGACTGAAGTGCGGTAGATTTGAGTGGCATGTGGTAGTATGGAGTTGGGTAGATTGGGTAGAGTAGAATGGGGTGTGGTAGGTTGGGGTAGAGTGGAGTGCAGTAGATTGGCTGGATTGGAGTGGGATAGATAGGGCTACAGTGGATTGGGGTAGATTGTAGTAGAGTCGGAAAGATTGGAGTGGAGTTGATACTGGAGTGGAGTGAGATAGAATAGGGTAGATTGGAGAGGAGCGGAGGGCAGTGGGCTAGGGAGTTGGGGAGATTGGAGTGGGGTAGATTGAAGATGGATGATTGGAGTGGGGTAGTTTGGAGTAGGGTAGATTGAAGTGGAGTGGGTGGATTGGAGTAAAGTAAAGAGGGATGGGGTAGATTGCAGTGGGGTGGAGTGGGGTAAAGTGGAGTAGATTGGGGCAGAGTAGACTATATTAGAATAAAGTAGATAGGGGTGGATTGGTGTGGGCTTGTTTGGATTGGGGAAGATTGGGGTGGTAAGCTTGGGAGGGGTAGATTGAAGTAGGGCTGATTGGTGTGGAGTGGGATGGGGTAGATTGGAGTGCGTGGAGTGGGTTAGATTGGAGTGGATTGGGGTGGATTTGAGTGGAGTGTGGTAGATTGGAGTGGAGTAGATTGGAGTGAAGTATGGTGGGGTAGATCTTGGTAGAGTGGGGTGGGATATATTGGGGTGGAGTGGGGTAGATTGGGGAAGAGTGGAGTGCTGTGGATTGGAGTAGAGTGGGGTAGATTGGAGAGGAATAGATTGGAATTGGGTAGATTAGGTTGGAGTGGGGTAGAGTTGAGTGGTAGACTTTGGGTGGATTATGTTAGGGTAGCCTGGAGTGAATTTGGTTAGATTGGAGTGGAGTGGGGTAGATTGAAGTGAGATAGATAGGAGCAGGGTCATTTGGAATGGGTTGGAGTGGGGTAGATTGAAGTGGAGCAGGCTGGAGTTGAGTTGGATAGAAAGGTGTGGTGTAAATTGGAATGGGGTGGGGTAGATTGTAGTGGAGTGCAGTAGATTGGTGTGGGACAGAATTGATGCAGTAGATTGTAGTAGGGTAGTGTGAGGTGGAGTGGAGCGAGATATGGTAGATTGGAGTGGGGTGGAGTGGCTTAGAGTGGAAGGCAGGGGGGTAGATTTGAGTGGCATGTGGTAGAGTGGAATGGAGTGGAGTTTGGTAGATTAGATTAGAGTAGAGTGGAGTGGAGTAGACTGGGTGGATTGGAGTGGGGCAGATTGGGGTAGGGTGGAGTTGGATAGACTGGAGTGGAGTCGAGATTAGAGGGAGATAGATTGGGGAAGAGTGGAGTGGAATGGGTATAGTGGAGTAGGTTAGATTAGGGTGGTTGGAATGGGATAGACTGGGTGGATTACAGTAGGGTAGATTGAACTGGAGTGGCGTAGATTGGGGTGGTTTGGAGTAGGATAAATTGGAATGGAGTGGGTGGATTGGAGTGGGGTAGGGTGGGGTAGATTGCAGTGGGGTGGGGTGGAGTGGCATCGACAGGGGTAGATTGGAGGGGAGTATATTAGAATGGAGTAAATAGGGGTAGATTGTAGCGGGTAGATTGGGTGTAGTGGGGTAAATTTGAGTGGGTTGGATTGAGGTGGAGTGGATTAGATTGGAGTAGCTTGTGGTAGGCTGGAGTTAAGTGGAGTAGGATAGATTAGAGTGCCGTGTGGTAGATTGGAATGGGGCAGATTAGAGAGGTGTGTTACAGATTGTGTGGATTGAAGTGTGGTAGATTCGATTGGAGTGAGGTAGATTGTGGTGGATTGAAGTGGGGTAGATTTTGGTGGATTGGAGTGGGGTAGATTGTGGTGGAGTGGGGTAGATTGGAATGAAGTGCGGTAGATTTGAGTGAAGTCAAGTAGATTGGAATGGAGTTGGTCGGATTGGGGTACAGTGGAGTGGGGTGGATTGGGATAGATTGGAGTGGAGTGAAGTAGACTGAAGTAGATAGGAGCAGAGTGGGGTATATTTGAGTGGAGTGCAGTAGATTGGGGTGGAGTGGGGTAGATTGAAGTCGGGTTGGGTTGATTGGGTTGGGTTGAAGTAGGGTGGGGTTGATTGGGTTAGACTGAGTGGAGTGGGGTACATTGGGTACAGTGGAGTGGAGTAGATTGGAGTGGGCATATTGTAGATGAGAGGAGTAGATTGGGTTAGGGTGGGGTAGACTGAAGTGTAGTAGATTGGAGTGCGGTGGGGTGGATTGGGATTGGGTTGGTAAATTGGGTAGATTGGAGTGGGGTAGGTTAGAGTGGAGTGGGGTAGTTTGGGTGGACTGGAGTGGGGTAGACTGAAGCAAAGAAGATTGGGGTAGATTGTAGCGAAGTGGAGTGGGATGGGGTAGATTGGGGTACATTGGTGTGGATGGGGTAAACTAGACTGGTGTGGGGTAGATTGGAGTGGGGTGAGTGGTATAAAGGGGAGAGGAATGGACTGGTGTGGTGTGTTGTGTCGTGGAGTGAGTGGTATAGATTGGAGTGGCGTGAAGTCAGGTGGTGTGGCATATCACAGAATGTCTTAGAGTGGAGGGCCGTAGAATGGAGTGTCATGTCATAGAATGGAGTGCTGTGCCATAGAGTGGAAAGGCATAGAGTGGAGTCGAGTGGAGTAGTATGGAGTATGCATGGTGTGGTAGTGCACTGCCATCACAGACAACACAATTTCATTTGAAATGACCATTACATTTGCACCAAAATACGGTTTTACTGCACATAAACATTAAGTGTGTGCAAATGTCATCACCTAGTGTATTGATGTGTTTTGATCGTATTCAAATATTTGTTTCCAACACACTTTGGAATTACAAACAAAAAATACTACATTTGTACTAATTCTGATATATTCTGAAACATCAGCACAGCTCATTTTTTGTTGTTGTGTGCTCAGAAAAAAACATCCTATATCCTCTCCTCTTGCATGGGTACTCAGCAGGATTGTCACAAATTCTCACACTTTGAAGTCAGAGAAAGAAAAATAAACACCCAGGGGCTTATTGACAAGCCCCGTGCGCTGCCGGAGCATCACTTTTTATGGCGCTTCGGCACCCAGAGTGCAGACCCATATCAACGAGGCCATGCAAAGACACTTTGTGTGGCTTTTCACGGCCTCGTAGATATGATGTAAGGCAATGCAGCGCAAGTCGCTACCTTGCCTTTCACTGTCAGGGAGGTGCTCCATGGGCATCGCGGTGGATGTTCTCACAAAGATCTGTAAACCAGGGCATGTATCAAAAGTGTATTCCTCCCCCGGGCAGGCGTAACAAGGATAAATATCTTTATTTCTCCTGTTTTTTTAGTCTTTCCTTGTGTGCTGCATTCTGTCCCTTCCTGCACAAAAACAATTTTGCAACAACGCAGACATCCTTTCACCATGGTGCAAGGGTGCCTGCATTGTCGCTAGGCACCAAACTGTGCACCTGTGCTGGCTGAAAGGACAGGAATGCACTGTATCTCAAAAGTACGGTGCAATCCTGCCCTTTTGATTTGGTGTAGGGCAGTGCAGCAAAATGACGTGCAGCACTGCCTTACACCAAATCATTGTAAATGAGGCCCCCAGTTCCCTGGAAGAGAGAGCCTGACATTTGGACTCTGTCTTTGAATGCGCACCACATGTGTCAAGATTAGAACAAGATTTAAAGTCCTGTTTACGGAAAGCGAATTCGTGGAAGAATACAGTAAACCAGGTTTAGCAACAGGAGGGACGAACTCAAGCTGGACAGCCTAAAGCAAATAAAGCCAGCAAACAGAAAGCCAGAAAATAAGATTTACAATCCACAAAGCCAATGGTAAGCAATGGGCGGAATGTATTCCCAGGGAAGCTTTCTGAATGTCCCCAAGATGTCTTTAGCAAACCAGACACGACCTAAAAATGTCTACCACCGTGACCTTCCCCAGTTTGGTTAATCCCATCACAGTTATATTGTTCATACAATGTTATTCTTTGTACTTACCTGAGTATTCCAGTCAGTGCGTTGGAGATCTGATTGTGGACGGGGTTGTTTCATTAAAGTTCCCTCAACTTTGCATTGCCTCTAGGTACTTTGTTACTTTGTGGGTAGCCGATATTCGGCATCTGATGGGTAAGAGGATAAGGGAGCAGGCGTAAAGAGGGGGTTTGGGAGGCCAGAGCAAGAAGTAACAGGTAACGGGGCCAAGTGAGGGGGCTGACTGCACAGCAGCCTTTGGCATGGGTGAGCTGGGCCCACGCCCAGGGCGCCAGAGGGGGCGCACAGAGATGCCTTTGTTAAGGTCATGCATTAATCTTCCTCCAACATGGATCCAGTGATTCGTAAAATCATGTTATGCAACTGGCCACAGGAGCCTGTGTTTAACACCTCCTCAAGCCCCATCCTTCCTCACCTTGTCCCATCTACCCCGGGCCCTGCACCATCTTTCTGCCACCCCTCTTCAACAACTTGGCATCATGAAGGGGCAGAGCTGTGGGTGATTCAGGTGAGCTGTGGGAGGAGCAGCGATGTTTCTGTTCAGAGGCCAGTAACTGCTCTGACGTAATCAGCCAGAGTCTGACACGTGAACACATATGGCTCCCCCTGCTGCCTTATTTTACACACCTGTGAGGGCGCCACATTAATTTCAGTCTCGGGTGCAACCGGAACAAACGCCGACCTGGCTGCCGGAGTGACGAATCAGGGCCGAACACAAATCATGACTCTCTCTTCCAGGATGATAGCGGCAGATGAGAGGAAGCCACGGCGAGGCGGGAATTATCTGCGAGGCAGGAATTATCTCATCCTTTCCTCGCCACAGTGTCAAAGGTGGTCGTGAGTGGGAGGCAGGAGACAATGATGGAGCAGGGTTTTTACTTTAAACCTGAATATCTGTTTCATTTTCGTATATTTGTATTAAAAGTACTACTGATTAATCAATAATTACTTAAGATTCGTAAAGTCTTGACTAATCAACCTTATTAACAAAGAATTACACGTGGGAATGCTATTGCATGGCTAAAATAATAAGTGAACTAAGTTGGTGAACAAACTGACAAAAATAGATGTTGCTTATGTGATGTTATTGTGTTTTGCGCTTATAATTAATATGCATTGATGGCCTTTGATGTCGCAAATGGCTAGATAAATACATACACATAAGGGTATTAGTAGGGGAATAACACTGTATAATCATTTCCGTGCAGTAATTTTGTTTTGTATTCTATTTCACTTAAGTTGACCAATGTGGCCTACCAAAAGATGGCTACCATCCGCAGCCTGCATTCGAGTTGTTGGAAAATTTGCAAAGAAGCTTCGTGCTGCCTGTGACCTTGCCCTTTTGACGATCCGAAAAGCCATAATCATGACGACAAGCTCAGGAAGTCTGACAAGTGCCCCTGAACATGGAACTGTTGCAAAACTGAAATATTGAATTATGAACTTGTAATGATCCCAAAACTGAGATACATTTTATCCAAACAAGACATCCGTAGAAGTAACGAATTAGTGATGAACCCCTTATTTTCTATTCATTATTTGAGACGACCTATGTGTGAGAAAATCTTGCACTGTAACGTAAATGTACCAAGATGACATTATTTCCGCCATCCATCCGTTTTGTTCCATACAACTGTAACATTTTGGAATGTAATTTTAGTATCTAGCGCCACTTCTTCCCGAACTGATGATCAGAGGTTCCGACGCTGACGGAGAGGACTGTGACTCTACATGACGGCCATAAACTCTGATTCTTTTACTGAGGACCGGTTCTGACTTAGAAAACGACTTTTAGCCAGAATAGGTAAATATGAAAGAAATGGTTTTGCATTCAATTGGCTTTTCTTACAATTTTAGATAAACAAATATTCTGTTTGAATAACTGTGTTGGGTCATTATTTCATTGTCATGTTATTGAATTATTTGCATATGGTAAGGTGTTTTCCCAGATCTTCAGCAACTAGTTGATGTCATTGACCTCATGATATATGCAGATTGGTTAGGTATCGAAAGTGTTTCCCCTTGTACATGGCACGGATAGTGTGGTAGGATGAATGTTGGTGTAATGGGCCCCACCAGCGTGTGATGTGTGTTTGTGTGTTTGTGTGTGTGACTGTGAGATCACTCCGTCCGTGGAAGTAGAGGGGATTCGGAAGCTCTGATCTGCACCAGTTTCTTGGTAGCAGAATGATGGTTAACTATTGTCTTGATCTGGCGAATTTGCGTGTATATAGGCTTGTTGATTATTGATTGAGAATTGTACTAACACTATATGTCGAAGTTGTATTGAGTTTTATGTATTGTGTACGGCTTCTGGGACGTAGGGAGTCGGTGACAGTTCCGTAGTAGGGCAGAGGGAGTGCTGCTCTCGGAAAAAGGCGGGATTGTAGCCCTGTAGGCAGACAGGGGAAAACGTGTGACAATTGATGTTGCGCGTCGCATTGTCTGGGTTCGATGAGGTAGCATCGCCGTGTGTTGCCATTAGAAATGTATTTTCTGTATGAGTGAAGTGTATATGATAGCGAAGGTTATCTGTGAAGTTCTGGTCTTAGGTCTCAGGGATCCGTATGGTATTCCGTTATCGCTTATCACTAGAAAAGTAATAGGTATACTCTGAGCTTGTTAGAAGGACGGGGCAGAGGTAAGCGCTTCTTTGTTAACGTGTGATATAATTCTGTAGTAGGACAGACTGTTCGCTGTTCTCAGGAAAGACAGAATTCTGTGTGAATGTACTACATTTTCCGGTGTGAGAGGGTGTGAATGAGAAGGCATTCTGGTTAATTGTGAAACTCTTAGGAGCCTTCCGGAGAAAACAGTTAATTGGTGCTTGTTAGAAGGGTAGAGTAGAGGGATGTGCTACTTTATCAACGGAAGTAACGATTCTGTAGTAGGGCAGAGGTAAGCGCTGCTCTCGGGAAAGGCAGAATTCTCGTGGGAAAGGTCTTTTACTGTTCTGTGGCTAGCGAAGCAGACAATGGAGATGTTTGTACGTTGTAACTAACAGACTCGTAGAAGTTGAAACAAAGTCTACCAAGTAGTCTTGTAAAGGAGGGGTAGGGAGCAGAAGCTGCTGCAGCGACTGCTGACGTCAGGAAGACCGCGCTGTGATTGGACAGTGGGTTAGAACGGTGGAAGCACGGTGATTGGTGTGCTAGTGTACGCCGCGCTAGGATTGGGAGACATACAGGGTGGCGTAGACGCTCCAGGATTGGTGCGTTGGTGTGAGTCGCGCTGGGATTCGTGGACTGAGTCAGTGACGTAAACGCTCAGGATTGGTGCGTTAGTGTGAGTCGCGCTGCAATTGGACAAGAGATCGTACAGTTGTAGAACAGACTAAAGGGTTGTGGAAAATAAGAAAATGTATTACCAAGCTGAAGATAAGAAAAAGAAATCCTTGTTTAGTAAGGTTAAGAACTGGTTCGACAAGGATAAGGATATTGTAACTAGGGAAGGACAGTTACTTCCTCCGATAAGAACCCCCGCATCCTTCATGGTTGCGAAGTATGGGTATCATACCTGTATTTGGTTAGACAACTGGGTAAAGTATACCAGAGAGGATGGAGTTTTAGCTTTCCCGGAACATGGCTCATTTAATCTGGCCATACTGAGAAACTTACGGGAGCGGATGATGTGTCTAGAGCCTCGGCCTAGGCCGACGCAATTTGAGGCATTAACCGAATGGGAAGATGAGATGCATGAGCGAGAAAAGCAGAGGGGTGGAGGGAGTTACAGACAGATGTTCGGACGGAAGTATGATCGCGAAACCCATCATGACCGAATGAGACGATGGCGTGATGCCAGCATGACTGAGGGATTATATCCTGTAAGACCAGCAGAAGAGACAGAAGGGAGAAAGTGTACAGAGAAAGAACATAATGTGGAAACAAGGAGGTATGGGGCGAATGAGTCTGATGATGATGTCCTAGAGGACATGCTCTATAAAAGACCACCCCCGTATAGACGAGAACCCGAGGTAGGAACAGCAGTGACCCCGATGAGAGACACTCTTCGAATTATTAAGACAGAGGGTACCACCCCTGGGTTAAAAAGCAGTTGTTCTCTGGCGGAGAGAGAAAGAGAGAGGGAAGGAGAGAGGCAAAGAGAAAGAGAGAATGAGAGAGAGAGAGAGAGAGAGAGAAAGAAAGAGAGAGAGAGAGAAAGAGAGATAGAAAGGGAGAATGAAGTTGAGGATGAAAAGACCAGAGAACTAGCAAGAACTACCTTTGAATTGACAGAGAAAATCAGGGAACTGACTAAAAATCTTGAGGCAGTTACAGTACCTGTGACAATAGGTCCAGTTATGCCGATTTTCGACAAGCAGAGGATGGGTGAAAATGGGTTGACAGTTCCGTATGTGAGCAATAGATTGATTGTTCCTCCAGAGCAGGCAGAAATGAGCACAGGAAGAGAAAGAGAAATGAGCACAGGAGAAACCCAGTGGAGAACGGGAGAGAATCAGTGGAGACACACCATATGTGGAGGAGAGTTAAGTGTGCAGACTAACTCGAGTTTGAACTCTGGATGTGTGGAAGGGAACAGAGGATCAATCCTAGAACCACAAAGAGTGTCAGAAGCAGGGGGTGCAGGAAAATCTGTGGGAATAACTGCTGAAGATTTGAATGATTGGCTGAAGGCTTTGCAGAGGAAAGAAAAGGAATCCCAGGGAATTGATGTAGCTAGGCTACGAATGGAAATGGAGGAGCTGATTGTAGGAACAATCCCTACAGAAACGCTGAAAAATTATCAGGAATGGGAGATCCTCTTCCTGTGCAAAAGTATCACATGGAGAGCAAAGAACATACATGACAGGTTGAAAGGAATAGCCAGTGAAATGGGAATTGAGATGGACAAGGTAAAAGCTTTACAAAAGCCTTACCGGGTGGATTTTACGGATAAGGACATTGAGAATTTGAACAATGCAGGCCGAACAGGGCAGATTAAGGAGATGATTGCTTTGCTGAGAAAATGGTGAGATGTAGAAAGATGGAAAGATAGATGGGACCGAAAGCGAGAGGATGGGGTAGATAGAACTTACTCAACATTCCCTCTAAAAGAAAAGGAGAAATCAGTGACAGCTTACCCCATGAGAGAGATTCCAGGAGGTGGGTACGTACATGTCCCATGGACCAGACAGGATATTTTGTCCTTTACAAATGATTTCCCTCGACTAAGGGAGAAGCCCGTCGAGTGGTATAGACAGGTTGACAGATTTGTGAAGTTGTCAAAAGTACTGTGGATTGACCTGAATAGTCTGTTTGATATAATTGTACTAGCAGACCTGTGGGCAGAATGTAAGATAGTCATAGACTGGCCCACTAAAGAATACCCGAGAGATCCAAAGACAGGTGCTCCTGATCCGGAGGTCATGAAAAAGTATGAACAGGTTATGGCCTTCTTGAAAAATAAGGTACCCCCCAAGGAAACAGACTGAGTTAAAATAGATCGAACACATCAGGAAGTGAAGGAATCAGTCCATGCTTACTATGAAAGACTAATATTGGCTTTCAAACAGTTCAGTGGAGATGAACACCTGGGTGACAAGGATCTGAGTCATTTTGTATATAGATTTGTGTATGGTTTGCGACCTGAAATCAGTGAAATGATCAGGCAGCATACTGTAGACTGGCAGAGCAAAAAGATTGATGAGATTCTGAGACATGCGAAATACTTTAGTGATGAGATTGAAGCAAAACAAAGAAAGCTGAAAGAAAAGGCAATGTGGGCACAGGTAAAAGTTGCAGAGAGACAGGAAGCTCAGTTGGTTGAACAAGCAAATAACCCAGGAAATAAACCCAGGTTTGGTCCAGGAAAAGGGAAAGGAAATATTGAGGAAGCAAAGAAGAAATTCCCTTGCCACAACTGTGGAAAATTAGGGTACTGGAAATCCGAGTGTAAGAATCCACCGTCTACTAATGACGACAATCCATCATTGAATTCACAGGTGCAGAGTGAGGGGTGTGGTCAGCATCAGCAACAGCAGAAGGCTGTTAAGCAGCAGAATCAGGTGCCAAAACCACCCTTGCCACAGAGAAGAGGATCCCAGAAGTACAGTCAAGAGTCGGGATTCTACGATGAAGAACAGGTAAACAGGCCAAAACGCGCAAGCGCTGTCGCTCAATATTGGCTGAAAAACGAGGGAAGTGATTCTGAGGGAGACTTCTGACGGTGCCGAAGAGAGGAGGAAGAGTGTGTACTTGGCGCAACTCTAGAAATAGATCAGGCAGGACCTTTTGTAGACGGAAAAATCAATGGGGAAAGTGTTACTTTTCTAGTTGACACAGGAGCTACGAGATCAACTGTCAGGTCAGCTTATATAAAGAATCTTCCTCTCTCGGATGAAGCTATCCAAGTAGTTGGTGTGTCGAACACACAGATAAAGACTCATCTTACTGAACCAGTGAGGGTCAGAATAGGGAAATTCTCAGACATGCACCGATTTGTGGTGTGTGACACTAGTCCTGTGAACTTGCTAGGCAGGGACCTGCTGTGCAAGATGAATTGCACTATTTTCTGTACACCAGATGGAATAACCTTTGAAACACCAGATGAGGATGTCCTATACAGAATGACCATGGATAACAGGGAATGTGAGGCTTTGGGAACACATGCTGTGTTTAATCCAGATGCATTACCCCCAGAATTGAAACAGACAGTAAAAGCGGCTGTTTGGGATTTTACTGGAGAGGATGCGGGTCTGATGAGAAATGTAGATCCAGTGAAAATTACTGTAAAAGAAGGAGTAGTTTACCCGAACATTCCACAATACAGACTGACACCTGAAATAATTGAAGGTATAACACCCATAATCGAGAAAATGATCCAGCAGGGGGTGTTAAGGGAAATATTGAGCAGCCCGTGTAATTCACCAATAATGGGACTGAAGAAACCTAATGGAAAGTTCAGAATAGTACAGGATTTGAGGAAAATTAACAAGATTGTTGTGTCATGCTGTCCCATTGTGCCGAATCCATCAGTTATTTTGTATCAGATTCCCCATGATGCAGAATGGTATACCGTAATTGATTTGTGCCATGCTTTCTTTTCCATCCCATTGCATCATGACAGCCAGCCGATATTTTCATTTAGATTTGGAGAACGAATTTTGGCATGGTGCCGAATTCCACAGGGGTACACAGAGAGCCCCTCTATATTTAATCAATTGCTGAAGAAATCTCTGGAGAGTTTAACAATGCCTGAAAATTCAGTCTTGGTCCAATACATTGATGACCTGCTTGTGGCATCAAAAACACGTGAAGCTTGTGAAGTAGACACCATTGCTTTACTGAATCACTTGGCAGATGGAGGATTAAAAGTATCTCCAGCCAAATTGCAATTCTGCAGGAAAGAAGTCCAGTATCTGGGACATAATATTGAGAAAGGCCTAAGGAAAGTGACCATTGACAGGATTAAAATCATCAGGGGAATGAGGGCCCCAATGACTCAAAGAGAAGTAAGAATGTTTCTGGGAATGGTTGGTTACTGTCGTCAGTGGATAAGTAACTTTTCCCTGATTGCCAAGCCATTGATTAAATTGACAAAAAGTGAGGTGAAAGACCCATTGGAATTAAATCCAGAAGAAATGGCAGCATTTAAAGAGTTAAAGAACAGGCTATGTGAAGCTCCTGCCCTAGGAATGCCAGATTACGAAAAAGAATTTGAGCTGTATTGTAGTGAGAGAAATGGATGTGCACTTTCAGTGTTAATCCAGAAACATGGACGTCTGAGGAGGCCAATAGCGTATTTCTCATCAACACTTGACCCAGTAGCTGTGGGTTTACCAGGTTGCCTGAAAGCAGTAGCTGCTACATGCAAAAGTCTGGAACAAAGTGAGGGAATCATAATGGGATATCCTGTGCGGGTATTTGTCCCTCATGATGTGGCAATCCTTTTAACAAGGAGCCGGACACAGTTCATGTCTCATAGTCGGTTGACTAAATATGAGAAAGTCATTCTTGGTGCAACAAATGTGAGTCTGGAAAGATGTGTGAATGTGAATCCAGCGACCCTGATGCTGAATGCGTGGGAGTGAGAAATGAAGTTGATCATGACTACCTGGATGTGCTTGATTACTGTACAAAACCAAGACCTGATATAAGAGATCTGCCACTGCCTGAGAGTGATCATGTGTTGTTTGTGGATGGATCATGCCTGAGAACGGATGAAGGAACATTGAGTGCTGCATATGCTGTGTGTATGGTTTCAGGAGTTGTGGAAGCATCACCTTTGAAAGGAGTTAAATCCGCACATTTGGCAGAATTGGTGGCACTGACGAAAGCCTGCAAAATTGGAAGAAATGTGAGAGTGACTGTAATGACTGACAGCCAGTATGGCTTCGGAGTTGTCCATGATTTTGGCCAGCTATGGCTACAAAGAAGTTTCCTGACCTCAAGTGGAACTCCCATAAAGAATGCAGAAGTGGTTGGAAAATTGCTAGAGGCAATACAGCTGCCTAAAGAACTAGCAGTTGTAAAATGTGCTGCTCATGGTCAAGGTGAATGATTTTGTCACTGTTGGGAATAAATTCGCCAATGACATAGCACAATACTGTGCCAGAAACAATCATTCCATTAACCGGAGTAAAGAGAGAGAAATATCTTCTTGTTCCTTAATGTTTACTAATGAGGTGGGAACATGGGAGGAGGTGAAACAGCTGCAGGATGAGGCAGGAGATGAGGAAATGAGAGATTGGGTGAAAGCAGGTTGTGCACCCAGGGAAAAAGACCATGTGTGGGTCTATAGGGATGGAAGACCAGTTATGCCAAATAGCATGCTGTCAACTATGGCAAGGATGTATCATGGCCAAGGACACCTGGGGAGGGATGCTATGATAAGGGCCTTTAAGCAGACCTGTTATAGTCCAAAATTCAGGCTGATAGCAGAAAGTCTCTGTCAGAGATGTCTGATATGTCAGCAGTTCAACCCTGGAAAGAAAACAGTAGTGAGCCTTGGCACAATAGGCAGGGAGGGAGGACCCTTCACAAGAATGCATATAGACTTCATTGAAATGCCCCAAGTCAACAGATTGAGGTATGTCCTGGTGGTGGTCTGTTTGTTCTCCCGGTGGGTGGAGGCATATCCAACAAGAAGAAATGATGGGATAACAGTGGCCAAGCTACTGTTAAGAGAATTCATCCCAAGGTATGGGTTACCAGTGACCATTGAATCAGACAGAGGAGGACATTTTTATAATGAAATCATGGGTTTGATCTGTGAAGCATTGAGTGTACAGCAGAAGCTACATTGTGCTTACCGACCAGAGGCTTCTGGGGTGGTTGAACAAATGAATGGTACCATCAAAAACAGAATTGGCAAAATGTGCCTAGCCACAGGAATGAAATGGCCCGATGTCTTGCCTCTAGTCCTGATGACCATTAGGTCTACTCCAGACAGAACAACAGGTTTGAGTCCGCATGAAATTATCATGGGACGTGCTATGAGACATGCATTTGTACCAGTCAACAAGCTGATGACTGTCTATAACTGATGACATGATTTTGGATTATTGCAAAGGCCTGGCTGACGCAGTTCATTCTGTGTTTCACCAGGTTGGAGAAGACGCCACCACACTTGAAAAGAAACCAGCCCATGATCTGAGCCCAGGGGACTGGGTAAGGATAAAAGTCCACAGAAGAAGGAATTGCCTGGTTCCAAGGTGGGGAACGCCAAGACAAGTCATTCTAACCACAACGACTGCTGTGAAGTGTGCTGGAGTGAAAAATTGGATAAATGCAAGTCACACTCTGAGAGTTCCAAATCCAAGAGACGGCACTGGAAAGGAATACTTTGAAGAATCAGATTCCAGTGATGATGCAGACAGTGAGGCAGTAAGAAGGAAAAAGAATCCTGAAAGTGGGGAAAGTGAGACAAGAGAAATTGTCATCCCACCAGAAGAGGTTCTGAAAGAAACAGTGCAAACCGCAGAGGCGAGTTCAGATTCTGAAGAAGTGCATGAGGTTTCAATTAACAGTGACCAACACAAAAAGAAAGAAAGAAAAGAGAATAACATTCTAACAGAAGTGATACCTGAATCGAATGAGGAAATTGGACAGGTTCCACCTGAGATAGTTATTGAAGAAAAAGAGACAAAAGAAACCAGAAAGAGATCTACAAGAAATAGAATTAGAAGAGCTAAGAGAAGGCATGTATATAGAAACTAAGAGAGGAGATGAGATGGAAACAAGGGTTTGAAAAATGAACAAGAAGATATTTTGAATTTCTTCAAAAGGGGAAAATTAAATTGATTTTTTGTTTTTATTTTTTTTATTTTTGTGGTGATTAGATATCACCAAAGGGGGGATTAATGGAGCAGGGTTTTTACTTTAAACCCGAATATCTGTTTCATTTTCGTATATTTGTATTAAAAGTACTACTGATTAATCAATAATTACTTAAGATTCGTAAAGTCTTGACTAATCAACCTTATTAACAAAGAATTACACGTGGGAATGCTATTGCATGGCTAAAATAATAAGTGAACTAAGTTGGTGAACAAACTGACAAAAATAGATGTTGCTTATGTGATGTTATTGTGTTTTGCGCTTATAATTAATATGCATTGATGGCCTTTGATGTCGCAAATGGCTAGATAAATACATACACATAAGGGTATTAGTAGGGGAATAACACTGTATAATCATTTCCGTGCAGTAATTTTGTTTTGTATTCTATTTCACTTAAGTTGACCAATGTGGCCTACCAAAAGATGGCTACCATCCGCAGCCTGCATTCGAGTTGTTGGAAAATTTGCAAAGAAGCTTCGTGCTGCCTGTGACCTTGCCCTTTTGACGATCCGAAAAGCCATAATCATGACGACAAGCTCAGGAAGTCTGCCAAGTGCCCCTGAACATGGAACTGTTGCAAAACTGAAATATTGAATTATGAACTTGTAATGATCCCAAAACTGAGATACATTTTATCCAAACAAGACATCCGTAGAAGTAACGAATTAGTGATGAATCCCTTATTTTCTATTCATTATTTGAGACGACCTATGTGTGAGAAAATCTTGCACTGTAACGTAAATGTACCAAGATGACATTATTTCCGCCATCCATCCGTTTTGTTCCATACAACTGTAACATTTTGGAATGTAATTTTAGTATAAATATTAGTAGACTAGAGAGGTCTAGCGCCACTTCTTCCCGAACTGATGATCAGAGGTCCCGACGCTGACGGAGAGGACTGTGACTCTACATGACGGCTAGAAACTCTGATTCTTTTACTGAGGACCGGTTCTGACTTAGAAAACGACTTTTAGCCAGAATAGGTAAATATGAAAGAAATGGTTTTGCATTCAATTGGCTTTTCTTACAATTTTAGATAAACAAATATTCTGTTTGAATAACTGTGTCGGGTGATTATTTCATTGTCATGTTATTGAATTATTTGCATATGGTAAGGTGTTTTCCCAGATCTTCAGCAACTAGTTGATATCATTGACCTCATGATATATGCAGATTGGTTAGGTATCGAAAGTGTTTCCCCTTGTACATGGCACGGATAGGGTGGTAGGATGAATGTTGGTGTAATGGGCCCCACCAGCGTGTGATGTGTGTTTGTGTGTGTGACTGTGAGATCACTCCGTCTGTGGAAGTAGAGAGGATTCGGAAGCTCTGATCTGCACCAACAACCCTCTTCATCGCTTCAACCAGGTGCAGCAACGCCCTGGGATAAAAGGGCTTCAGCTCCGCCCGCCCCCCAGCGTGTGTCAGAGACCAGCCACTGCAGCTTCCAGGACACACCCAATTATTCAGATGATGTGCCACAGACATCCTGCAAGTGGGGCCTTGGTAACATGTATTTATAGTGCTAGGAGGTACCATCCTGCAACTGAAAGCACTGTGAAGTCATTATTAAAAATGTGTACAACATACTGTATATGAAAGGCTGTCACAAAATGCAAAGAGATTTAGGCCCACTAACACTGTGCTGGATTTGCATCACAAAAGCAGTGGTTGAAGTGCATTAGAAAAAGTATGGGAACTGTGATGCTGTGCGCAATGGGGTGGGGTGAGTGAGCTTCGGGCGGTGTCAAAGGTGTGGCTAAATAAACTAAATATTCTGTAACTTTTTCAGTCTTTCACCTTCAGGTAGCTACATATAAAATAATGCACAGCTTAAATGAAAAATAAAAACAGTGTAAGTTAATCAGAGGGAAATGCGCTATCGTACATCAATGCACTGCAGAGGTCTGTTTGTAAACAGAGAGACACAGAATTGAATGCTAGTTGGAGCAGTGGAGAATAGTGAGCAGTGCTTAATTTGAGCCTGTAGTTTCCGGTACTGGGCACCGGCACTTAATTGCTGGAACCTGCACCTATGACAGCTGTCACATGGTGGTACTGTTGGTGCAATTTAAAGATGAGCAGAAAAAAAGTTGTTTATTAATTCAGTATACATTGGAAACTACTAATACCTATTCTTAAAGCTTTGGCAGCCTCAAACAGTCTGAATTGTCCCACTTGTAGAAGTGTGATCGTTAGTAGGTGTGTTAGTACAGTGGCAATGTGTGGTGAGAACTGCTGTGGCCTCCCGGTGAGGGCCCGGCAATGTTTTTTTTTAATACAAATTAAGCACTGATGGTGACTTGTGTATGTTTAGTGTTAAGAAGTCCCAGCGTTAAAGAACCTTCATGTTATTCTGTGCCACATGAAAGCTTGTGACTATTTAATTTGTTATTTTAAACTTGGATTACACACAGTATAGAATAGGATGCTACAAAATCCACAAAAAAGTTTAAGATTTAAAAAGTGCTTCCAAAATATGGATTTTAGTAATAACCAGAGTGTACATCGTGCCATTTTTTATATCTGTCTTTTAAAAGCACACACTAAACAGCTCAATGGGTAACTCCCTTGCAATTCCAGTCAAAAGGAATACATATGTGTCACCAGGAAGCTTCGAGTGACTCCGTCATTTAAAGCCAATACGGGCTTCTGAGCATCGTTTACATTTGCAGATTCACCAGTTGCACACATTCACATTTCTTTCAGGCAAACGGGCACCCTGGCAAGAAGGCTTCTTTAGCTGTCTGGTAGACTTCAGAGCAAAGGAGACTCCTTTCATTGCAGCTGAAACATTTCACTCATGGAATGAACTGTCCCGAGATGGTTATCTTTCCACAAGTAGGGAAACTGTTTTTCATAAATTAAAAAAGTATGGGCACGTCGTGCCCCTCTGATCCCACTCACTTAGGCCACTGCCCAAGAGTGACTCAAACCCATAGCAAATCATTGTGGAATTTACTTTCCAACGCAAATCAAGATTTGTGTTGGAAAGATGCCTAAAGTAATGCTAAGTAGTGCCATGCACTACATTGCATCAAGGGATCGTATTATGGATGGTACATGGGCATTTCCATGCAACCACCAATAGGTTTTGTCACAAATCTTTATCTACTAAGATTGGTAGATAGGAGTTTGTGCTAAAAACGTATGCCTCCTTAGGGCAGATGTAACAGTGGAGCAACTTTAAAAAGTTGCCACATTTTCCCAACTTTGTGTATCTGTTGCACTGCACAGTACACATACAAAGTGCTAAAAGTATTAAAGCATAATGTTTGTACTGGAAGCATCTCCTTCCAGTACAAAACCTATGCCTGACATCAATCAAGCGTCAGGCGTATTTATGATGGACGAACAATGAATGGATTCGGCATGTCGGGTGCCGTTCAAACCGAATAAAGGTCTTTGACTTCAAGCCGGTGGGTAACTTTTGAGCTTCTATTTCTCAGTCCTCTGTTAGGGCTCCATTCTAGGCAGTCTACAATCTTATCATATTATTCCCCCTCTCAAGTTACTTGTGACAATTTTGTCATTTTCTTTGTATGACAAGATCTAGAGATCAAGGCCATTTGTGATTGTATGGCCTAGCTTCCAGTTTATCCTGCCTCATGCAGCATAATTACAAGCCTTCTTCTTTTTGTAACTCCTACAACAGCTCTTTCAATGAAGAGTAGAAATGTTACTCCTTGTTTACCTCTACAAAGTGGGGCTCCCCAGAAGATGTACATCTAATCAAAACTCTAAAATTGTTATACCTTCTTTTACCTTCATCCTTAAGATGTTTTCATCGGTCACGGGCAAATGGATAGAAGAAAGGGACCATCAAACTCCTTTTTTAAAAGAATTAAAGCTCGGGCCCCTGGACAGAAGCTAAGTATCCTATGTAAATATTAATCCCCTTTAACAGTAGGTTGTAAGAGGGGAATTCTGCAGTGGAATATTATGCTTTGGAGGAGGAGGTTGACTGGCAGATGGGAAAAGAAGGTACTTATGGGGTCCTGTATTGTCTCCTTGTTATGTCCTTGAATAAACAACTTCAAAAGTTCTAAGCAGTGTTCCTTCACTAACTATCTTTCTTCTGCCAGCAACCGCTAAAATTGGTGAGAAGTTTTGGGTCACTAGCTTTCTAAACCTCCTGAGGAGCACCATTTCCTAAATAAAAACATATTGAGGCTTATTTTCAAGCCCCTTGCGCCACCGGTGCGTCACTTTTAACATGGGAAAAAGTGGCGCACCGGCGGCGCAAGGGACTTGTAAATAAGCCCCATTGTATTTAAGACCTCAAGGAGGCACTCGGACTGCCTCTGTGGCTACGCTTAATGGTGTCAGACAAGACTACAATGATGGCATTTCACTTTCCTCATCCTGCTATTACAGTTGTGTCATTCTGTTAGCTCCAAATGAGGATCTCAAAGAAAAACCTTCAAGTTATTCTGCGCCACATGAAAGCTTGTGTTATTGCCACCATCATTTCTAGAATGAACTATACCACAGCTTGCTACATTGGCCTTCTTGAGTCAGCTATCGACAAGTTTCAAGGCATGCAGCTTGCGGCAGCATGACTTGTCGCAAAGCTCTTTCTCTTTTGTTGCTTCCTCTGCTTGGAATGCACTCTGTCTTGGCCTGTGTAACTTAGAGGACCAGTCTAGATTTAGAAAGGTTCCTAAAATTCCCCTTTTTTTAACAATCCTTTTATTTAGTTTTACAACTTTTTCCGGTAAGACAGCCAACAACATTCCATATTGGTATTGGTATATCATCATAAAGGATTATTAGTCCAACCTTTGCTCATACAAAGGAATTAGGCAGGTGCAATCAGTTGTAGGGAGATGCAGATTTCTACTGAGCATTTGTATGCATAGCTTAGTGGCAGAAGAGTTGGCAACAAACTGAAATCAAATATGTAACAATGAACAATATCGTCCTACTATTTTTATTTCTCCCTCATGCGTCATCTGTTATGTGCTCACTTGTCCCTCCCTTCCCTCCATGTATATTCTCTGTATATCTGGTATGTTCCCTCCCTTACATGTGCAGTCGACACCGTTTACTGTCCAGGTATATCACCCTCATCAGGAGAACTAGAGCTCCCGTTGTCTTCCCCCCTCCAAGCGAGGATGTCAAGTAAATGCACCCAGTCCGCCACCGGCGCATGTCTGCGGAGCCCTCTGCGTTCCTCGTACCGCAGCGCCGCTTCCTTAGCTGGAGCCCATTTTGTAAACTGTGTTCTCAACCTGCTATGCGGAGGTTCCTCAGGGGATTTCAATGCATTGCTATTGCCCTCTTGGTGACTACAATCCCTAGGTCCATGAATCTAGTTGTTGCATTGCAGGTTCTAGGAGTGGGGTCCATACCCTGCATGCACCTGGACATCTCTCCTCTTTGTGCATGTCCCGATATGACCTCTAGGTGTAGAGTGATCTTGCCCCAGAGCTCAGCTACCCTTGGATAGCTCCATACCATGTGCGGAAAATGTGCATCCTCACTCCAGCACCTCAGACTCATTTTATCTGTTGTGCCTGCTATGGTTTCCAACCTGTGAGGGGTCAGTTAAGTAGTGGGGAGATGATTAAGTTGTGTGTATTTGAGTCAGTGTTCCTAGACACCCAACGAGTGTTCTGTCATGCTGCATCCCATTCTTTGTCTGTTAGGCATGTCGCTAGGGTGCCTTCTCAGGCAGCTCTAGCTCTGTCCATGTGTCCCATGGACATTGAGAGCATAGTTTTATACAGCCATGAAATTCAATTCCACCCTCCCCAGAATGTGAGGAGTATTTGCAGGATGTAATGTGTCAGGGAGTCTGCAGAACATATTTTCCACAAAGCCGGCATCGCCCCCATGAGTGTATCAAAGGTCAAGAATTGGGAGGGCAGCAAGTTTTCTTCGTCCACTAGGGAGTCAAAGGAGCTCCAAAATTCCCCATTGGCATAACAGGCGCCTACCATATGCAGGACCGCCCTGTCCTGCTCTCCAGTCTTCGAGTCCTGAAGTATCCCCCTCTTAGCATTGGTAGTCCCACTAAAGGCAAAGGGGCATAAGGAGGCCAGGCTTGTGTTATCCTAACAATTCTCTTCCACGTACGAAGCACCATCTTCAGCAGCTTGGGGCATTCTGTCTTGGCCGATTGTCTACCTAGCAAAAGCGCCACCAGAGCTCCCTTGTTACGCGCTTCTCCTATGGTGCCCAGTTCCTCTCTCCAGTCACCGTCCAGCCATCGGTCCACCCACTGTAACTGCACAGCAGCATAATACAGTTCGAGATCGGGAACGCCCGGGCCATCTCCTTCCGTGGGCCACTATAAAAGACGAAGCGAGATTCTCTAATGCCTCTCATCCCAGATCAATTCCCTCTGCAATGTAGTCATGTCTCTGAACCAGGACATAGGCACCCATATAGGCAGGGTCACGAAAAAATACAGAACTCTGGGCAGCATAACCATTGCCAAGAGGGAGTGCTTCAGTGTGAGCCAGAAATTCACTGTGGCTCTCAGTGACCGCAGTGCTGCCCCCATGTTATCTTCTCGGACATCCATGTCCGAGTGATATATTTTCACACCCAACTATTTGAGAATCAAAGGCTTCCAGGAATTACCCTGTTCAGCCACTGCTCTTGGGGTTGTCTGCCTAGTAGGATTCGCAGGGAGTGGCCCTGTCTTGCTCCAGTTTGTGGCCAGTGCCAAAACCCCCTCATGGTCAGTTAGCATTCTCATTCCTCAGGGTATACCCGTGTCTGCATCGCGTAGGTATAGTAACATATCGTCCGCGTAGAGCGGAATTCAGTGCTCCTGCTCTCTCAACGGAAGCCCTCTGCTTGGATCATGTCCACAAAGGGCTCAATAGCAATAGCAAATTATAGGGGCGACAGCCCTCCCTAGTGTCCCATCCTATCTCAATCAAGTTTGAAATCAGGTGTCCTGTACATACCCTTGCCTGCGAGCGCATATAAAAGTGTCACCCACCATGTCCACAGTTCGCCCAGATTTGTACGTCTCATGGTGGCCATGAGGTAGGGGGTCAGGGTACTCTGTAAAAGGCCTTGTCTAGATCAATTGAAAAAATCGCCGCAGAGGTGTGGTATTCCAGGGAAGTCTCCTGCAAAAAATCATCTTTTTTATTAAGTAACTTCATATTTTTCTGATGTTGTTAGTGCAGTGTCAAGAGGCCAGAGGGTGTTTGTTGCACTTTAAGTAGCAGCTGAACTCACATCTTGCATACACAGGTTTTCAATATATTGAGTAAGTGCCCTCAGGCACTAAACACAGGGTTGATGGCAATTTTAGAAGAAATAGAGTAGAAACTATAGGTTGTGCTCTGCCCTTTGGTGATGGAGCATTGTCACCTAAGGGATAGCTCAGGTGTCTGGCACCTGACCTATGGGTAGACTGTGAGATAGCTCAGCTATGTAAAACCTGAGCATATAATGTATGTCTAACCAGAATTATACCTCTTCCACCCTAAAGAAAACACCTCTATAATCAGTTTCTTAGAGTACGATATAGGACAGATGTAGAATTTGCTTTAATGTACAGCTTGTGTGTTTTGTTTCCAGGATGATGAATATGCAAAGAAAGTACACGAGCACTCCCCTATAGTAGGCATTGCTTTGCTGTGTCTTGCCTCTTCAAACTAGTGTAGTTTGAAAGCAAAATGGCAGAGAAACCTTATTCTGCTGTCAAACTAAGCCTGTCACTGTTAAAAGCAGTGTAAGTCTGATATTGTGTATAATAGATTATCAATACAAAACATTACACAATGAAAACACTTCAAACTGCACTGGTTGTTCCACTTGTACAATACAAACTGATTGTCTGCCTGGTGTCTCTCGTGTGCCCCATTGAAAGGTCTCCAATTTCTGCCCAGTCAAGGTTAATTGCTTTAAGTGGTATACACATTTATGAACAACCATCATAGAGAATATGATCGTTCTTCTTAAAGGAATTTTGTAACAAGTGTTGTATTTTATAATGCAATTTGCCCCATATATGATTCAATAACAACCTTGATATTTTCCCTTGTCGATGTCGAACACCCCCCCACCCCACCGCTCTTACGTGCACGGGCCGCTCCTGCCCTACACCTCTCTAAACCCCTCTTAATCCTCCCTAATCCCATCTCCTTTTGGAGTATGTCTGCCTGTTTTTCCCACCCACTCACTCCAGTCCCACCCAGATTTACTACTAATAAGTATACTTGCATATGAGGAGACTATTCAGTCAGGGCGAAGAACTCTGCACACATAAGTATAGGCAATTGTGAAGGCAAAAACTCTGCATGAAGTTTGTAAATAACACTTTTTTAGTATTTTTGTGGTACACAAAATGTAGTACAAATTGTAGTTTGTGAATCAAGCCCTACATGTGCTAAGGGTTCAGAAAAAAATTTAAAGTCCATGCTCTTAAGAGGTATGATTTCTGTTGGATTGACCTCTTTGCAGGACATTGCCCATTAGCCACACATGCTATGTGTGTTTGAAGATTGAGGGAATACTTGTATTCTTTCTATGCTAGAACACCATTCATTGCTAAGATATTTCACAGCAATTATCTTTTTTCCAGTTCTTTAGACATAGTGACTTCCTGCGTGGATGTAGCTCAGTCATCTCATATGACAACTGCTCGATGTGGGATGCTATTTTACTATTTTTTTTATTTGTGGAAGAATAATTAACAGGAAGTATTATTGCCAACTGACTGGCACTTACTTAGGGTGTATGGAAGATGCATTAGAAATCAAGTCTGTTACTTGCCAGTCACACATCCCACAATCAGGTGTGTTAACCCACTAAACTCAATATTCTGAGAGCTGTACATGTGTGGGTCCTCAAATAAGCATATGTCGCAACATCCGAAGTAACAGACAGAAAACATACCTTTGGTCAACAGTCAGGCAGCAGAGACTTTCTGAAGATGGAATTGAAATTATTTAACGAGCTCATTTCACACAAGAAACTTTTGGAGTATTGTCAAAATATATTGTTGTTTTGAAACAACTTTGCAAAAACTGATCCTGAAGGGCTTTGTATTGAAATCTGTATAAGCTGCTTTTTAGTTGTCAAATTACTCGTTCTCCTTTATAAAGATCTCTGTCAGTAAGTAGCCTATTAATTATTGTCAAATCCACTAAAACATGTCAGTAGCCTATAAACCAGACTTCTACAACCAATAGCTCATGCGATCCTGATAGATCTCCACCTACCTGTAAGAAGCTCTCCTGTCTGCAGCCCAGCAAGCTACATTAAATTTTTTTGCTTAGTTGAAATATTAAATTTATTCCAAAATTGAAAGCATGCAATCAAGGCGAAAATGTGTGTATTTTCAATCTTATAAAATGATGTTTGGTGAAAAATAGTTTCATTTCCAAAATGTATTTAAAGCTGATATTTCAGTAATAAATCATGCAAAGTTGGGGTGAATTTTTTAACTAATTATTACCTCGGTGCCAGGTGTATTGCAGCTCTGGCTGTTATGTATTTTCCACGACGAGGCATTCCACATTGACAAATCCTTCCTTAGGGTCGAGCCTGTGAAAACATGTGCTAGCCCATACATCTCGTTTGTAAGACACTTTTGTCAACAAAAAGGGCTTGTAGCCTGCCCGTTGCTCACCATTTGTTGACTTGTGTGTCACTCTTCTTTACATCCTCGTAATTCATCAAGGCAGGCCTAACACCATTTCATCATTTCCGTTCCCCTCTGTGGAGCAGGGACCAAGCACTGATTGATTCAACTTAATCAGTGTCAGTACACTGCTCCAAACGTGATTGAGGTACTGTTTTGTTCTTTTTAACTTTTAGTGCCCTGCAAACAGAAGGCATGTGACTGGCAAAAGCTTACCCAGCAGGCCAAACAAAATGGCCAAGATGTATTTTCTATAGTTAACTTTCTTTTTTTACCAAGTCTTCCTTTCTCAGTTTACACTAATATTTTATTTTGTTTTGTCTCAAAACATGATGATTATTTTATTGCAAAGTGACATTGTTTCTTTCTTATGTGGAATATCTGAAATGATTCTTTAACACATAACCGTGCAGAACACCCCAACCCACCCCACTCCTATCCGTCCCACACCAATCCACCCCACTTCACCCCACACCAGTACGCCTTACTCAATCCAGTCCATCCCATCCCATCCCATACCAATCCAGTCCACCCCACCCCAATCCAAACCACTCACCCTAATCCAATCCACTTGAATAGTTCCAACATACCCCACTCCCATCTGCCTCTCTCCAATCCAAAACAATCTGACCCACTCCAGTCCAAAATATTCTGCCCCATTCCAATCTAAAACAATCTGCCTCACTCCAATCCAAAACAATCCGCTCCACTCCAATCTAGAACAGTCTGCCCCACTCCAGTCTCAAACAATCTGCCCCACTCCAATTGGCTCCACTCCAATCTGCCCCACTCAAATCCAAAACAGTCTGCCCCAGTCCAATCGGCCTCACTCTAATCCAGAACAATCTGCCCCGAACCATCCAAAACAATCTACCCCACTCCAAAACAATCTGTCCCACTAAATTCCAAACAATCTGCCCCACTCCAATCTGCCCCACTCCAAACCAAACAATCTGCCCCACTGCAGTCCAAAACAATCTGCCCCACTCCAATCCAAAACAGTCTGCCTCATTCCAATCCAAAACAATCTGACCCATTCCAATCTAACCCACTCTAATCTGCCCCACTGTAATCCACACCAATCTACCCCACTCCAATCTGCCCTTCTCCAATTCAAAACAATCTGCGCCATTCAATCCAAAACACTCTGTTCCACTCCAATCTGCCCAAAACAATCTGCCCAATCCAATCTTCTCCACTACAATGCAAAACAATCTGCCACTCTCCAATCCAAAACAATCTGCCCATCTCCAATCTGCCCTACTCCAATCCAAAACAATCTGCTCCACTCTAGTCTGCCCCACTCCACTCCTATCTGCCCCACCCCAATCCAAAACAGTCAGCCCCACACTAATCTGCCCCACTCCAATCGACAGCAATCTGCCCACACCAATCCGCCCACTCCAATCTGTTCAACTCCAATCCAAAACAATCTGCCCCACTCCAATCTTCCCCACTCCCATCCAAAACAACCGTCACCACTCCAATCTTCCCCACTCTAATACAAAACAATCTGCCTCACTCCAATCCGCCCCACTCCAATCTAATCCAACTCACCCCAAACCACCCACTCCATCACAATTCACCCACTCCAATCCATCACAATCCACCCCACTCCAATTCAGACCACCTCACCCCAATCCAACCCACCCCACTCCCTTCCCAATCCACCCCACCCCACTCCAATCCAGTCCACCACAATCCACCCCACTCCAATCCAAAATGATCTGGCCCACTCAACCCAAAACAATCTGCCCCACTCCAAAACAGTCTGCCCCAATCCAAAACAATCCGGCCACTTCAATCTGCCCCACTCCAATCCAAGACAATCTGCCCACTCCAATCCAAAACAATCTACCATACTCTAATCCAAAACTATCTGCCCCAGTCCAATCCAGAACAATCAGCCCCACTCCAGTCCAAAACAACCCGCCCCACTCCAATCAGCCCTACTCCAGTCCAGTCCACTCCAATCCAGTTCATTTTACCCCAATCAAGTCCTATCCACCTCACCTCACCCCAATCCAATACACCCCACTCCAATCCAATTCACCCCATTTACCAATCCAATACACCCCAATCCAGCCAAATCCAATCTACCGCACTCCAATTCACCCACCCCCTTCCAATCCACCTCAATCAGATCCACCCACCCCAATCAAGTTCCCCCACCCAAATTCAATCCAACTCAATCCAATCCTCCCCACTCAATCCAATCCACCTCACTCCCATCCAACCCACTTCAATCCAATCTACTCCACTCCAGTCCACCCCATGCCAATCCAATCCACTCCATTCCACCCCACTCCAATCCAATTCACCTCACTCCAATCCACCACATTCCATCCCACTCCAAACCACCCAACTCCAGTCCACTCAAGTTCACCCCATTCCAATCCACTCCACTCCAATCTAATTCACCCCATCCAGTTCACCCCACTCCAATCCACCCACTACAGCCCACTCCACCCCACTCTACTCCAATCCACCCACTCTACTTCAGTCCACCCACTCTACCCCAATCCACCCACTCTACCCCAATCCACCCCACCCCATTTCAGTCCTCCCCACTCAATCCAATCCATCCAGCCAAACCAATCCAATCCAATCCACCCCACCCACCCCACTCCAATCTAATCCATCCAACTCCAGTCCACCCCACCCCACTCCAATCCACCCCACTTCAATCCAATCCACCCCACTCCAATCCACTGCACCCCAGTCCAGCCCAATCCACCCCCTCCACTCCACTCTAATTTAACCCACTCCAATATAACTCTAATCCAATCCAATCCACCCCACTTCAATCCACCCAGTCCAATCCACGTCACTACATTTCAGTCAATCAATCAATCAATCAGTGACACTTGTAAAGCGCGCTACATACCCGTAGGGTCTCAAGGCGCTGGGGGGGGGGGGAGGGGGGGGTGCCGCTACTGCTCGAACAGCCAGGTCTTCAGCTTCTTCCTGAAGGAGAGGTGGTCTTGGGTCAGGCGCAGGTCGGTAGGGAGGGAGTTCCAGGTCTTGGCGGCCAGGTAGGAGAAGGACCTTCCTCCTGTAGTCGCTCTTCGGATGCGGGGGACGGCGGCGAGGGCGTGGTTGGCTGATCGGAGGTGGCGTTTGGGAGCGTGGAAGTTGACTCGGCTGTTGAGGTAGCTCGGGCCTTGGTCGTGTAGGGCTTTGTGTGCGTGGGTGAGGAGGCGGAAGGTGATTCTTTTGTTGACGGGGAGCCAGTGAAGGTCTCTCAGATGTCCGGAGATGTGGCTGGTTCGTGGGATGTCGAGGATGAGTCTGGCTGAGGCGTTCTGGATCCGCTGGAGTCTCTTCTGGAGCTTGGCGGTGGTACCGGCGTAGAGGGCGTTGCCGTAGTCCAGTCGGCTGGTGACGAGGGCCTGGGTGACGGTCTTCCTGGTCTCGGTGGGGATCCACCAGAAGATCTTCCGTAGCATGCGTAGGATGTTGAAGCACGCCGAGGAGACGTTGTTGACTTGCCTGGTCATGGAGAGGGAGGAGTCCAGGAGGAAGCCCAGGTTGCGTGCATGGTCTGTCGGTTTGGGTGCGGTGCCCAGGGCGGGAGGCCACCAGGAGTCATCCCAGGCGGAGGGTGAGGAGCCCAGGATGAGGACCTCCGTCTTGTCCGAGTTCAGTTTCAGGCGGCTGGTCGTCATCCACTCGGCTACCTCTTTCATCCCTTCGTGCAGGTTGGATCTGGCGGCGGCGGGGTCGTTGGTCAGGGAGAGGATCAGTTGGGTGTCGTCGGCGTAGGAGATTATGCTGAGGTTGTGTTTGCGTACGATGGCCGCGAGGGGGCTCATGTAGACGTTGAAGAGGGTGGGGCTCAGAGATGATCCTTGAGGGACGCCGCAGGTGACTTCGGAGGCCTCTGACTTGTACGGTGGTAGGCGGACTCTCTGTGTTCTTCCGTCGAGGAAGGAGATGATCCAGTCCAGCGCCTTGTCCTGGATTCCGATGTTGCTGAGGCGCCGTACTAGGGTGCGGTGGCAGACCGTGTCGAATGCCGCAGAGAGGTCTAGGAGGATGAGGGCCGCTGTTTCTCCATTGTCCATCAGGGCTCGGATGTCATCGGTGGCGGCGATGAGGGCGGTCTCGGTGCTGTGATTGGCTCGGAAGCCGGACTGTGAGGGGTCGAGGGATCCGTTTGTCTCGAGGAAGGCGGCCATCTGCTTGTTGACGGTCTTCTCAATGACTTTGGCTGGAAACGGGAGGAGCGAGATGGGGCGGTAATTCTTGAGGTCGGTGGGGTCCGCTGTAGGTTTCTTTAGTAGGGCGCTGAGTTCGGCGTGCTTCCAGCTCTCAGGGAAGATGGTGGTGTCGAAGGAAGTGTTGATGATGTCTCGCAGGTGGGGTGCGATGACAGCGTCGGCCTTGTTGAAGACGTGGTGAGGGCAGGGGTCGGTCGGTGATCCGGAGTGGATGGAGTTCATCGTGCGGATGGTGTCTTCGGTGCTGATCGGGGTCCAGGCGTGGAGGGTGGTGGTGGGGGGTGGTTGTTCGGTCATGGTGTGCGTTGGTTGGTTGTTGAAGCTGTTATGTATGTCCGCGATCTTGTTGTGGAAGTATGAAGCGAGGGAGTTGCAGAGGTCTTGCGATGGGGTGATGTCGTTGTTTCCTGCGCTGGGGTTGGAAAGCTCTTTCACGATGTTGAAGAGTTCCTTGCAGTTGTGTGCGTTGTTGTCCAACTGGTCTTTGAATGCTGTTTTCTTGGCGGCGCGGATCAGCTGGTGGTGTTTCCGGGTGGCAAGTTTGAAGGAGGTCCTGTTGTCTGGTGTCGGTTCCCTTCTCCAGACTTTCTCGAGGGCTCGGCAGTTCTTCTTGGAGCTCTTGAGTTCGTCGGTGAACCATGGGGCCTTCTTGCTGCTGGGTCTGCTAGGCGGGGTCCTCAGTGGGGCGAGTTCGTCCGCGCAGTTGCTGATCCACTTCGTGAGGTTGTCGGCGGCTTGGCTGGGGTTCGCTGAGCTGGCAGGAGGGTGCTGGTTCAGGGAGGTGGCGAGCTGGTCTGCTGTGATCTTGTTCCAGCTTCTGCGGGCTGCCTGTTGCTGGTGTTGGTGGGTCGTCGTTCTCTTGAAGGTGAAGTGGACGCAGCTGTGGTCCGTCCATTGAAGCTCTGTGGCGTGGCTGAAGTCTATGTCTGTGCTGGATGAGAAGACTGCGTCGAGTGTGTGTCCGGCGAGGTGGGTGGGGGTGGACACCAGTTGCTTGAGTCCCAGGTTGGCGAGGTTGTCGAGCAGGGTGCTGGTGTTGCGGTCGTTGTTGTTCTCCAGATGGAAGTTGAGGTCTCCCAGGAGGATGTAGTCGGCGGAGGGGAGGGCATGCGGGCTGACGAAGTCGGCGATGTCCTCGCTGAATTGTGTGCGTGGTCCAGGGGGTCGGTAGATCAGGGTGCCTCTGAGGGTGGTGTTCGGGTTGGTGTGGATCTGGAAATGCAGGTGTTCGGCGCTGGTCAGGGTGTTGTCGGTGCTGGTCGTGAGACGGATGGTGTTCCTGTGGATGATGGCGATGCCTCCTCCCATCTGGTTGGCGTTTCGGTCCCTCCGGACGACCTTGTAGCCCTCTGGGATAGCGATGGCGATGTCGGGAGCTGAAGAGGCGTTCATCCAGGTCTCCGTGAGGAAGGCGACGTCAGGGGCTGTGGCGTCTAGAAGGTTCCAGAGTTCGATGGCGTGTCTGTGGACGGAGCGGGTGTTGAGCAGGATGCACTTGAGGTGGGTGCTGCTGGTGTTCGACTTGGAGGGTGCTGGTGCGAGGCTGGTCCGGATGCAGGTGAACTTGCAGGCGTGGCAGCTGAAAGGTCCGTGGGTACGTCGTGGAGTGGCTTGATGGCATTCTGGGAGTCGGCCGGTGTTGAGTGCGGTGAGGGTGGCGGCGGAGTACGTCAGGCGGGTCGGTCGGGATCTTCGTTGGCCAGGGGTCCTGGCGCTGGGCGCGGTCCGGTCGCGGACGGGCGCAGACGGGCTTACCTTTGGCGCGCCTTCGGCGCACAATCGGCGCGCCCGCTGCGCGTGACCGCTGCGCGTTCGCACGGTCGCCATATAAGGCGAAGTGCGCGGGTGGGCGGGGCAGCTGGGAGGCAACAGAAAGGAAAAAGGGGCGTGGTCAGCGGTGGTGGCGGGAAGCGGGGAGCGGGGAGGGAAGGCGGAGGGCGGCGAGGTAGGCGGGCAGACAGGCAGGAGAACGCAAAGGGCTGAAACTGACTAGAAAAAAATACAGGCACAAAAGTCAGACAAAAGCTGCTAACACGGGAGGAAAATGCAGTTCAAACAAGCACAAATGCTAGACAAAACAAGCACAAAAGTCAGACAAAAGCTGCTAACACGGGAGGGAAATGCAGAAACTGACTAGAAAAAATACAGGCACAAAAGTCAGACAAAAGCTGCTAACACGGGAGGAAAATGCAGTTCAAACAAGCACAAATGCTAGACAAAACAAGCAAAAACAGACGCCAGCGGCGTCAGCCGGCAGCGAGGCAGGCAGCGAGGCAGAGGGCAAGGCGAGGGGGCACACACAGCAGCTGGTGGCCGTGCGGCGCGGGGGTGTCCCACAAGTGGGTCACACTCACCTGCGTCGCACGGTCGCCATATAAGGCCAAGTGCGCGGGTGGGCGGGGCAGCTGGGAGGCGGGAGCGGGGAGGGAACAGAAAGGAAAAAGGGGCGTGGTCAGCGGTGGTGGCGGGAAGCGGGGAGCGGGGAGGGAAGGCGGAGGGCGGCGAGGTAGGCGGGCAGACAGGCAGGAGAACGCAAAGGGCTGAAACTGACTAGAAAAAAATACAGGCACAAAAGTCAGACAAAAGCTGCTAACACGGGAGGAAAATGCAGTTCAAACAAGCACAAATGCTAGACAAAACAAGCACAAAAGTCAGACAAAAGCTGCTAACACGGGAGGGAAATGCAGAAACTGACTAGAAAAAATACAGGCACAAAAGTCAGACAAAAGCTGCTAACACGGGAGGAAAATGCAGTTCAAACAAGCACAAATGCTAGACAAAACAAGCAAAAACAGACGCCAGCGGCGTCAGCCGGCAGCGAGGCAGGCAGCGAGGCAGAGGGCAAGGCGAGGGGGCACACACAGCAGCTGGTGGCCGTGCGGCGCGGGGGTGTCCCACAAGTGGGTCACACTCACCTGCGTCGCACGGTCGCCATATAAGGCCAAGTGCGCGGGTGGGCGGGGCAGCTGGGAGGCGGGAGCGGGGAGGGAACAGAAAGGAAAAAGGGGCGTGGTCAGCGGTGGTGGCGGGAAGCGGGGAGTGGGGAGGGAAGGCGGAGGGCGGCGAGGTAGGCGGGCAGACAGGCAGGAGAACGCAAAGGGCTGAAACTGACTAGAAAAAAATACAATCAATCAATCAATCAATCAAAGGCATTTATAAAGCGCACTACTCACCCGGAGGGTCTCAAGGCGCTGGGGGGGGGGGGGGGTCCGCTACTGCTCGAACAACCAGGTCTTGAGCTTCTTCCTGAAGGAGAGGTGGTCTTGGGTCAGGCGTAGTTCGGTGGGGAGGGCGTTCCAAGTCTTGGCGGCCAGGTGGGAGAAGGATCTACCTCCTGTTGTCGCTCTGTGGATGCGGGGGACGGCTGCGAGGGCGAGACTGGTCGAGCGGAGGTGGCGTTTGGGAGCGTAGAAGTTGAGGCGGCTGTTGAGGTAGGTCGGGCCTTGGTTGTGTAGGGCTTTGTGTGCGTGGGTGAGGAGCCGGAAGGTGATTCTTTTGTTGATCGGGAGCCAGTGCAGGTCTCTCAGGTGTCTGGAGATGTGAGTTCGTCTGGGGACGTCGAGGATGAGTCTCGCCGAGGCGTTCTGGATCCGCTGGAGTCTCTTCTGGAGCTTGGCGGTGGTACCGGCGTAGAGGGCGTTGCCGTAGTCCAGTCGACTGGTGACGAGGGCCTGGGTGACTGTTTTCCTGGTCTCGGTGGGGATCCACCGGAAGATCTTACGTAGCATGCGCAGGATGTTGAAACAGGACGAGGAGACGGCGTTGACTTGTCTGGTCATGGAGAGGGAGGAGTCCAGGATGAAGCCCAGGTTGCGTGCGTGGTCTGTCGGTTTGGGTGCGTTGCCCAGGGCAGGGGGCCACCAGGAGTCGTCCCAGGCGGAGGGTGAGGAGCCCAGGATGAGGACTTCCGTCTTGTCTGTGTTCAGTTTCAGGCGGCTGGTCGTCATCCACTCGGCCACGTTTTTCATCCCTTCGTGTAGGTTGGCTCTGGCGGTGGCGGGGTCGTTGGTCAGGGAGAGGATCAGCTGGGTGTCATCGGCGTAGGAGATGATGTTCAGGTTATGTTGGCGTGCGATGGCCGCAAGGGGGCTCATGTAGACATTGAAGAGGGTGGGGCTGAGCGAGGAGCCCTGAGGGACGCCGCAGGTGACTTCCGTGGCTTCTGATCTGAACGGGGGCAGGCGGACTCTCTGTGTCCTTCCGGTGAGGAAGGAGATGATCCATTCCAGTGCCTTCTCCTTGATCCCGACGTTGCTGAGGCGCTGCACTAGGGTGCGGTGGCAGACAGTGTCGAATGCCGCGGAGAGGTCCAGGAGGATGAGGGCCGCTGTTTCTCCGTTGTCCAACAGGGTTCGGATGTCGTCTGTGGCAGCGATGAGGGCGGTCTCGGTGCTGTGGTTGGCCCGGAAGCCTGACTGGGAAGGGTCGAGGGAACCGGTCGTCTCGAGGAAGGCTGCCAGTTGCTTGTTGATGGTCTTCTCGATGACTTTGGCAGGAAACGGGAGGAGCGAGATGGGGCGGTAGTTCTTGAGTTCGGTGGGGTCCGCCGTTGGTTTCTTTAGTAGAGCGCTGAGTTCGGCGTGCTTCCAGCTCTCAGGGAAGGTGGCGGTGTTGAGGGAGGTGTTGATGATGTCCCGCAGGTGGGGTGCGATGACAGCGTCGGCCTTGTTGAAGATGTGGTGAGGGCAGGGGTCGGTTGGGGAACCGGAGTGGATGGAGTTCATCGTGCTGATGGTGTCTTCGAGGTTGATCGGTGTCCAGGCGTTGAGGGTGGTGGTGGGGGGCGTTGGTTTGGTCGTGGGGAGCGTTGGTTGTGTTCTGAAGCTGTTGTGTATGTCAGCGATCTTGTTGTGGAAGTAGGAGGCGAGGGAGTTGCAGAGGTCTTGCGATGGGGTGATGTCGTTGGTTCCGGCGTTGGGGTTGGAGAGCTCTCTGACGATGTTGAAGAGTTCCTTGCTGTTGTGTGCGTTGTTGTCCAACCGGTCCTTGAATGCTGTTTTCTTGGTGGCGTGGATCAGTTGATGGTGCCTTCGGGTGGCGAGCTTGAGGGTAGTCATGTTGTCCGGCGTTGGGTCTCTTCTCCATGCTTTCTCGAGGGCTCGGCAGTTCTTCTTGGAGCTCTTGAGTTCGTCGGTGAACCAAGGGGCCTTCTTGCTTCCGGGTCTGCTGGGTGGGGTCCTCAGAGGGGCGAGCTCGTCCGCGCAGGTGGAGATCCATTTCGTGAGGTTGTCGGCGGCTTGGCTGGGGTTCGGTGAGCTGGCGGGAGGGTGCTGGCTCAGGGATGTGGTGAGTTGTTCGGCTGTGATCTTGTTCCAGCTTCTTCGTGCGGCCTGTTGCTGGTGGTGGTGGACCGTGGTTCTTTTGAAGGTGAAGTGGATGCAGTTGTGGTCCGTCCAGTGGAGTCCAGTGGCGTGGCTGAAGGAGATGTCTTTGCTGGACGAGAAGATGGCGTCGAGTGTGTGTCCGGCGAGGTGGGTGGGGGTGGTCACCAGCTGCTTGAGTCCGAGGGTGGCGAGGTTGTCAAGCAGGGTGGTGGTGTTGCGGTCGTTGTTGTTCTCCAGGTGGAAGTTGATGTCCCCGAGGAGGATGTAGTCGGCCGAGGGGAGGGCGTGCGGGCTGATGAAGTCGGCGATGTCTTCGCTGAATTGAGTGCGTGGTCCCGGGGGTCGGTAGATCAGGGTGCCTCTGAGGGTGGTCTTGGGGTCGGTGTGGATCTGGAAGTGCAGGTGTTCGGCGGATGTCAGGGTGTTGTCGGCGTTGGTCGAGATACGGATGGTGTCTCTGTGGATGATGGCGATGCCTCCTCCAGTCTGGTTGTCGCGGTCTCTCCGGATGATCTTGTAGCCCTCTGGGACGGCGATGGCGATGTCGGGCGCTGAGGAGTCGTTCATCCAGGTTTCCGTGAGGAAGGCAACGTCAGGAGCTGTGGTGTCGAGGAGGTTCCAGAGTTGAACGGCGTGTCTGTGGACGGAGCGGGTGTTGAGCAGGATGCACTTGAGGTGGTTGCTGCTGGTGTTCGGCTTGGCGGGTGCTGGTGCGGGGCAGGTCCGGATGCAGGTGAACTTGCAGGTGAGGCAGCTGAAGGGTCCGTGGGTGCGTCTCGGGGTGGCTCGGTAGCACCCGGGGGTTCGGCCGGTGTTGAGTGCGTTGAGGGTGGCGGCATCGTAAGTCAGGCGGGTGGGCTGGGGTCTGCGGGGGCCAGGGGTCCTGGCACTGGGCGCGGCCCAGGCGCGGACGGGCGCAGACGGGCTTACCTTTGGCGCACCTTCGGCGCTCATTCGGTGCTCCCGCTGCGCGCGTCCGCTGCACGGTCGCTCTGGGGGCGTCATAAGAGGGGAGCCGGGAGGGAGGGTCTGCGGGGAGGCGGGGAGCGCGGGAACCAATCGGCGGGCGGGGGGGCGGGGTCTCGTGGGCAGCGGCGGGAAACCAGGGGGCTCGGTGGCGGCGCTTGGCGGCCCTGTGGCGGCTGGGGCGGCGCTCGGCGGCCCTGTGGTGGCTCAGGCGGCAGGCGGCAGCAGGAGGTCCAGCAGGTAAGGAGCAGGCGGGAGGTGTGTGAGCGACCAGGCCGAGGCACAAAAGTCAGACAAAAGCTGCTAACACGGGAGGAAAATGCAGTTCAAACAAGCACAAATGCTAGACAAAACAAGCACAAAAGTCAGACAAAAGCTGCTAACACGGGAGGAAAATGCAGAAACTGACTAGAAAAAATACAGGCACAAAAGTCAGACAAAAGCTGCTAACACGGGAGGAAAATGCAGTTCAAACAAGCACAAATGCTAGACAAAACAAGCAAAAACAGACGCCAGCGGCGTCAGCCGGCAGCGAGGCAGGCAGCGAGGCAGAGGGCAAGGCGAGGGGGCACACACAGCAGCTGGTGGCCGTGCGGCGCGGGGGTGTCCCACAGTCCTCCCCACTTCAATCCAATCCACCCCATCCAGTACACCCATTCCATTCCAATCCACCCCCTCAACTCAATCCAACCCACTCTACCCCAATCCACTCCACCCCAATTTACTCCAATCCCCCCCACTACCTCTAGCCACTCTAACCCACGCCACCCTATTCCACCCTACTCCATTGTACATCACTTCACTCAATGCCATCACATTCTATGACACTGCACTCTACGATACTGCATTCTATGACACTCTCTGCCACTGAAGCACTGAACTCTACTCCCCTCTAGTCAACTATATGACACTCTACTACCCCTACTCCACTCTACGACACTCTACTCCATTAGGTCTAGTCTACGACACTCTACTCCTTCCACACTCCACTCAAGGACACTTCACGCCACTAACTTTTAGCCATGCTGAATAGCAGCCACACTGGTGTACAACATGGCAAAAACACATTGCCAAAGCCAATTAATCTTGTATAGGCGAGACCTATTGGTTTTGCCAATGCTTGTAACTTTACTGCTGGCAACCATGCCTTATGAATTGAGGGGATCACTGCTGGTAGTCTTGCATATGGTGGCCGCTAATATGATCTTGTCAAATGTGGTCACAATTACAGCTCTAACAATATTAGTGGCTCTGGATGATTTTCATTGAACATAATATAACTCTTATTAGAGAAAAGGTTGGAGACTCCTGTTAATAAACATAGCCAAATAGACTAAGACATGTTTGCTGTGATCATATCAGGTTTTACTCTTTTGCTGTCTTCTAGTAATGGCGACATGGTTGACTTGATGTACCTACAATACTTTGACCTGTCTTTTATGTATTTTGTGTTTGTAAAGACAATCAATAAAATGTATTTGAATTTAAAAAAAGCAATTTGTCACTATGTTTTTTTTATTGACTCAAAGTTCCACCCCATTGTTTGAAGCCTTAGGCTTAGCCCCACCTCCATTGGTTGACCTGATTAGCACCCCCACCACCCCTAGAAGTTCAGGTCTCAATCAATCAATCTAACTAGATTCGTAAAGCGCGGCTATTCACCCATGAGGGTATCCAGGTGCTGAGAGTACTGCTGCCGGGGCTCAGTCGAACAAACCGGCCTTGAGTCTTTTCTGAATTGCAGCAGAGAGGATGAGGTCCATATGTGAAGTGGGAGGTCATTCCAGTACCTTGTGGCGAGTTTGGAGAGGTAGCGTCCTCCACTGTTGCTGCAGCGAATGCGGGGTAGTGGGTGAGGCAGAGGGCGGTGGAGTGCAGGTGTCGGAAGGGAAGGTGGAAGTTTAGTCGGTGGTTGATGTAAGCTGGTCCTTGGTTGTGGAGGGCTCTGAAGGCATGGATCAGGATCTTGAACAAGCATCCCTTCTGGATGGAGAGCCAGTGGAGTTTCCTGAGGTGGGGATGATCTGGGTCTGCTTGGGGAGGTCTAGGATGAGTCTGGACAGTGCGTTCTGTATCATCTGCAGTCTCTTAAGGAAGGAGCTACGCTGTGATTCCAGGGTAGAGTTTGTTTCTGTAGTCCAGTCGGCTGGTAATCAGAACTTGAATGACAGTGCGTCTGGTGTCAATGGGGAGCCACTTGACGGTCTTGCGGAGCATGCAAAGGTGAGGAAGCAGGCAGATGAGACTGCGTTGATATTTTTTCTCATGGTGAGCTTACTTTCCAGGATTCCCATGGAGAGAGCATGTCGTCTATGCTTTATTGGCAATGTGTGAAACAAAAAAATATTTCATACCTACACTTAGTTATATTAATATAAATGTATTCTCGTTGTTGTCATCCCATAAGTAAAATATTGGCCCATGAAAATTATCAAGAATAATATAGGTGTCTCAAAGAATTGTGCAATGCACATGAATAGTGACTACAGTGAATAGCAGTGCACTTTGTGGCATAAAACCAGCAAATAGTACACTATTGACTGGCAAAATCATATGAGTAAAGCAAAACTCTTATTGAAAGTTCAGTTTCCTCATTCTACTTTAAATGGCAGTCAACAGGACAAAGCGTTGACGTTTTGACCCCTATACCAACTTCAATGGGGTCTTCATCAGAACTAATAAAGGTAGCAATCTGAAGTTCAATATGATTTTACAATTACTCAAGCGCACAGAGTTCCTTTGGGTACTCCTTCACAGATGCCGCAACCAGAAATGATTATAGTTAACTTCGCAGATTTCTGAATCAAAGAGCAAATCTTAAATCAAACGATTAGAAACCACTCCTGTATGATAGGTGACTATTTCTCTTTTTCAATTTAAGAGGATACGATCTTTGAAACCTGAAATCATCAATAGTAATTTCTTCAAGGACCCTTGTGGCTGAAACGTTGTCCAAAATGCCACTGATCCCACAGAATCATACAGGGAAGTGCTCACTGTTCAGGTTGCCTCAGTCATAGGAAGTGGCGGCCTGTGCAGGTAAGCGTGGTAGGGCATGGGTGGGGGGTGGAAGTGTCAAACGATGGATTAGGGAAAATAAAATAAATAAAAAACACTTACCTTGCGGTCGCCGCATCAGCGATGCGCCATGCGCAAGATAAGTGGTTTTATTTATTTATCTATTTTCCCTATTCCGTTGTTTGTCACTCCCCCCACCGCGCTTACCTGCACGGGCTGCGACTGGTCATAAGCCATATTCTTAAAGCTGAATGGAACAAAACGACCTCATATTTAGTCAAAACTGTCCGATTCAAGAATCCTTATCTTTCACATCCTTTATTTTAAGCGTTTTTTTTGCACATGCAAATGTCTCAAGGAAATCATCAACAGGCTAATTATATGGCCATATTCGATCTTGTTGAGGTGTCACTAAGCACTTTAAATTTATAACCCTCGGCCTGATATCATTCTGTAGCCAAGACTCTGATCAGGGGGGTAATCCTACCTCATGATCTGCCGTTAATACTTGACAACAGAAATGAAGAAACAAGATTATGGGTTACCAAGGTCGGGGGAGCTGACATTCTCCGCAATTTTAAATTTATTTTATTGAGAGATGATTAACTTTTTTTTGTTTGTTTTTGTAATGGTTTTTATTAACTGCACAATAAATATATTACTTACTTACTTACTTATCTTTCACATCCTTCAGTCGTTAGCATGCTCTCACAGACACTCACAACACTTATTGGACGTAAGTGTTGTGATGTGCCTGTGAGACTGAGGTAGCCTGAACAGTGTGCATTGCTCTGTATGATTCTGTAGGATCAATAGCATTTTGTGGCATTACTTTACCACTTTATTGAAAATAACAAGAATACATTTTATATAAATATAACTAAGTGTATGTATAATTGTTTTTGTTTCACACATTGGCAAGAAACCATAAGCTGAATGCTCTCCGATGGAATCACTATAAATTCTTTGTTTACATTCTGTACCCAGATTCCCTGGAGTACCGGATTGCCCCTTAATTGTTCGGTGTCATAAAGTCTGGTCATGTATAAGTCAGTCTGTCCCTGCAACAACAAGCACATTTATAAAATAGACCATAATTTGTATTAGTTATGTGTAGAAAGTCAACACCAATTTTCTTTGAAAATTCCTTTTTAGAGGTGACCCTGAGGGTTCAAACATGCAATCCATGGTAATTCTGAGCTCTCTGGAAATACTGGGACTCCCTATATCAGTATATCTAGGGATATGGAATTACCACCACTAAATGTGGGGCCTTGTTCCGGGGACCATTATAAACGCCAAGTTAAACAATCATAAGGCTGCATAACATTGGCAAAACATTTGGTCTTAATTTAACACATAACATTATAAAAGTGTTGTCTGGTGAACAGAAGTCCACGTTTCAAACCTTCCTACATAAGTTAGTAGATAATTATTTGATGACATTATTTGCCTTCACTTCACTGGACTGTGGGCAATGGTTGAAGTACATAAAAAAAAATATGGGACATGTGATCCTGAAGGCAATTGGGCAGGATCAAAGGTGTGGCTAAAAAGAACAAGCATTAGAAATGCAATAGGTCTCGCATTTTTTTGAGTTAGAGCTATTGGCATAGCTCAACAGTTACCGGACAGAAATTGCCACTTTGCAGGTGCCGAACAGAGCATTGCTGTGTGAAATGGCCTGAAAGTCTAAAACGATGTTGATAGCCTACAAGATAAAAAGGCAGATCAGGATGACCAAGAGGAACCGTGGACGTATTGGGATGGCCAAGGCAAACAAACAATGAGTGAAATCGCCTGGGCTTGACCCGAGCACGCAAAGGCGGGAGAATCACACCCAATGCACCAATAAAAACCTTGTATTTCTAAATGGCACAACAACGAACACATGGCAAATCATGGGCATGCCAAAAGCCGATAGAGGAGATAACAACAGGTCTTGCAGCCTAGGCTCGACCTAAAAACAATTCTGTAACTATTTTGTTGGTCTTTCACTTTCAGGTAAGTGCATTTAAAATAACACATGCACTTTAAATGAAATATCAGCAGAATTCAGCCTAGTCAATGCGAAACGCACTATTTTGTATACTATGAAACCTCTATTGTTTTTGGGGGGTTTTTGGTGCAATTTTATATAATGTGAACTTGACCCGGAGGTATTGGAGTGCTTTACCATGAGCACCAGTTACATTGCACAAGGACAAATTCATGTTTTTTGGTAGGCACAGGGAGATAAATTGATTTGCCCACAATCACAGGATGTCGAGCCAATGCCAAGACTCAAACCTGATTCCCCAGTTCCAAAGTCAGCAGCTCTGTCCGTTATACCACTTCCTCTTTTACTGAAATCACGGCAGATATCTGAGTGTGTGCAACCAGAGAGCCACAGAATAAAAGCCTGCTTAATGCAGTGTGAGGTCCCAGCCTGTGAGAGAAGGCAATGTATACATGTCAGTCATTATTTTAAACTTGCATTGCACACAGAATAGATAGACTGCCATAGAGTGCTCAAAACAATTTAAGTTCAAAATAAAAAAAAGTGCTTTCAAACTATAGATTTTAGTAATACACAATTGGACTGTACCTAGTGCAATTTTTATACATACCCATTAAAGGCATGTACTGAAGAACTCAGAAGTAACACCGTTACATTGCTTCTAAAAAAGAATACATCTGTATCGTCAAGTGACTCTATAAATAAAAGGCAATACTGGCTTCTAATAGCCTTTATATTTGCGGAATAGCCAATTGCGTACAATCAAATTTTTTTCAGGTAGCAGGCATCCTGGCCTGTTTCTTCTTTTAACTCTCTGTTTGGCCCCTGGATTCACAGTACAGGTACTCTCATCCTTCACTTTCAGCTAAGGCAGCTCAACTGTCAGAATTAGCAGTTACAGTACGGTTGTCTTTAAACATAAAACAGGGGAGAAGTTTGTGTTAAATTAAAAAAATATGGGTACCTCTTTCCCCACAGTTCCCGCATCACTTCGACCCCTGGCACAAACCCAAACTGTTTTGAGTTTGCTGCTTTTTAGGTCTCTGCTCAAAGGCTGCGCTTGCGCATTCTCGCTCCGAGATTTAATGTTAGGAGTGGGGCTTTAACCCGCCCCTTTTTTTTACCTCTTCTCCATTGGCTGGCCTCTTAAATGCTGGTCAACCATTGGAGAAGAGGTTTGTCTCTCCAAACAAGCCCCGTCTTTTTCGGATTCGGGGGCGTGTTTTTTCGATTCTTTCTCTCTGGAATGTAAACATTGCAGCCAATGGCAAAAGGAGAGAAAGAAAAACACGCCCCCCAATCCGAAAATGACGGGCTGTTTCTCCGAGCTACCTTTGCACCACGGGTCGCCCACTCTTAATATTGTTTTTGAATGTTCCTATTTTTGTAAATCCGTAAATGTTTGTGTGGCGATAGTTTTGGGCCCAAGATCACACGTTTCGGTCAGTCGTGGAAGCCGAATTCAGGTTGTCTGTCTCTGCATAAGTAGTGTGGCTGAGAGGGATACAGTCCGAGATGAATGTATACCTGGGGGCGTTGCATTCAAAGTGTTAAGTGTGCTGTGCAGTATGTGTGGAGGTCAGCTGACAGAGTTACAGGGTACAGAGTGCCCCTGGTTACACTGCACTCGTATACAACAACAGTGACAACGGCTTCAAGGCGCTGCGATGGCCGAGTGGTTAAGGCGTTGGACTCGAAATCCAATGGGGTTTCCCCGCGCAGGTTCGAATCCTGCTCGCAGCGGCTCCAGCTTTTGCACGAACATGGCTCAGTGTACCCGAGAAACCCTTCACTTCCGGACTCGCCATCTCCATTGAGTAACAGAGTTAAAGGGCGATGATACAATTAAGATTAGAACATAAAGAACAACAGGTCGTAATTTAGGGAGCGGGTGGGGTCAGGGGTGCTGTTGTGTGTCCTTCAAGGGTCACTCACAGATGCACGCACCTGCCATTCTTATGGAGCGCGCCTGTTTACGCAGTCTTTCACCGCTCTCACGGGCTCTTTTACTAGGCGCTATGAGGAAGATGAGGGTTAAAGTGAGGTTGGCGTGATTGTCGAACAGCATCTATGCCCTGCTGCAGACTGCGGGTGACGTATGCGAGGTGTATTAGTTGACGCATATTATTGTATTTAATTACTGGCTGGAAGCATGTGACTTGTTTGCACCAATGGCGCTGCTGGTGTGTTCTCCGTGCCTACATTGCTTTTTGCCGCTTGCATTTTAAAGGCGATTATCTTGCCTGCATTAAAGTGAGAGGCAACCCTAATTTTTATCTCAGCCTAAACCCATAGGCAGAAGTAAAATTGCATCGTAGCCTGATTGCCATACTTGTTTAGGTTTCACAAAACAGACCATTTGTTATCCTCTAGTGGATTTGGCTGCCGCTCTTTGCTTACCATTAGTCGGTTTTAGTGTCACTGTCCTATGCTTGTTTCTTACTCGTCAGTTTCCATAGGCTTCCTTCCTCCTCCTATTTTTAGGTCTCGGCCCGAAGGCTGCGCTTGCGCAGTCTCGCTCCGAGTGAAATTTAATGTTAGGAGTGGGGCTTTAACCTGCCCCTTTTTTTTACCTCTTCTCCATTGGCTGGCCTCTTAAATGCTGGTCAGCCATTGGAGAAGAGGTTTGTCTCTCCAAACAAGCCCCGTCTTTTTCGGATTCGGGGGCGTGTTTTTTCGATTCTTTCTCTCCTCTGGAATGTAAACATTCCAGCCAATGGCAAGAGGAGAGAAAGAAAATCACGCCCCCCAATCCGAAAATGACGTGCTGTTTCTCCGAGCTACCTTTGCACCACGGGTCACCCACTCTTAATATTGTTTCTGAATGTTCCTTTTTTTGTAAATCCGTAAATGTTCGTGTGGAGATAGTTTTGGGCCCAAGATCACACATTTCGGTCAGTCGCGGAAGCCGAATTCAGGTTGTCTGTCTCTACGCTGTGGCAGTTTCTGCCTGTGATAACATCTCCCGGGTGCTTCGTTCTCCACGGCTTGTGCTGATGAGCCACCGAGGAAGTGAGTATACGCCGTGGTTGGTATTGGAGTGCCCGCCTCTAACACAGCATTGCAGCCACACGCCTTTCATTTCTTCGGCATGTCAACCATAGCTCCGTACACTTATGTCACTTAAGGTCTCTGCATGGGCTTTAACCCCTTCGCTGCTGCGGACATTCCGCTGCAGCGCTGGGGGGGCAGGGGGGCAGCGCGGTGGGCCTGTGCTCATGACGGAGCCGCTCCGTCATGAGCCACAGTTGAGCTGTGCTCATGACGGAACGGTTCCGTCATGACTCCGCCCATTTGCGTTGTCGCCCCGCACAGGCGGGGAAACAGCGCCGCGCAGGCGGAGCGGCCGCCAACAGGATTGTCATGACGGAACCGTTCCGTCATGAGCACACGCCAACCGTGGCTCATGACGGAACGGTTCCGTCATGAGCGGGGAAGGGGTTAAAGTCATCGCCCCAACCCACCCCCAGCAAACAGACCGGGCTTCCGAAAATAACAATTAGCTCAAGCAAGCAGAGCGGAGGAAGTTCGAGCAGACCATAGACACGGAATCTACCTCATGTATAGATTTAGTACGTGTGCGTTTTTAGGCACCCCGAACGGAAATGTTGTTCAAAGGTCACATGTAGCAGTGCAGAGGCCGTGGATTGGATGGGAAGCAAGAACGAGTGTGCGCGCTTTGGGGGAATCGTGATCTAACGTGACTTTACGGATCTGTTGGAGTACAACGAGGTCTCCTGGCGAGGGCACAGGGAAGGGGCAGTGGAAGACGGGCTCTGTGGTGTCACGGAGGTGAAGTGCTGCTTGGGGGGGCTGGTACCGGCTGCGTAAACTGGGCCTCACAGGCTCCCATCCGGCACGCAGCCCAGCAGTTCGTTCTTCTGATGTCTAAAATGGGTGCTATTGATTTGGGTAATAACTCGTATCATCGATCGGACGTGTACATGCATAGGAGTGTGGGAGTGGCGGGTTTATGTGCGAATATGAAAGGCAGGAAGCGGTGCTCTGAATATTTGGCTCGGGGTGCAGCGGGGGAAGCCAGCGCCTCACCCATCTGTTTGCAATTGTGCATTTTCACTCTGCTCAGCAGAACCGTGGCCTTTAACGGAATACACTAAAGTGCAGCTCCGGCGGCATTCACCCCACCCCCACTTGCGCATTCTGCTGAGCTTGTAATTTTTTTTTACACACTTATCTAATGAAGTCTTATGTCTTTGTGGGCGAATGCATCCACCGGGAATTGAAATCCTGACGGGGCCTCTCAGCCGCCCATCCTTCCGGGCTCTGGGTAGCAATGAAGTTCTATAGCGCCGTGAGGTCCCAGCGCTCTTTATATGGTTTACACATACACCAATTGGGTAGTAAGTAGCGGCGTGGAACATTTTTATTACGTGTATGTGAAGTTGCATTTCGGAAGAGTTGACTGTGGCCCTTTTTAGGGCTTGGCTAGCGTAGGTGGCTCTGTGTGGGTGGCTCTGTGTGTGTGGGTGGCTTTGTGTGTGGCTCTGTGTGTGGGTGCAAATGCAATAGGTCTCGCATTTGAGAGAGATTAAGCTATTGACATTGTAAATAACCATGCCGTTTCTTTAACCCCTTCGCCGCGGCGCGAATTTTGCCGCGGCGCTGGGGGGGTGCGGGGTGAGCGCAGTGCCGCCAGGCTAGTGACGGAACCACTCCGTCATGAGTCACGGGCGAGCTGTGCTCATGACGGAGTGGTTCCGTCACGACTCCGCCCACTCGCTAATTCGCCCGCACAGGCGGGGAATCAGCGACGCGTGGGCGGAGCGGCCGCAGCATGATGGAACCACTCCGTCATGAGCACACGCCACCCGTGGCTCATGACGGAGTGGTTCCGTCATGAGCACGCAAGGGGTTAAATGTTTTAAAAAGAAAAACATAAACAAAAATAATGTCATGAGCAATGCCAATAGCTCTAACTTTAACAATGCCGAGACCATTGCATTGTAAATGCTTGTTGTCCCTTCCAATGTGTACAGATTCAGTTTCACTTTCACACACAATGCTTCTTGGCAGGGGCGTATCTTAGTCAATATTGTTAGGGGGTGTGTGTCTGAGATTTCCCAACAAGCAACTTGGTGAGCCCAACTAAAAAAGACAGAAGGCAGGCTCTGCCAGCAGAGGTAGAGCTAATAGTCTGGCATATAGGCAGTAGTTCTCCAGTATTTGGGGTGTCTTTCATAGATTCACATGCTTGAATATTCCCCGTCGTCGAAGTGGGAGTCCCACAGTATATAAAAAGCAATAAGTGTCATGTATATACATAAACATACATAACCACATAATAGCATATACGTATGCAAGTAAACCTTATATACATTTCAGAACTAGCATATCAAGTGAAAAAATACCATAGGATAGTATTGATACATAGGAAAGCATTGAGAAAAAGAATCACTTTACTGACATATCAATGTCGTTTTATAGTCCAAACTCCAGCCAATCAGGCGCAAGCACCCTCTAGAACCTTCTCTTCAGAGGCTCAGCTCCTCAGATTTTCTACCGCACGTCGTGTGAAGGGAGTCTCCCTGAGCTCTGCTCAGTTCTTTACTCTGGTTTGAGTTTTTCTCAGCATGTCTTCAAGTAAGAAGTCTCTTTTCCGTCCCTGTTCATCTTGTGGGAAGTTAAGGCTTTTTTGTGAGGACCCTCATGACAAGTGTATTTATTGTCTTTACCCTGACCATAAGGTGGCTAACTGTAAGATCTGTAGAACCTTCTCACAAAAGACTTTGAAGGACAGGGAGGGTCGCCTTTTATTATGGCTTCAGAAGTTAAAGGATACGGATAACCCCCTTTCTGAGGTGGAGAGTGTAACTTCTATCCGAACAGGAGTCTCCTCTAAGCGTGGTAGTGTTCAGGACTTGCCGTCTCCCTTTCTGAAAAAGAAGAGACTTCATTTGGAGGAAGTGTCTACAGGCCAAGTCTCTGTTACCACGCCAGCGCCCCCGAGACTCTGCTCTCAGGCGTCTCTGACTCCGTCAGCGCATGTTTCCAGTCAAAAACGCGCTAAACTGTCGACGGGCCCATCGACGGCCCCTCCGTCGACGAGATCTGCCACTTCTTCAACCTCGTCGACGACGGTGACAACGGTGTCGAGCAGATTTCCCTCTTCGTCGACGACGACGTCGTCACCGTCGACAGCGGTGTGTGTTTCCCTGAAGACCATTTTGTCGACGATTCCGTTATCTTCTTCGTCGACGACTAAGAAGTTAGCACTCCCGTCGACGTCTAAGGTGGCTTTCTCGACGACGACTCCATCGACGTCGTCGACGATAATCTCGACGACGAAGGTGTCAAATTTTGCCACACTGCCTTTGGTGCCAATTTCTACATCAGCGCCAGTATCAGTGGACACCTCTTTGTTGCAGCGGCGCCAGGCTGCGCTAGACTCTATCATGCTGCCACCAGTCACTCGGCCATCTCATCAGCTATTCCCTACGGCTGCTGAAGAGGTTTCGGACTCTGAGGACGATCTTCAGTCCTCTTTTCGAGATGCTCGTAGTCCTTCTGAGCTTCACATCAAATGCCAAAATTTCGAAGAGGATGATGAAGCGCAAGACTATTATTGTCAAGAGCAGGAGCAACACCCCCCTGCACAAATTCCCATGGCGCAGCTTCCGTTGTCGCTCATTTCCAACCTTCAATTCATGTTGGAAGATTATAATCGGCGATTTCCAGCATCGTCTCATAGCTCTCCACGTGAGACGCCATTGGCTGTTCCATCTACCCTTGTGATGCCAACAATACCGACACCATCCGCACCGGCATTGGTTCCTCCTGCGACAGAGGAGGTGGGGGCCAATCTGGATACGGAGGACGGAGAGCTTCCAGATGATGACTCTATGGCGGACTGGGATGACTATCAAGTCAATTCGCCAGCATCCCCTCCAACATCGCCAATTAATTCACCACCTGTCAACATATCAGGATTTCATCAACTGATGGACAGGGCAGCTCAACGCTTTCATCTTCCCATGATGGTTAGGGAGGAAGACTGTTTTCTCTATGACTTTAAGTCACAGCCGCAAAAGCAGGTACAAGCCGTGCCTATCATTGACTTTATTTGGAACGAGGGCATTAAGCTGATGAAAACGCCTAACTCCATCCCGGCTGTCCTCCCGCGCCTGGAGAAAAAGTACAAGGCCCCGGACTCTTCCCCAGCTTGCTTAGTGTCACAGCCTAAGCCAGACTCGGTGATCACCCAGGCAGCGCAACGTCGCTCCAAAAATCCATCGTCTCCACTCTCCACCCCAATTAAACAATGACCACCTGAACAAACTCTTATAAAAAACAATGACTGCCTTCATCAAACGACCCCACCTGGATGCCATTGGCAAGAAGTTCTCAACTATGGCTTCAACAACTGTCCGAGCAGCAAACTCTTTGGCCATCCTCGGTCGTTACAATCGACAGATGTGGTCGGACATGGCAGCTTTGGTTAAGCTTATTCCGGAAGATTCTAGAGCGGAGGCTCAGAAGATTCTGCAGGAGGGTGAGAGGGCAT
>NC_140592.1:740855889-741088389 GCF_964204655.1 Triturus cristatus
CCAGTTCTTTTCAACTTGGTCCTCAATCACTTTGGACCGCTGGGTTCTGGACATTATTTCAAAGGGGCATACTCTAGAGTTCGTAAAGGTTCCCCCACGCACCGCTCCATCCGGGCCTCCTCCCGCCCACCTCAAGGAACTTTTCAATCAGATTCAGATAATGCTCAAAAAAGGGGCCATCGAAGTGGTTCCGAAATCAAAAAAAGGATTGGGGTTCTATTCCCGTTTTTTCCTCATACTAAAGAAATCAGGGGAGTGGCGCCCCATCCTCGACCTAAGGTCGCTCAACAAATTCCTCAAGGCCCACTCATTCCGCATGCTCACACTAAGGGACATCCTGCAATTCATCTCTCAGGGCGATTTCATGACAACAATCGACCTTCAGGATGCTTATTTCCATGTGCCCATAATTCCACGCCACAGGAAGTACTTACGTGTTCGGGTGGGTCACAGGGATTTCCAATTCAAGGTCCTGCCCTTCGGCCTCCGATCAGCTCCACGGGTCTTCACAAAGATCCTGGCTCCGGTGGTGGCTCATTTGAGACTGACGGGGATACAAATATAGTCGTACTTGGACGATTGCCTCATCAAATCCCAATCATCCCACCAAGCGGCTCTCGATACTCAGCGCTGCCTCGATCTGTTTCAGTCTCTAGGCTTGTCGATCAACTTGCAGAAGTCTCAACTTACACCAGCTCTGTGCAAGACCTTTCTGGGTGCGACCATCGACACAAACACGGCTATGGCCTTTGCCTCGGCGGAACATCAAGCACGAATTCGACAGCTTGCAAGCTCCATCGCAGCAAAACAGTCAGCTTCAGTCCGCACATTAAAGTCTTTTCTGGGGATGGCGTCCTCATGTATCGCTTTGATCCCCAATTGCAGACTGAGGAGTCGTACCATTCAGGAGGAATTGGACAAGCAGTGGCGTCAAGTCTCCGGTTCCTTCAACGACCAGCTCGTGGTAGCATCCCGCATGGTGCATGCGCTGCGTTGGTGGGCCCGTCCTTCCAACATCGCAGCAGGAACATCTTTTCTAACAAGAGCCCCAGAGCTCGTCCTTACCACGGACGCATCCATGGAAGGCTGGGGCGGGCATCTTCAAGACTTATCCATCAAGGGCAAGTGGACACCGGCTCAGCGTGTCTGGCACATCAACAGATTGGAACTAATGGCCATTTTCCTGGCGTTGAAGTCCTTCCGCCTCCAGCTCCAAGGGGAGTCGGTCCTTATTCAGACAGACAACACCACCTGCATGCATTACCTCAACAAGCAGGGCGGGACAAGATCTCCGCTGCTTTCACGTCTGGCTCAGAGGATTTGGAGTTGGGCCTTAGCCCATCACATTACTCTCCAGGCAGTCCATCTGCCCGGCATTTCCAATACCCTGGCGGATGCACTCAGTCGGTCAACGTCATCGACCCACGAGTGGGAGTTACATCAGCTGACTCTGGACTTTGTCTTCGGCCGTTGGGGTCGCCCGAGTATAGACCTGTTTGCAACCCATCAGAATTCCAAATGCCAGTCCTACGCAAGCTGGTTTCCCCACAAAGGATCGTGCGGAAATGCCCTTTCGATCAATTGGTACAGGACATTTGCGTACGCTTTTCCGCCGATCCCTCTGATCCCTCGAGTGTTGCGGAAGATGCGGCAACAACCGTGCCAGATACTCCTCATAGCTCCACGGTGGCCGTGGCAAGCATGGTTCTCGGAGTTGCTCCTCCTCTCCCAATGCGAACCCATCCTTCTTCTCCCGAGGCCGGATCTGCTAACGATGAACGAAGGACGGATATGCCATCCGAATCCCAGTTCACTCAGCTTGTCAGCTTGGAACCTGAGCACCTTGAATTTGCTCATTTAAACATTCTGCCAGCCTGCAGGGAGGTGTTAGCTAGGGCAAGGGCGCCCTCCACAGTGAAGACATAAGCTAAAATGGAAGCGATTTTGTCTTTGGTGCGCGTCCGCTCACATTCATCCAGTGCACGCCTCCCCGGAACGCATTGTGCCGTTCTTCCTGCAGTTAGCGCAGTCTGGACTGTCACACTCTACCTTGAAGGTCTTTCTAGCGGCAATATCTCGCTTTTGACAGGATGGCCCGTCCTCTCTCTATTCATTTAGAGTAATACAGCAGTTTTTCAAGGGCCTCTTCCGAATGTTCCCGCCCATTCGGCGACCTCCACCCACGTGGTGTCTGAACATTGTATTGGCTCAGCTCATGAAGGCGCCCTTTGAGCCAATCCACTCGGCGGATTTCAAATTCTTAACTTGGAAAGTGGCCCTCCTCCTTGCTCTGACTGTCTCCCGCAGGGTCAGTGACATCCACGCCTTTACAGTACAACCTCCTTTCTTCAATTTAGATCGGACTGTGTTATTCTCCGTACTAATCCGGCTTTCATGCCTAAAGTGCCATCCGATTTCCATCTCAATGAACCAGTAATCTTAAAGACCTTTTTCCCGCATCCGCAGTCTCCGGCAGGGCAGAGTTTACACTCTCTGGACTTGAAGAGATGTCTGAAATTTTACATTAGCAGAACACAATCCTTCCGCAAATCGGATCAGCTATTTGTGACCTACGGATGCACTTGTAAAGGACAGTCTGTTACCAAGCCCACGATTGCCCGTTGGGTTTCTTCAGCAATCTCCTTTTGCCATCAAAAGGCTGGTAAGCCTCTTTCTTCTGGAGTACGGGCTCGTTCAACAAGAGCCATGTCTTTTTCCACGGCCCTGTTCGCTGGTGTACCCATCCACCAGATTTGCCGGGCAGCTACGTGGTCCAGCAGGCACACGTTCACGAAGCTCTACTGCCTGGAATCGATTAACGAAGCAGACACAGCTGTGGGACAAGCAGTTCTACGGAATCTGTTTAAATAAGGCGAGCCTCTGCTACTTCCCTCCTCCTTGGGAATTCTTTATTGCATATTTAATACATTGTTATTGTATTACAGGCAATATGATTACGGCCTTCTATAAGGCTGCTTACTGCTCACTATTCTATTCAAGCATGTGAATCTATGAAAGACACCCCAAATACTGGAGAAGAACAAATGTTACTTACCTGTAAACTGTGGTTCTCCAGTATTGGTGTCTTTCATAGATTCACATGCGACCCACCCTCCTCCCCTCAGAGGCTCTCTTCTCCTCCTTCGGCTCTGTTGTTACTCTAGTGCTACGAAAATCTGAGGAGCTGAGCCTCTGAGGAGAAGGTTCTAGAGGGTGCTTGCGCCTGATTGGCTGGAGTTTGGACTATAAAACGACATTGATATGTCAGTAAAGTGATTCTTTTTCTCAATGCTTTCCTATGTATCAATACTATCCTATGGTATTTTTTCACTTGATATGCTAGTTCTGAAATGTATATAAGGTTTACTTGCATACGTATATGCTATTATGTGGTTATGTATATTTATGTATATACATGACACTTATTGCTTTTTATATACCGTGGGACTCCCACTTCGACGACGGGGAATCCTCAAGCATGTGAATCTATGAAAGACACCAATACTGGAGAACCACAGTTTACAGGTAAGTAACATTTGTTCTTCTACATTATTTGGAAAATGGCTTTTAGAGTACCTTTAAAATATTCTTAGCGACATAGGACACAACACAAGTTAATACAGCAACTACCTGAATTGGAGCCATATCGTACGCATGATTGTGCCTGCAGTTGAGTGTGAAGTGTACTGTCGATGTAGGATATTATGTAAGTTTAGCTTGATCTGTATGTGTCTGATGTGTCTCTGAGGTGGGAAAAGCTTAGCCTGCTGGATGGTTTGGAGCAGTTTTGTGGGCATGATGGTGCCAGCAATTATGTTGAAAGCTTACCCTAAGCCCAGTTCCCTATGAAGATCTACAGACTGTAGGGTCGGCCTGCGGGAGAGAAGCATAAGGAGAGAAAATGCAATTTCCATTGTCTTAAATGTATAAACCCCACAACAGTTATTTGATTTTGTCAAGACTGATTAAATAAATACCATGAAATTCGTTAATTGATTGTTGTTCAAGAAAAGAAAACCCCAAATGTGGCACCAACCTGCTAGGGACGGGTGCCCAAGACCCTTGCTTTCTGTAAGCAGAGCTGCTTCGTACCACCTCATCCCTCCCATGTCCATAGCAGTGCTGGCAATGTTCCAGGAAGGCTATGAGGTACTAAAATGTTGCATGTATAGATTTGGACTTAACAGTGCTAGAGAGGAGCTGTGAGAGAGTGTCACGCCAAATTGATTGCAACTCCCTCTCATGACGATAGCCTGCCACACCTCAAAATGATCCTGAGACATCACTAACCTAACATACATTCAACATCAAGCTTCCAATTCAGACTGCTTAGCCATCGTCTATGATCTTCAATACCTAGTGCACAAGGAGAAGCTGTCTAGAACTTGGCATGACATGATGGGGGAATGCTGAAATCCAGCATTTGGTCTCAGTATAGCAGCTGATATAGAAGCATATTTACAAGGTCCCTGCCCCACCGTTGCGTCTTTTTATTTACGCTACGGTGGCGCACAATGCTGAGCCATATTTACAATGCCATGCAAGGCCACACTGCGTGGCTTTTCGCAGCCTAGTAAATATGGCCTCCTTTTACCCATTACTCTGCATGAAAGGGGCGTTCCATGGGTGTTGCTGTGGGTGTGCCCAAACATCACCCATAGATTCTGTCACATTCCCAGATACACAAGGTTTTGTAAACTTGAGGATGTGTCACAGGGGAGGCGTTAAAGTGGCGCACCAAGGAGAAATGCCTTTATTTCTACTTGTTTTCTTGCTCTTTCTATGTGTGCTGCATTCTGCAGCACACTAATAGGAGGAAAACACCTTCCATTATTGTTTTTGAGCAGGAAGGTGTCCCTTCCTGCATATAAACAATCATCACTGCAACGCAGGCACCCTTGTACTTTGGTGCAAGGTTGCCTGGGTTGGCGCTAGGCAGCCAATTGTGCGCCAGCGCACAGGAAAGCACAGGGATGCATCGTACTGATGTAAATTCAACACATTCCTGCACTTTCCTAATGACACGACTCAGCTCATCAAGATAGCTTGCAGTGCTGCATCATTTTCTAGTAAATATGCCCCATAGTCTCATCTTCATTTATTATTCAGACTTTACTTTTTTCCAAGCAAACATATGTGGAACTATACTAACATACTGATACTGTTGCAGGGTTTCTGCTGGGAAGCAGAACTGTGCATTGAGACAACAGGACGTCAGAATAAAGGGTCTGAGTCTCTCTACCACGTCAGTACCTGTAGGCCCAAATCTGAATAGCTCAGAGTGTCTCATCTGAACTCCTAACCTTTCCAGAGTAGCAGATGATTTTGGCAAACCTAGAACATGGACCTCTAGTCCCCAAGGGAATCGAGGAAACAGATCATCACCTTTTGTTTCTCACTCATGCTTGTTCATAGTAAACAAAAGAAAGACACAAAGGAAGGTTGCAATATACTTATTGAAACTATAGAAGTCTACTTTGAAGCAGGTGTGCAGCGATAATTAAACATACAACTGAGCAAAATAATCAGCATTACTAGCAGGCGTATACTATGAACAACCCAACTATGGCAACTAATATAAATATCTAGGTCTACCTTCACTATGTGAGCACAAGATATATTACTGATCTCTGGAATTAGCAACAGACCCCATATCTTGTGTGTGTAGTTGGATGGTCCGCATCATAGGTGTAAACTCAGTTGACGCAAGGATGCTGCTTTCGTTCCAGGACCGGTCTCTCTAAAGGAATACACCTCTCTGCCCCCAAGGGGGTGAGACACGGTTTATATGATAAGAATTACTGTGTTCGAAAACTGCAGCTGTGCTACTGTGCTATGCCTAAAAGCGTTAGGAGAGAGATGTTGTTCACCGGGCTCAAGAAATCAGTACACCGTTTTGTTCGACCTTGTACAAAATGTTCAGACTGAATCCTAAGAAGAGTCACTGAAAAACAATTATTATGAACAGTGTATTTCTAAAATAACATGAGGTCACAAAAACATATGTATTATGTGTGACTGTACAAAGCCATGGCAGCCTAAATCAGCTAAATACATGAAACTCAGGGAGAACCAAAGTGGGCCCAAAAGGTGAATCACTACCATACTTTTCTGGAAGATTGCCATTTTTGAAGATATCCTACTATTTTCAGAAAGTTGAAATTAATCTTCTAAAAAGATATCACTAGCTACCTGAAGAATGAAATGTGCCTTGCATGGTGCATGCTGCAGTTTGCAGTTAGTGCACAACTCACTGAACTATTTTACAAAGATTGTCCCTTAAAACCCACAGGTTAAGTGATGTCTCTACAATAAAGGCATTGTCCCTTGAAACCCACAAGTTAAACAATGTCTCCGTAATTAAGGCATTAACACACTGAACTATTCTACCTAGAATACACATTTGTGGCCCAGTGGTAGTGCTTTCAAGCAGGCCCATTAACCTCTAAGCGATTTTATGAGAATTCTAACATGTGGCCAGGATATACACAAAGTGACTCCAGCAAGTGCATTAACTTAGGGTGGTCAGACATTCTAGATTTTTTGCCATCTATTCGGACACATTTCCGTAAATTTGAGATGATGCATTTTTGGAGTGGGTCAACTGAAGACCAGGGAAAGCAAAATCAATTTCCTATTAATATCTTTTTGTCTGTATTTTCTATGTCAATGAAGGCTGTCAGTTAAGTTAATCTGTGCCTATCACCCAATGCAAAAGTATAACCCTACCTCTATATATGCTGAATGTTCCAGTTTTTGGCTTTTAAAATCTGGTGACCCTGCATTAGCCACTAAGTTATCCAGCAGTAACTTTCATTATGTTCACAGCTCCTCAAAACCAGTATGGCATGCATTAAGACTGCAAGTGTACAGGTCTTTCCATTTTGGGGCTTGTAGTTTTGTTTATTCCTTTATAAAACCAGGACTATAAGTCTCAGAATGCAAAGAAAAAAAATCTATACAGTAGCAGCTAGTCACGCAAGGGCCTGAGAAATGTGGTGCAGTTTTGATGAAGTGCTTTTACAGTGCTTAATTTGTCAAAAAAATAAGTGCCGGGGCCCTCGTCAGGAGGCCACCGCAGTTTGCACCACACATTGCCACTGTACTTAATCAACTACTAACCATCCCACTGCACCAAGTGTGACAATTCAGATTGTTAGTTAATTAATGTTGACTGAATTAACAAGCAACTGTTTTTCTGCTCATCTTTAAATTATACAAACAGCGCCACATTGTGGCAGCTGTCATGAGTGCAGGTTTAGGCAATTAAGTGCCTGTGCCAAGCACCGGAAACCACCAGCTCAAATTAAGCACTGCTATGGTAGAAAGTGATCGTTTATATGGCCATTTCTGTCTAAAGAGGCTCCTTTATCCAAGCAGAATCATAATCAGATATACTGTGCTGAGATTATTCCTGATTTGGCACCACCGAACAGGTTCGTGGCCCAGTGTAACATAATGGAGGGATAGATGGGTGACATGCTACAAGGCAGCCTGTTGAAACCCTGGCTGCGCTGAGCTCTGGCTCTAAGGATTCAGATTCTAATTTAAAATACCTGACTCAAGCTAAAAGTGTGCAGAGCCTACATCTGTTTTTTTTCCTACACTGTAGGGGCTGCAGATTTGTGCCCAGAGTTCTGAGTAAGCACTACTATGACTATGGCACACTGCCATCCAGGCAAGCAACAAAGGTGGGCAGATGATATCACCCAGCCCCTGCCTACGTGTCACACACACAGGGGAAATCAACTCTCAGTCCCAGCAGTGATGTAACATGGTGTGATGACCTACAAGACTGTCACTGAGTTAGCAGGAAGCGGTTTGTCACTGAGTTTGCAAGCAGCTGTAGGAAAGTGGGTTTTTGTTCCAGTAAACCCCCCACTTTTTGCCAGACTACTGATGCACTTTTACTTGGTGTGCCCTGGGTCCCTGCCAATCAGGTTCCCAGGGCCTGTGTTTTCCCCAAAACTAAACCCAATTGGCATCTTTGGCCACAGGTCAGCCCCTGGTAAATGGTACCACAGGTACCCAGGGCACTGTGACCAGAGAAGGCCTCTTAGGGCTGCAGCACTTATTGTGCCACCCCAGAGGTCCTGTACCACTACATTTACACACTGCCTTTGCAGGCTCCGTGTTTTGGTGCAGAACAAAGGGAAGAGCTGACATGGCACACATCCCTGTGTGTCATGCCTACAACCCACTGCCCTGGCATAGATCAGTCACCCCTCTAGTCGGGTGCACCTTACCAGTGGTGAGGGTACAGGTGCATGAGCCCTGTACCCCTACAGTGTCTAAGTCCATTCTTAGACATTGTAAGTGCAGTGCTGCCATTAAGAGTATAGGGTGCTGGGAGTTTGTCATTACGAACTCCACAGCACCATAATGGCTACACTGAAAACTGAGAAGTTTGGTATCAAACCTCTCAGCACATTAAACCCACACTAATACCAGTGTGAGATTTAATGAAAAATGTACACAGAGGGCATCTGAGAGATGCCCCCAGAAAACGAATCCACCTATAGTGTCCCAACTGAATGGCTGCTTAGGCTGCCAAAAACAGATAAGTTTCAGGACCCCTGGGTCGAGAGCCTGCTGCTCTCAGGAGCCTGAAATAATGCACATCCTGGGACGAGGTGCCAAGCCTCCTCCCCCAGGATGGGCAGGATTCACAAAGGGGAAGCTTCAAAGGCATGCCACCTTTGTGAGCCTCCTCAGACCATTTGCTGCTTTCAGCAACTGGTCCCCACTGGTTCTACCCCCCACTTGGGTGGGCGAGCCGGTGGAAAAAACAAGTAAGGGAAAGAGGTGTGCCCACCTCTGCCAACTCCACCCCTCAGGTGGGGGAGGCGAGGTGAAGCACAACTCTGAGTCCCTGCCATCTTGAGGATGGGGGGACCCAACCAACCAGGGACAGGCTCCTGCCACCCTCCCACAGGAGGGTGGCACGATGGGTTAATTACCTGGGGTGGGTACAAACCTATTGGTCCCTGTCCTTTACCTACCTGTAATGCCCCTAAATCTAGTATTTAGGGGTACCCTGAACCTTGCTTCCTCAGATCCAGCCTGACAACAAGAAGAAAAGAAGAAAAAGGACCGAACAGCCATGCAGCCAGCTAACAAGAGGAAGAAGCCCACTGACTTGGCCCCAGCCCTACCGGCCTGTCTCCCCTCGAACCTGCTCCTTTGAAATCCCGGTGTGTCCTGCAGCCAGCAACCTCAAAAACCCTGGAGGACCTGCCTGCCTTCACTTCCAAAGACTGCTTCTCCTTTGAACACCGAATTTGTTCAACTGCAACCTCTGTCAGCAGCCGGAGGCCGCGAAGCCAGCCCACTCTGCACCCGATGAACCCGGCCCGAGCTTGAGTGGAAAAACACCATGAGGAGGTCACCCTGGTGATCCTGACTCAAGATCCGGCGACCCCTGACCTGCCTCAAGCCTCCAGCCTAAATCCAGAAGGCCCCCCTAACCGCGACCTGGAGCTGGTAAGATCAGACCCCAAAAGGCACCACTGCATCCGACGCCCCACGGCCTTGTGTGCCCAAACCAACGGTGCCTAACCAACCCTTAACTTCCCAACTTACCTCTCGAAGTGGTGGATGCCCCTAGAAGTCCTTCGTCTCCCTGCCTGCAGCGCTTTTGCAAACCGGAGGTTCTCCATTGAAAACAACAGGGCACCCGACCTCGAAACAGCACCCGGCACCCGGCCGCCCTAGTGCTCCTGAGGGTGCATCTTTTGTGCTACTTTGTTTCCTCATTTGCTCTGACCTAAACCCTAGGAGCTTTGCTCCCACAACCCAGTGGCCTGCTTGCCAGCAGCCACCAACCAGAGGCCCCCTACCCCCCTTGGATAACATTGGGCCTCAACACTCTGCACTCGGCCGCCCTGGTGCTGCTGAGGGTGTAACAAGAGTGCATCACTGACCCTGGGGGACCCCTGAGTCTAACCCCAGAACCTTAACTCCCACAGTCGATAACTTACCTGTGAACGGATAACCTGTTTTTCCAGGATAATATTGACAATTTTCTTCCAAAAAGTGTGGAGTTTTGAAATCTAGAAATATTCTTTAAAAATTGCACAAATAACCAAAATATATTTACTTACCTGTTTGCAGGAAATGTCCCAGTGCTGAATCTAGGTATCCAGCACTGAGTTAGAAAAGTAACGTGAAAAGTAACTTACCTGTAATTTACTGAAAAAGCCTAGTCATTTCAATGAACTGTATTTGCTAAGTGTTGCAACCTCCTGCATCCCCTGTAAATCAAACAAAGTACAATTTCTATTGCATTTTCAAACTGTTCTATATTCAGCAACTTATTACTGAAAAGTATTTAACGCTTACCTGTGCTAGGCTTGCTTGGTTCTAAAAATAACAGTATATTTTTTATACAAAAACAATTGGCCTAGAGTTCAGTTCTTGAGTGTGTGAATTAATTTGCTGACTCAGTGTGTACATCAAATGCTTAACACTGTCCTCTGATACTGCCTTACTGCTCGACCACTCTACCACAAATAGAGAGTAAGGTTCTATCTAACTGCAACCTCTACCTACCTCTGGGGTCACCTGGACTCTATACACACTATACCTCATTTTGGTGTAGTATATATAGAGCCAGTTTCCTGCAGCAGCTGCTACCCGACTCTAAGAAATTATTAGGGGGGTATTCCAATCGATATAATCCCCCCCCTCCCCCACCCGGAAGCTACACCCATGCTTCTTGGAACAATTGTGTGCAGGAGCTCTTACCTGTGGAAGTTTCTTTTTTCCACTCTGTGTTTGTAGTCCTGCATTTATAATGTCAAAAGCAAAACCATAAGGAACAAAACGCAAAGAATGAAAAAACTCGATATGAGCTAACCACTAGTGTATAAAGGAACCAGTTGAGAGTCTTTGGAAAGCTGGGACGTTGGTTTATTATTTGTGTGCTTAAAGAGGGAAATCGGTCAGCACCTGTTTCGTGAGACATCACACGTTGCGCCTAGCTGTCATCTGTGTAGCGGTCTAGTTGCCGATCCAGTGCCACCCCTAGCCCGGAATGGCCTTCACACTTTGTATCAACCTCTTCCAGGCGTGTCCAGAGGGTATAATAAACGGGCGGATGTCGCTCGAGACATCCTGCCCATACTAGTATACTGAGTCTCAGTGTGTCTCATTTATTGCTGCGACACCCCGGCATGTTCCCTACGAAGCAGAAAACACGACAATCTGGTTACGTGTCACGTGACATCTTTAGCCAGACCTGACGTATCAGCCAGTGAACTTGGCATACTGGGATTTTGAGGCCAAACTAATAATATTCAAAGTGAAATTGTAAGTCCCTTTGAGCAGACCTGCCAACTTGTGCATTTCTTCACTGTGCAAGGAGAGAGCATGGCCACGAAAGGGGCGGGGCTTAGTGTCGAGCACAGCCTCCACCCCTCCCACGACAAGCCTCCACTCCTCCCACGACACTCATTCTTCCCACTCCCCCTAAACCAAAATCTAAGCTTTTGAGGCTGCGCCGATGTCTGGGGAGGTTTCACACCTCGTAATGGGCATCGCCTGAGCTAAACCTCCAAACAATTAGCTAGAAACCTGCTCTCTGCAGGGGTTTCCAGCTAACTGTGTGCCCACCGTGTGATATCTGCAAAAAGAACTGTTGATGGACAGAATGCAGAACAATGTCATATATCTACCCCAGTACAGAGATCTGGGCCTAAATACATAGTTTTTTTGCTCACCATGCCATTCCAGTTTGGACCCAGCCATATGCAAATCAGTCTTGACCCTGTGCCTCATGGGAACAGTCCAGCCCGAACTGCCAGGCCAGGTCCTCCCTTGACTGGAAACAAGCATCCTAGGACCGGTTTCGTGGTTTCACCCCTCTTCAGCCAGGATAGCTTGATTCCAGGGGCATGGAGAGCACGGGACTCACATCTGAGCATATTCGTCCCACTCGGGGTGACAAATGCAAAAAGAACTGTTGATGGACAGAATGCAGAACAATGTCATACATTCGCCCCAGTACAGAGATCTGGGCCTAAATCCATCGTTTTTTTGCTCACCATGCCATTCCAGTTTGGACCCGGCCATATGCAAATCAGTCTTGACCCTGTGCCCCATGGGAACAGTCCAACCTGAACTGCCAGGCCAGGTCCTCCCTCGACTGGAACCAAGCATCCTAGGACCGGTTTCAGGGTTTCACCCCTCTTCAGCCAGGATAGCTTGATTCCAGTGACATGGAGAGCATGGGACTCACGTCTGACCATACCTGTCCCACTCTGGGTGACAAATGCAAAAAGAACTGTTGATGGACAGAATGCAGAACAATGTCATATATTCACCCCAGTACAGAGATCTGGGCCTAAATCCATCGTTTCTTTGCTCACCATGCCATTCCAGTTTGGACCCAGCCATATGCAAATCAGTCTTGACCCTGTGCCCCATTGGAACAGTCCAGCCCGAACTGCCAGGCCAGGTCCTCCCTTGACTGGAAACAAGCTTCCTAGGACCAGCCATATGCAAATCAGTATTGACCCTGTGCCCCATGAGAACAGTCCAGCCCGAACTGCCAGGCCAGGTCCTCCCTCGACTGGAAACAAGCATCCTAGGACCGGTTTCGGGGTTTCACCCCTCTTCAGCCAGGATAGCTTGATTCCAGTGGCATGGAGAGCACGTGACTCGCGTCTGAGCATACCCATCCCACTCGGGTGACACATGCAAACAGAACTGTTGATGGACAGAATGCAGAACAATGTCATACATTCACCCCAGATCTCTGTACTGGGGTGAATGTATGACATTGTTCTGTATTCTGTCCATCAACTGTTCTTTTTGCATTTGCACCCCGAGTGGGACGGGTATGCTCAAACGTGAGTTCCGTGCTCTCCATGCCACTGGAATCAAGCTATCCTGGCTGAAGAGGAGTGAAACCCCGAAACTGGTCCTAGGATGCTTGGTTCCAGTCTAGGGAGTACTTGGCTTGGCAGCTCGGGCTGGACTGTTCCCATGATGCACAGGGTGAAGACTGATTTGCATATGGCTGGGTTCAAACTGGAATGGCATGGTGAGCAAGAAAACGATGGATGTAGGCACAGATCTCTGTACTGGGGTGAATGTATGACATTGTTCTGCATTCTGTCCATCAACTGTTGTTTTTGCATTTGTCACTCCGAGTGGGACGGGTATACTCAGACGTGAGTCCCGCGTTCTCCATGCCACTGGAATCAAGCTATCCTGGCTGAAGAGGGCTGAAACCCCGAAACCGGTCCTAGGATGCTTGTTTCCAGTCCAGGGAGGACCTGGCTTGGCAGTTCGGGCTGGACTGTTCCCATGAGGCACAGGGTCAAGACTGATTTGCATATGGCTGGGTCCAAACTGGAATGGCATAGTGAGCAAAAAATGTAATATTATTTTAAGTATTTGCTTTTTTAATTTACAGGAATTGTGGCTTTTCCTGAAGAAGGCGTACTTTTCGCCGAAACGCGCGTAGAAGATAATTATATGGCCACTGACATATTTTTTATTTGTAATTTGAAAAACGTTATTACATTGAATGTCTCTATTATGTACAAATGTATTGTCGAATTGCTTTTTTAAACTGTATATTTTTCTCTGATTCCGTGAGAATCATATTAATAATAAAAATTATTGTGACATTTTTAAATATTGTGTTGGCTACAATAACTGGACACACTTTAGATATCATTTCATTAAATACACTAATTGCCTAGGAAGTTATTATTGCATTGTGTCCAGTCCAGGGAGGACCTGGCTTGGCAGTTCGGGCTGGACTGTACCCATGAGCCACAGGGTCAAGACTGATTTTCATATGGCTGGGTTCAAACTGGAATGGCATGGTGAGCAAAAACAAATTGATTTAGGCCCAGATCTCTGTACTGGGGTGAATGTATGACATTGTTCTGCATTCTGTCCATCAACTGTTGTTTTTGCACCGTGTGATATCGGCTCCTCAACCGGTAACCGTGTGAAAGGACCCTATATTGTGTGACAGACGATGGCACCATGTGAGTTGGCAGGTCTGCTTTGAGTAAGATGTGGTTCCCATAAGCGTCAGAAGTTGAACTGAGGTATGGTGTCATACAACATGGAGTCATGTAGAAGATCCGGTCAGGTATGCAGTGCTACAAACATTGAAGTTTTATTACATATACAAAAAGGATAAAAAGCTTCATGATGCCTGTCAGGTGATTCATTGCAGCCACAGGCACCAGGGCCGCACAAACATTCCGTAATCCGAGGCCTGGAATAGACCTGTTTCCTTTACATCATATGTCATGTGTAAAGCAGCTCCGGGACAAAGTAGAGCCCCCTGTCTGCTGCTGGCACTGTGGTCATGATCTTCTTGGATGCCTGCATAGAAGAAATATACTTGAGCCTTCTGAGAGTAGTAGAAGTAATTTCCTGTTTTTTAGCTCAGGGCTACAGAAGGGGTTCCCTTGTGCAAGGAGGACTAACACACAGCAGCACGTACTCCTATAGCATTCACTGGTATTTCAAACTGCTACCTCAGCTGCCAGCAAGCATGAAAAAAATCTTGCTTTCCAGTTATTGTATTGTGATGGCATTTATATATCGCTTACTACCCTTGATGAGGCGTTGAGGAGCTTTAGGAACCCACAGTCAGTGGTTAATACAGTGGTTATAAATTATTGTTGGTTATTTTATTTGGGTTAGTCTTGTGCTCACGTGGAACTGTTCTATGCATTTAATCCAGTTTTTTTGTTGTCGATCCCATCAATAGGTGGTGGGTGAGATCACTGGTGCAAGGTTACGCAAATGGAGGATGGGATGAGTAGACTGGCTAGAGGAGGTTAGATAGTGTCAGATTGCAAGGAAGGACAATTTATGATTTATGAGGAGAGCTGTGGGCAGTTTGCAGAGATACAGTAGAGAGTAAGGTAGACAGGCGTGCAACAGAGTAGGTTACACTCCGAGACAATGAAGCAAGAATAGGACGGAGAGTAAGGAGAGGGCCATTCAACAGAAAGAAGGAAGAGAGAACACAATACAGATTTAACTAGAGGTCAGTTTTTTATGCAGGGTTTTAAGAATATAGTAGGATTTAGATACTTGCTTGATACGGGGTAGAGAGAGGGTTAATGGTTGTCACCTGGGGCAGGTCCAATATGGTGTCCAGTCTTTTGTTGTTTATTTTGGCTAGCCATGGTGTTGAGCAGTTTGACCTTTAATAGGTTTTATAAACAGAAAGATTATCTCCATTATTTTCAACTTTGTACTTGGTTCTTTCGAATTATGCAGACAGCTGATCGCTGGCCCCCTTCAAACGCAGCGGCACTCCCCCTTATGACTGCAGTACTTTTATTTTTGCCCTCTGTGTCCTTCTCCAGTCCTGATTTCCCGCTGCTGCGTCCTCCCTCCCACCTCCCCTTCTTATGGCGGCCGCGCCGCTGGCGTGCCGAAGGCCGCCTAAGGCAAGCCCGTCCGCGCCTGGACCACGCCCAGCGCCAGAACCCTTGGCCCCCGCGAACACCAGTCTCGGCTACGACCCCGGCACCCTCCACGCACTGAACGCCGGACGAGCTTGCACCTGCTGCCTGGCCGCCCCGAAGCGCACCCAAGGGCCCTTCTCCTGCCGGAACTGCAGCTTCACCAGCATCCGGCCCAACAACCCTCTGACCAGGAAGGAACCCAACCACCTCAGCTGCATCCTTCTCAACACCCGCTCCGCCCGCAAACACGCCGTCGAACTCTGGGACCTGCTCGACTCAACCTCCCCAGACGTCGCCTTCCTGACAGAGACCTGGATGAACCCCTCCTCGGCACCCGACATCGCCATAGCCATCCCGGACGGCTACAAGATCACCCGCAGGGACCGCACCAACGGAATAGGAGGAGGAATCGCTATCGTCCACAGGAACACCCTCAGAGTCTCGACCAACACCGATGACACCCTCAGCACTGCCGAACACCTGCACTTCCAGATCCACACCGACCCCAACACCACCCTCGGAGGAATCCTCGTCTACAGACCCCCCGGACCCTGACCACAGTTCAGCGACTCCATCGCCGACTGCGTCAGCACACACGCCCTCACCTCCACGAACTACATCCTCCTCGGGGACCAGAACTTCCACCTCGAGAACAACAACGACACCAACTCCACCACCCTGATCGACAACCTCGCCAACCTTGGACTCAGACAACTCGTCACAACACCCACCCACTCCGCCGGCCATACGCTTGACCCCATCTTCTCCGCAAGCTCCCACGTCACCTTCAGCCACACTACCGTACTCCACTGGACCGACCATCGCTGCATCCACTTCACATTCCGGAAACCCACCACGCACCACCGCACCCAACAGATGCCCCGCCGCTGCTGGAGCAAAGTCACCGAAGACCAGCTAACCACCACCCTCGCCCAGAACCCACCTGCCGAATCCACCGACCCTGACATCGCCGCCCGCAACCTGAGACAGTGGACCAACGACTGCGCCAACACCCTCGCCCCGCTCAAGAAACCCTCCAAAAGCCACACCAGCAAGAAAGCCAGCTGGTTCACTGAAGACCTCCAGGCCTCCAAGCAAACCTGCCGAAAGCTAGAGAAGAACTGGCTCTGTGAACGAACACCGGACAGCTACGCAGCCCACAAGAACGCAACCCGAACACACCATCACCTCATCAGATCCACCAAAATGGCATCCTTCACAGACCGCCTAGACAACAATGCACACAACAGCAAGGAGCTCTTCAACATCATGAAGGTACTCTCCAACTCTAGCTCCAACACCAACGACATCCCACCTTCGCAAGACCTGTGCAACTCGCTTGCCACCTTCTTCCACCGCAAGATCACAGACATACACAACAGCTTTAACGCCACAACCACCCCGACTACCACTGAGACACCTGCCCCCATGACCACCACCCGCACCAACCGCCTGCTCTCCTGGACCAACATCATCAACGACGACACCATCAAGATCATGAACACCATCCACTCCGGATCTCCGTCAGACCCTTGCCCACATCACATCTTCAACAAAGCCAGCACCGCCATCGCACCCCATCTCCGGAAAGCCATCAACATCTCCTTCGAGACAGCAACCTTCCCGGAAAGCTGGAAGCACGCCGAGATCAACGCCTTACTCTAGAAACCCAAGGTTGACCCCAATCTGCAGAAACACGGTATGAAGCGCACTAAGAAAGCACGTTGCTGATATTATTATGTGCACCATGCACAATGTATGAGTTTGCTTCAATTCCTCGGGGACCAGGTGTCCAAGTTAAGCTGATTGTTGTCTCATGTAAGTGCGTGGATGTGCCCCACACACAGCTGGGAGACCTGACACACTCCTGCAGGACACTGTCATACACAAAGGAGGTCTGACACCACAGAGAGGAGTGCTGGCAGAAGTGAGGGTGGCACAGGTGCATGGGCATTCTTGGGGCTCGAGGTGCTGCATGCGGCACTTTATATTTACACGCATAGATATTGTACACCATGGTTTTCACCCTCTTAAGAAATATTTCCCTGAAGGCACGTGTAGGCCTTCTTCCTCCCACTCACTAACCGATAAATGTATCTCTAGAGCCCAGAACTGCAGAGAGAGTTGATAGGCCAGAGAGGTAGGAAAGTGCCAGTGGTTCATTTCCCTCAAGAGCTTGGGCTTCTGGGAGGAGAGGAACATGGGGTTTGAGACATAGTCTAATGTTGGGCTGTTAAGTAGCAGGCCCTGCATTCTATGATCCCAGGACAACAGGGCTAGGTTGCTAACACTAGTCCTGAACCCAGGCTGCCAGAGTAGCTGTTCAAGTGAGTAAGCAGTTGACTAGGCCCAACAAAGAATATAAAAGAGTTTGGCTGAGTTAACAGTCTGGTAGAGAGTGCAGAATGCTGCTGGTTGCACTCTAATATTTCTGAGAGGAGACAGATGCTTGTAGCTGCAGGCTGCTAGTGTCAAGGGGAAGGGACACAAACCCACTTGCACACAGAGGACATGCAAATCTAATTACTAATGAACTGTTGATGGATACAGACAGCAGTGGCCCATGCAGGTAAGAGCGGTGAGTCGGTGGGGTCGGGTTGGGGGGGGGGGATTTCGACAGACGATGACGAGAGAACACCTGAAAGAAGAGAGAACACCTGAAGAGATACTTGATCCTGATCAGTGAATAAATCATGTGAATTACACCAAAATGGTTGAGGGAAGTGTCGAAAAACAAAAAGAAAGGTGATTAGATATCAACCAATTATTAGAAAAGCCAGCGGCCAGTCCACTTTTTACATGCACACTTATATTGCCTCATGTTTGGGCCACTCTGGTGGAGAGTGTCCTCCAAGAGCTGGGTCCTCCACGTGTGCGTTCTGGTCAATGAAAAACCTGAAGGGAGAAGAACAGCATCTACCTGGGGACAGTGTGACCACGAGAGGAAGGCGATTGTTTCTTGGCAGAGAGGAGACAAAAGGAACTGGCATTTGCAATGTTATGTTATGTTATTAAAAATTTATAAAGCGCACGTACGCCCGAGGGCTTCTTGGCGCTGGAAAGATAAAAAACATAACAAAGGGTGAGTCTACCGGAAGCGTTATTTCAAGTAAGCTTTTGTGAAGAGGTGAGTCTTGAATGCCTTTCTGAAGGCAAGGAGGTCTTTACTCTGTCTGAGAGCTAGTGGCAGAGAATTCCATAGGGTAGCTGCTAGGAAATGGAAGCTGCTGCCGCCTTGTCGTTTTTTCTTAAAGCGAGGTACTTCAAGAAGGTCTTTGTGGGCAGATCTTAGGTTCCGTGAGGGAACATATCTTCCGATCAGCTGTCTGATGAATAGAGGTCCCTTGCCTTGCAGAGCCTTAAAGATGATGCACCCGGCTTTGAATTCGGCTCTTTGAGCCACGGGTAGCCAGTGCAGGCTCTCTAGGCCTGGTTTAATCGATTCCCATTTGGGTACTTTGCAGATCAGCCTAGCGGCCTGATTCTGCAAGTACTGCAGTCTTCTGAGTTGTCCTACGGGTAGGCCTAGGTATAGGCTGCTACAGGTCTCGCATTTGCAAGAGTTTAAGCTATTGGCATTGTAAATGACAATGCCTTTTATTCATCTGTTTTGATCATTAACACATAAATAAAAGGCATTGTTATTTACAATGCCGATAACTCAAACTCTTGTAAATGCGAGTCCTATTTAATTTCAAAGAAGAGGCCGCCATTGTCCCGGGCTGCTTGGAAAGTGAAAGCGCGCATGGCGCGCTGAATGTTGCAGGAAAGCATGTTGTGCCTGCACTAGGAGAAACTCATTAAAGTAAATAGTGCTTACAGACTAAATAAGACATACCGAGTAACAACAGAAGTTAAAGGGCCACTGTTCGTGGGAGGTTACAGATGAAGACAAGGCGGTACTAAGGAGGGACTAACAACGAATCAGAAGCCAGCATTTACAAAGAACAAGCCAATGAAAAATATGAACGGAGAGTGGGAGGAGCTTCAACTCTATACTCGAATATATGCGCTGCCCAGGCACGACCTAAAAACTGTGTTGGGCATAGCTCATTGTTTTTGAAAGGTGGTGTTTGCCATTGTCCTATGAATGTAGTCAACCATAAGAACCCAAGTGTTGAGGAGGAGCTGGCACAGACTTCGTAAAGGAGGATGTGAGGTGTTTGGGCATTAGGGAGGATGACCGTGATTGGAAACCTGTCAGGGTAGCCATGCGTTTTACAAGTCACTATAATATAGCATAACGAGAACACTATATCATATTATGTAATCTGCTCTTACATCATGGTAAGCGATAAAAAGCTGTGCTGTTGTGGGCAGTATTATATTACATATATTTTATGTTGTGGATAGGATCGTTTTGGTGAGCCAGCTACAACAAAAGCACACAGAACATGAGAGAAGACACTTAGAGGCCTTGTTACAGAGTGAGCCGTGCATGCACGGGTGTTTACAGCATAACACTGAATGATGGAGCCGCAAAGAAAACTATGTTGAGGAGCCTGTGGTATCCTGGTTACCTGCACCTAGGTAACAGGATGCCACAAGTTCTGGAATGGGGGTGGAACGGGGACTGACAGTGGAACTTACTGGTGGTGAAAGGAGTTACCAGGTTGCTCTCACTAAAGGAGTTTACTTACCTACTCTGTGTGGCGCGGAGTCCTATCATAGCCCTTGACATTACCACCACCAACGAACGCCTGAGTTTTAATGACAGTGCAGTTCTGGCCTGTTGCCAGTGTCTGGTGCCCCTGTCCATGCTTTTACTTTGCATTCTGGGACTTGTAGTCCTGATTTTATAATGGAACAACCAGGACTACAAGTCACAGTATGAAAAGGAAAAACTAGACTGAGCAGCTATTCACCCATGGACTTGGAAAACTTGGCAGAGCTGCTCATCGTGCAACCAATGGGGTGCCCGTACATCGTATCCGAAGCCAGCAGCGGTCTTGTCTTCCTCACCAACCGTGAATCTAATTTGTTTGAGTACGGGCCATGTGAGCAGTGCAATGGAGATCAGAGACCCTGAGGGCGTGGCTTGTGACACAGACCACAGCTGCCAAGTTAGGCCAGTCGTAACTTGTTTTTTTTTTTTTATTCTGGGACAGTGCAGTTCTGGCCTGTTGCCAGTGTCTGGTGCCCCTGTCCATGCTTTTACTTTGCATTCTGGGACTTGTAGTCCTGATTTTATAATGGAACAACCAGGACTACAAGTCACAGTATGAAAAGGAAAAACTAGACTGAGCAGCTATTCACCCATGGACTTGGAAAACTTGGCAGAGCTGCTCATCGTGCAACCAATGGGGTGCCCGTACATCGTATCCGAAGCCAGCAGCGGTCTTGTCTTCCTCACCAACCGTGAATCTAATTTGTTTGAGTACGGGCCATGTGAGCAGTGCAATGGAGATCAGAGACCCTGAGGGCGTGGCTTGTGACACAGACCACAGCTGCCAAGTTAGGCCAGTCGTAACTTGTTTTTTTTTTTTTATTCTGGGGCTTGTACTGCTTGTTTTATACTGGGTTGAGTAAGACTTCATGTCCCAGAATTCTAAGGGGGGTGGACTTGCCTCTCTAGTCAAGCAAGAATGGACCTGAGAACTCTGGCAGCTATGAAAGCCCCCAGTGTCTGCAAGGCTGGACCGGCCCCTCCCACACAGTGTCAGCCGGTGAATGTGGCAGAAGATGGTTACTGGCGCTGCGAGCAGAGGTGGCCAAAATATACTTTGGATAAGGGCGTAGCAATCACTCGTGCAGTATTTGCACTGCCCCAGGGGTGTAAGGGGACCTCTGGACCGCAAACGTGGCTGTATTTTTCAAATGAACCGTAGATGGGGGCGCTGCCCTTGCTTGCAGTGAGAAGTCATGGCGCCCTTACAAAGCAGCCGAATTCAGAAGATAGTTAAATGCATAACTAAAGATACCAAAAATGTTGCGTCACTCTGTGACCAAGGCAAAAAAACAGCAGTTCAAACAATACGGAAGCGCCCTGGCATTCTTTTTATATAGAAGACAGGCTCCCACCCGTGCTGAATCAATGTGAACAATAAAATGGCAATGACATGATTTAAATGCCATTTTATTTTTCACAAGATGCTCCACAGACGTCAGCCTGCCCCGGAGCCTGGTGAAATGAGGGGCGTGTCCTCTGCTGCATGGAGAACTAGAGCAGTGGCTGGCCAGACTCTGCAAAGTGTGCAAGTCAGTTTGGCCAGCTGTCTACCGCCAGCCAAACGGGCATGCGCACTTTGAAGCTTTACATCCAGCTGTCTTAGACAGCTGGGTGGAGACCAAGCACAGGCCTACTGGGTCTAAAGGAGCATCTAGCCAGCCCACTTTATCCAATCCTGGCGCTGCTCTCATGCTGGTTAAGAACAAGAAAGCAACATTAGAATTGCTTAGAAAAGTTTCCTCTTCCACTCGTGTCATCAGAGCCACATACTACAAAGGGCACAGAGGACGCAGCCAGGGTAAGTTACATTTATTTGATTTATATTAGTGTAATGTATGCCAGTGATTTAGTGTTTGTTTCTTTTGCATGCTTGTTTTATTTATGTAAGTAAGTACTAGTTTATTGTTTGGTTAATTAAAACCTTTATAACTTCCACATAAAAAAACGGCATAGCAGCAGAGTTCATATTCTAAGTCAAATTTAAGAAAAACATATCATAAAACTTTCATAGATTGTATTAACATAAGTAGAGCAGTTATCAGTAATTGTTGGCAGGACCAGGAGTTGGTAAAGACTTTTGCCCTTTCAGTATACAGATTGTTTACCAAGCGATTTACTGTTTACTGTCCATTTTTGGAGCCTTTGGGCCATATGTATGAAGCAGTTTTGCGATCGCATACACTGCGATTCGCAAAAAAAACAGCGTATGCGATCGCAAAACAAAGCTTTGCTATGTAAGAGACACATTCTGTACGCAAAATTGCTAATCGCAAAATCTGCGATTAGCAAATTTGCGATTAATACGCATTTGCGATATCTTTGCGAATTCGCAAATTGTGGCTCAACAATAGCGATTTTCGCTATTGCTGAGCTCGCACGTTGCGAACTCGCAAAACGCGATGCATGAAAAAATCGCTACTTGCCGATTTCCCGAAATTCGCATTTTTGAGAATCACAATTAACACCAAGTAGGACCAGGTGGTAACCAGGTGCAAACTATTTAAGGAGGCCCACAATGCAACAGATCTTTTTAACAATGGCTGGGCTGTATGTGATAGCCAGGAGACTGTGACTCAGAGCTGCTGCACAGAGAAGGAGACACCAGGAAAGGATCTTTCATGCGAGCATAACCCTGTTCAATTGACGGAGGAGGAGATCCATACAAACTACAGGCTGGATGAAGAGAGCATCCTGGATTTAATAGCGGAGCTAAAACCTATACTTGAACACCCCACACGCAGGACACACACCATCCCCACCCATATCCAAGTGCTGTGCTCACTGCACCTTCTGGCATCAGGTAGCTTCCAGGGGGTGATAGCCACAGCAGGAGGGGTCTCACAGAGTGCATTGTCCTGCTTTTTCCACGCGTTCCTTGATGCCATGGTACAGAGGCTGCATCACCACATCCACTTCCCCAGCACACCACAGGCACTAGACCAGACCAAGCAGGAGTTCTATCAAATTGCACAGTTTCCCCACGTAATTGGATGCATAGATGGGACACATGTCGCCATATCCCCCCCTCCCAGAAAGAGTATGTGTTTAGGAATCGCAAATCCTACCATTCCCTGAACATACAGGTGGTGTGTGATGCCAAGCACATTATCACCGACATTGTCGCAAAATACCCAGGCAGCACACACAACGCTTTCATCTTCCACCACAGTGGGATACACCGTCGACTCACAAGTGGGGAGTTTGGTGAGTTATACCTACTAGGTAATAGCATTTGTACAAAGGACACACTAGTAATGGACAGCATTAGCAGGACAGTGTTTAACCATATTCCTCCCGCCCCACAGGTGACAGTGCGTATGCGGTCCGTGATTTTATACTGACTCCTTACCTGAATACTGCCAACGCTGGGGAGCGGAGGTACAACAGTGCCCACATAGCAACCAGAGGTACCATTGAGCGGACCTTCGGGATTCTCAAGAGCAGAATCAGATGCCTACATAAGAGAGGAGGGGCACTACAATACAGCCCCCAGACCTGTTGCAAGATAGTGGTTGCATGTGCCATGCTGCACAACATCGCAACCAGGAAAGGCACACCAGTGGATCTCAGTGAATCGGATTCATCCGATGAGGAGGGACCTGCTCCAGGACGCATGCCAGCCAGTGTAATTGGTGCAGCTGCGGGGCGCCAGAGGCGAGATGAGATCACACAGAACTATGTCTAGGTAAGAAAATATGACACAATGCTAAGTAACAATTACGAGACTGTGTTTTATTTCCTTTACTACAGAATTAATATCTGCACACAGCCTGTGTAGCGCACAAAGTATTGTTCAATGCCCAGCACATGTTAGTATCATAGTGCGTATTAACAATCGGGAGCAAGTGTCCATGTACACTGGGTTGATGCACCCTTCTCCCTGTCCAAGTCTAAGCACTTCAAATGCGGCGCTGTCGGCCCGTAGACCCTGGCTGTGGGTGCACAGTGCCCTCCTCACGTGTCTCAGGAGCCATTCTGTGTCGCACACTGCGGCTCCTATCCGGCGGGGGTGTAGTGCTGCTCCTGCCAGATTGGGCGTCCTCGTCTGTAGGAGTGAGGACACCTGGGCCAGTAATGCGAGCTGCCCGCAGCTCATCCACAGCACTTGTAACTTGTACCAGGGCCCTTGCCATGTCCTGGCTGTTGTGTGCCACCTCACTCTGCATACTGATGCTGCGCCTTGACAGCACATTGGTTGCTGATAAAAGGCGGTTGACCGCCCTGGTGTAGAGGTCTAGGCGCTGCATCTCCCTGCGCTTGGCAGCACGATCCACCCGCAGTTCAGCACAGAGTGCCTCCAGGGCACCCGTCATGCCCATGAAGCCAACCCTGATTTGCCTCTGTATTGACCTGATGTTTTTGGCCTGCAGGCGCTGGGCTTCCAACATGTGCCCCTCCAGCCCTCTGAAGACTGTGTCCTCTCCTGGGCCTGCTGCACGGGTGGATGCACATGCCCTGCGCCTGGATGGGATTGGTGGGATAGGATCAGCACGTGCTCGATGAGGGTTTTGTGCCTCTGGCTGTTCCGGGACTGGTTGGACATCGTCATCGGAGTCCTGGGCTTCCTCCTCCAGCGGGGGCAATGGTGGCACTGCATTCCGCATGCTGCGTTTGGGGGGGATGACTGGGCTGCCCTCCTCCTTCGTTTCCTCCTCCTCCTCTTGCCCTGTTTCCTCTGTGTTAGGGGATGCATCCTCTCCTCTAATGACTGTTCCCTGTGTTTCTGATGGTGCTGTGGACGTAAATGCACACATTAATTTTCTGTCCTGACTTGTATCTGAAATGCATTAAAATTCACTGTTTGGAGTTACATGGGTCCTGTCTGTCTGTATTTTGCCTTTCCTGATGCGCACATGCTGTTTGGGACTGGCTGGCTGTCAATACTCCACTGTTATGTGCATGTGACTACATCACCCATAATGCATTGCTGTGTGTGCTTGTGTACCTGCACTGGACTTTTAGTTTTGTGGTGCCCCTGGGACTCTCCTGGGAGTGTGGGGGAAGTAGGGGGGTATCAGGGGTGTGATGGCATGCTTCTTACCTTGTGTTGGTCCTGGGGGGTCAGAGCTGTCAAGGTCTGCCACGCCCATTACACTCTCCGGAAGCAGGGTCCCCTCAACCATTTCCTCGAGTGGTGTTGAGGCGGTGGCAGTAGAGGTCCCACCACCGGTCTTCTTCGCCTGCTCCAGCCTGGCAGCGACCTTCTCCTTGGAGCGCTGGCGCATGTCACACCAGCGCTTCCTGAGGTCTTCCACGCTTCTGTGGCTCACGCCAATTGCGTTGACCTTTCGCTGGATCTCAGCCCAAATCCTCCTCTTGCGTGTTTCTGGAACACGCAGGGACTTCTTTCCGAAAAGGTGACCACCATTTCCTGTATCAGGACCTCCAGCTCACTTTCTGAAACTTTTGTTTTCTTTTCCTGGGTGTTTCCCCCTGCTGCTGGTTGTCCTTGCTGGCCATGTCTCCAGGCTCTGCCATTATTTGTTGCACTGCAGTGATCCCTTACCTCCATTACTACTCTCTCACTGTGCTTCTGAGACTCAGGTGCAGCATGGGTAGTCACACTTCCTGGTTGTGATGTCATCATGCTGCACCTGAGTTTCTGATTCTCTAATTTGCGATTTTCGCAATTTTGCGGTTTTTTTGGTATAAGGAATCGCTATTTCACATATCGCAATGGAAATAGCAATTTTTTCCGAATCGCAATTAAATTGCGATTTTATTTTTTTTGCTACATACCGTTTTGCGATTCTCAATTTGCGATTCACGAAAAATCGCAAGTTGAGAATCGCAAAATGGGAGTTTGATACATATGGCCCTAAGACTTTTGGGGGGGATAAAGATCAAGAAAACAAAGGTTTATTAAAAAAAACGAAGCTCGGTTCTCGTGGGAGGGAATACTTTCAGTGATCGTTGATTTGTAAACAGTGACGATGGTAAGTTACTGTTGACTATCCAGCTTGAGCATGTGTCGTCCGGGTGAGGGGCGACCTGAAAATGTGATATTAGCTGTAATGTGACACTTTAAGAGACATTTGGATGCAGTGATACAGCGTTCTGGTCGCTTGACGACAGAGCTTTTGCCCCTGCCGCTTTCATGAATTGAACAAAGTGACACGCTAGCTGAACATCTCCACCTCCGAGGCATACCTTCACAGCTTGTCTGCAGGTTCTTATCCCCTTACTTACAAGGAGTGGCTTCAGTAACTGTCGCCGTTCAGCCTGTAGATCTCTGCAGATGCACAATAAGTGTAATACACTATCATTGGCATTCTCACATAAGCAGCATATTGTCTGACCCGGGGGTCGTTTCCAAGGGGGAAAATGCGGTAATGATGGTAAAATGCCCAATCGGAAATAAAGGTATTTTTCTTTCTTCCTTCTATTAAAACCCACGCCTAGATAATGTTGTGGAGAGGACTTTTCGTAGCTGTGGACAACCAACCATCCGTGGGCTCTTTCTGTGAGTGTCGCCTTATCTTCTACTAGAGAGAGTTTTTTCACTGTCTTATTTACAGTTTGTTTAAAACCATGGTAAGTCCCTGAGGCCGCCCAGAGTTCCTCAAGACCCAGACGATCTATTGATGCTGTCAAATAGTTATTTGCTGCGCACTCCCTCTTTAGGTGTATATCGTTCCATAAATGGGAGTTCAGTGTACCTGCTTCGGCTTTTTTTATCCTGTACCAGCTCTTGGCATAGGCTCCTTTGCAGGCTATTTCTTGGCTTTGCAGGCCGAATTCTAGACTTATTTGGCCTGGCAAGATGTACTTTGGTAAGTTAAATATCATCCTGGCCGCTCTTGAGATAGTGCTGTATAAAGTAACCGCGTCTCTTCCCCTCAGGCACTCGCTCCCATAAGTGATTGCTGGGATGAATTTTGCTTGCCAGACTTGTAGCAGTGGGATAAGGCTAAGGCCGGCAGTTTTATGTTTGATTGATTTTATAGCTACCGCAATGGAGTTGCCTCTTCTTTTGATTGCCTCTTTTTGCAAGTTGAAAGTCCCTTTATTATCCATTATAACTCCTAAGTACTTGTATTGGTCAACTACTTCAATTGATGAGTCTGCCAAATGTCAGCAGTAGTTAGAGGTTTCCTTCTTTCGATGTAGCCTCATAACCTTTGTTTTGTCTTGGTTGATGGTTAAGCCATTAGATGCTGAATATCGATTATTTGTGTCTAATAAGTGTTGGAGGCCGATAGGGGTCCGACTGACCAACATGAGGTCGTCTGCATACAGGCGGTTGGAGGGTAGTAGCCCTCCCATCTTTGGCGCATGAGAATTGCAAATGTCCAATTCTGAGGAAAGGACATACATAAACAAGTTGAAGAGCGTCGGCGCCAGGACGCACCCCTGTTTAAGCCCCATTGTTGTTGGGATTGTCCTGGACAGGAACTTTCCATCTCCTAGCTTAACTTGGACCCATGTGTTTGTATGAAGCAATATCAACTGGTTTAGGAAAGCAAATGGTATTTTCTTTTCCTTGAGTTTGTGCCAGAGTTTGCTTCTGTCGATTTTGGCCCCATCTACCAGTAGGGACAGTGCAAGTATATTTGTAGTTGTTCCCTTGCCGAAGCCCGTTTGGTTGATCGGTATAATTGATTGTTCTTCGGCCCAGGCAGTAAGGTCTCCCAGAAGGAGGCCAGCATAATATTTCGCCTCAATATCAATTAAAGCCACAAGCCTTTAACTTTTTGCTGAGTTCTTGTCCCCTTTCTTGTATATTGGGGATATGATTGACCCCCTCCGACGCCGCTTCGCAATCGGAAAAGTGCAATTGCGGAGCGTCGTCGGACCTGAGATTACACGAAGAGATATCGGTTCAAACAGAGGTTTTAAAATAAGTGCAAATAACAAATATCGGACTTTAAATAGAAGAAGTCCTTTTTCTGCACCAATAATATATGAAGATTTCACAAACCCTGTGAACTATCAACAATACCGAAGATTTTTATCCTTGAACACACACAACGTGCGTGATAAGAAACGCGATAAGGTCCTCATGATAAGATAGGTCCTTTTGTGGTCCAGCTCGACCCATTCCATTATGCATGGCATCACAGCGGTTATGACATATTGATTCAGGCACACGTGATTTTTGTGCTACTTCTTACAAAGAAACAATCATTGTAAAGTCCTGATGAAGGTGGTGCTGAAGTTGTTTGCACACCGAAATGCGTCGACACTTCTGGGGTGTTAAATTCGAGGAACTATTTAGTCGAAGGATACTCTACATGATATGACTACAATATAGATTCTATCGAATTAACTATTCTTTGATGATTTTTAATATGTCACTTGTTGTGGTCTCTTGTTGTTTTTAATGAATTTGTTACATGAAACGTTTTTATGATTTGTGGACAGTGCTTTTCTGTTCTTTTAAAAAAAATGTTTTTTTAACTATTGGTCGACATTAATGTACATTGAATAAAAATTATGTGATTTTTTACTAATTTGTGTATTTTTATAATATATGTGGGGTTGTCGATAGTATATAATTAAGAAGGAAGTTTGCATGACAGAGGGCTGCATGTTGATCATAGTTGGTGAGTCAGTCCAAGGGAAATCTTTTCTTATTGTTACTATGTTGGGCACCCGGTCCCTTGGATAGTAGGGCCTCTCCCTTTTATTTACAAAACTACAACAAGAATCCCGTTGGGGCCCGGGGGCGCCCTCCCTCTTGCCTTTGGCTACCCTGTTCTTAATCTAGAGAGTTGTGAATGAAAGTTGATGGTTTCCTGGTGAGACATTTAGATTGAGGGGGATTGCCTTGGGTATATTTCGGGAGCTCTGCCTCCGTGGTGCATTAAAATATTGGTACAGATGCGAAGCCCAGGCTTCTTCTGTCAATTTATTCTTTGAACATTCTAGTTGGCTAGGCTATTTATTGTGCGCCAAAATCTTGCGCTGTTGTTTGACTCTGGCTCATGCAATAGCCTCGCCCACAGGTTTTCGTCCATTTCCCTTTTTGCCTGCGGATGTCTTTTTTCTTTTTAGGTCTCGCCTGGCGTTGGAGCGCGCACGCGCTCCTCGCCTGCGAGAACTATAGTAATGAAGTCAGTTTCAAGAAGGGGACTCAAAGCCCCGCCCCTCATTTTCATTGAGTAGCGTCAGCGTTTATGTTAAACACTGGCTTCCCATTGAAAAGGAGGTCTTTTGGTTGCCTCCCTTTGGCATTTTGTTCCGGCCCACCTGGACTGGCTCGCCTGCATTACGGCTGTCGTGACGAAGTTTCTTATCAGAAGCTTCGGCTCTCTGATTGGGCCGGACAAAAAAGGAGAAATGGTGCCGCGTGTTTATTTTTGCATCTCGCTTTCACTTTAAAGTGAAAGCACGATGCAAAAATAAACAGCGGATACCTGCGTGTTTATTTTTGCATCTCGCTTTCACTTTAAATTGAAAGCGTGATGCAAAAATAAACAGCGGATGCCTGTTTTTTTAAGTTCCGTTGTCTGACAATATGTCTTCAGCTAGCGCTGCATGAGGCGACAGCAAAAAACGGCCTTAGCTAAGTGCCTGTGACTGTAGGGGCGGGGCTGGTCAGTACCTTGCTCGGCTGGTGTCCCAGGTTACGGGTGCTTCTGTTGAGCCGTTGTGGGCTGTTGCTTAGCTGTGTCGGCTGCTCGTCCGCTTCCTCAGGCCTAAATTGGGAGCAGCATGGACCAATCACACCGGGCCTCGGTGTTGGCCGCCTCCTGCCTCAGCACCCAGGTGAACCCGCACACCCGAGACCCCGTCATCCTGTACGAGCAGCAGCAAGAGTAGGAGAGGTGGCAGCGGCGGGACAGAGGAGCAGCCCTGCACTGGGAGGAGGGCGACGGCCGCTGCGGTGCCCGGGACACCAAGGTATCGGGAGTTGGCGGACTCCACAGTGTTTCTGAAGAGCGCACGTCTTTGTGCAGACTCTCTGGGGTCCCCAGGTCTGCGAGTTACAGCCGCACTCTGTGTACGTACAAAGTACTGCACGTACCGAGGTCCGTTGTGATACAGCGTGCGTGGGTGGGGATCGTGCAAGATTTACCCATCCACGGTGCTTTGCCAGCCGTCCCACCACTGTGCCAGAAAACACAGCTGTGCCAATTAGCTGACATGTACACCAGTCCCCACTGTAGCCGATATCCCCAGCTAAGCCATCCTCCTGGCTTCTGGATCAATCACTCACTACTCTGCTACTTACCTCCGTACACTCATTTAGTTTCCCTGTCACACTGTTGCTGTCCAGTTGCTCCAGTACCAGTCACTTACCGCTTTTCTACACATTCAGCGTTATGCCAGCTTCCTGACCAGACAACCCACCCGTCTTCTCCCATCGCTGTGACTGTCAACCAGCAACTGCTCTTTACCCACTGCTGTACCAGCCAACCCTTCCTTTGGCCGCCGAGTAGCACTTATTGTTCTACTGTGCTTTCTCGCCCAATCACAAGTAGAGGAGCACAGGACAGCTCAGGGACATCTTCAGAAGTGATGGCCCCATAAAGACAAGAGATCGATGGCGATAGCTTGTTTTTAACTTTGAAACTGAGCCCCTCCGCCTAAAATGGCATCCCACAAATCACCCTACGACGCATGATAAATAGCTCATGGGGTCAATGCATTTTTCTCCGAGATCTGTTCAACCTGCAGTTTGTGAAGGGCCTACTGGCCATGTATGCTTCCTAGGAGGGTCGGGAAAGCACCGTTAATGAGGGGGTTCCGTTAGCGGAGGACTGCAAAATAATGACCACCCTCCCCATGGAAAATGTGATGAAGGCCCTGAGTCTCCATACCGCACACATATCCATGGCCTCGGACTGGATGAAGGGCCGCTGACGCGTAGGGGCCCTCTCAGTGGTTGCCCGGGCCCCCTTCATCATGTCGCTGGGGCTGCCAGCGCCTGCGTTACACCCCACATCTCGTGTGTGCCAAAACTAGAGTTGAGCGTCACCACAGTTTCTACTCCCAGACATATCTAACCTTTCTTTTCTAATGAATTCACCCTCTCCCTGTCCTCAGTCTTTCCTCACCGGCCCCTTCTGTCCTTTACACCTGTCCGTTCATCGTCTTCACCCATCCCCTCTCCCTCATTAATATCTGCTCCCCATTTCAGCCGTATTCTCACTCCCTTATCTCTTCCTGCTGTCCTTGTTATCCCTCCAAAATCCATCTCTTGCTCATTCATCTCTGCTCTCCTAGACATATGGTCTCCATTGGACACAGTTGCTTCCTGGCTTTAGGGTGCTTGGGGCAAGCGCTCGACTACTGTGGAGGAATCCCAGTTGTACCTTGGAATTTTTTTGTGGCACATGGTGGTGTCTGTCTGGGTTTTAATTTCAAGAGCACAGGCATATGGTCAAATGTACATATAAATGCTGCATCTGAAACCAGTTGTAAATTGTCTGGCCGATTTTTCCTCCAGGGATGCCCCATATTAGACAAACAGAACACAAGCGACGCCATAGTGGCCTGTAATGTTTTGAGAACACCGTATTGACCGACTAGAGAAATGAGGCAGCGGGGTGGGTTGACGTGCCGGTTGCCGAGTGACATGACACAGATATTAGCCATGGTGAGCTTAGATCAAACTTTCATCCTCATCAGGGATAGACTCAGTGATTTGGGCAGTAGTAATAACCGTTGCTCATAGTGCCACAGAGCCATACGCATGTGAAATAAAGAAGCAAGCTATATATATATTTAAACGTTAAACACGGACAGATGTCTAGTGAAAAGTGGAAATGTGTGGAAACAATATCCCCCACCTGTGAAAAAAACGAAGAGCGCGTGCCCACCTAATGTAAAAGGGGAGATTCCACCCAGTAGCCGAGCCAGTGTGTCATAGACCCCAATAAAGGAAAATAATGCCCCCCCCACCCGCTGCAGTTTCGGGGCGCTGCACATTAAATGCCCCGCACTACTATCAATGCTTGAATGCAGATGCTCACGCACCAACCTAGAATATTCAAAAGTAAACTACTGCCTCCGTCGCTGCCTTAAAACAAAGCACATGGTTTATTTCTCATTTGCCTCACGACCGTGACAACAGGCAGGCTGGTACCGCCGCCGCTCATTCCTTGCACGGTTTGCCTCTGCTTCGCTGTAATGATAATGTGCTGAATAATGGGGCGAGAGGTTGCCGACTGCCTGCTGCTCACTAGCTTCCGTTCCCACAGTTGCCTCTTTGTTGCCAAGCATTAAAAATGCAATAGGTCTTGCCTTTCATTAAGTTAAAGCCATTTGCTTTGATATACAATACCATTAGCAAAGCAAATGGCTTTAACTTAATCAAAGGCGAGACCTATTGCATTTTCAATGCTTGTCTGCATTTAGTTGCGATAGCTCCCTTTGTAAAATAGGAGCCTGCCCTGTGCGCCGAAGCCTGCGTATTGTTTTATTTATTGCTTTCTTGAGCTTGCAGAGATTTGGAGTTAAAAAATTAGAGACATGGTTCTCTTGACAGACTAGTGAACCTGTTGTCGTTGAAGCTGGGCGAGCGGTTACCATATTCACTGCTCCTAGTCTTTTAGTAAGGTGTTCCGAGTGCGCTATCACATTTACGTCAGTCACTTCCCGTTGCTCCCATATTGACTTTGCTGAGGCTAGTAGTTCCTCTGGGTGATTAGTTTTGATTTAAATCCTCCTGAAATTGTCCGTATGAATGGACTCAGGGTCCTCGACTGGACTATCTGGTGATGGTCTAGATATTCTTGTAGAAATTTCTTGTGGCAGATGATCGTTTTGATCTTGGGCCCCTACCTGGAAGCCTGTGATCCTGCTGAAAAGTGATAAAGGACAAAGGTGTAATCTATCAGTGTGCTTGAGGTTGCGCTGTGAAATGTTGCCACCGGGGGCTGGTCTCCCAAAAAGTGCCCATTTAGTGCCACAAAGCTTAGATGTTCTAGATCCTTGACAAAGTTCTTAGCGTGTGCTGATTGTCGGTTCTTGGCACTCGGCTCCTGATAAGGGATGTTCCAGGCAGTGTGTTGTTCCTCAAGTAGCTCGTCCCCCTTCTGTGGCCCCATCAGGTGCATATTGAAATCCCCAGTCAGCAGTAGATTGGTCGTAGGTTCTTCTGTGAGTAATCTAGTTAATTTTGCCCCCACTATTTTTACTCCTTTGATTTTATCACAAAGGGTGTATGTAGATGTTTAGGAGTATTAGTTGTTGTTTGATATTGCCATCTCTTATATCCACTCTAAGTGCTTTGATTGCATTTGTTGGTAATGTGAAGGTATCAACATCTTCTGAAAACCGCGGACCGGCCGTGCTCCCGCTTACCCTCTGCCTCCTGCCACAGCCGTATTCCACAGTCCACAGTCCCCAGTACACAAATCCTAAGTCCACAGAGTCCGGGGGCTCTCTGCGATGCCTCTGAGGTGTGTCCCGTAGTGTGCTCCTTGCGGGCTCCTTGCTCAAAGCCTCTTGCTTGCAGCTCGGCTGCCTCTCAACCCGCTCTTCTCGTTTCGCTCGACTGCTCGGCTCTCCTCTCACCATTTTATTTATGTTTTTGGTAAGCTGTGAGGCAATTCGCCCACCTCACCACTTTCAAATGTTAACAGTGTCCCTGTGTTTACTACCTCAAAGACTGCACATAACCTCAGATTTCTAAAGGAAAACATCTTTCCTAATAACCATGAGGCCTCTTGTAAGTGACTTTACCATACTGCAACCTCACGTCGCGCATGGCCTTTGGCTATGTGCGGCAGAGGACAGGGTGCCGATGGTGGATTAGGCGCAGGGCCTGGCCACAGAATCCACTGGAGAATCAAGGTAGATCCGGGGTACCATAACATTAAAATAAAAAGGGATTGGGCACCCTTGTGAGAGCATGGGGGTAGAGGCCTGTGGGGAGTTTGGCCTTTGTCCATATGTGGCTGGGGATTTGGTGTCCAACCTCATGCTTAGAAACTAGAACTTGTGCCCTAAATTAACTATAACTCTCTGTTTCCTCATGCACTGCTTATACCCTTAAATATTACATTACTCATGACATATTCAATGACTGCATTGATAACAGTCCTAATGATGTATGAAATGAAATAATTGATAATAGCACTGTGCATGGGGAAGGTGAGAGCTATAGTTACTTTAGGGCATGTGTTCTAGTTACTTGACAGAACTATAACTGGTGCATTTTAGTGGTTTTGTTAGTTTGAAACATTTTGTTTTACCTACCATTTTCACCCCACGATGGGGGTGCCAGTTATAGTTACTTTAGAGCACAAGTTATAGTTACTTGAGAAAATTATAACTGGTGAATTTCAGCAGTTTTGTTTGTTTAAAATGGTATGTTTTAACTGACAATTTCACCTAAATATAATGTCTCTTTAACCTTTGGATTTTTCTCTGGTAAAAAAATATATAAAGTAAGATCATATCCAGATACCCGATTAAAGTTTTTTTTTATTTCAAATAATTTTTATTGATTTTCAAGAAATTAACAAATAATAATAATAATAAGTACAAATTATGAGAAATACAAAATAAGTAAATAAATAGAAAAACTACTAATTACTCAAGTGCACTGCCCAGCCATGGTATTCGCAGTGAACCCTCATTGACGTACAGGTGGGCGAACAAGCACAGTCCCCCTACGAGATTTCAAAAGAATATACAATACAGTATATAGCACAGGTGTGTCAAACAGGTACATTTACACAGTTGTGGAGGAAGGAAATTCAATGCAGTACAGGAGTATCGCCGCCAATGTAGTATACAATACTCATTATAGTCTGGGGTCTTAGGTCAATTTTCACAGGGGATCATATGAGAAGGATGAGGCATCAAGGGACTTCCATAGTTTCCTGTGGGATTTACGCCATGGAGAGGTATGGAGTGCGACATTATCTGCTCCTCTAAGGAAAGATAGCCATTCTTGCTACATTCTAAAAGAAACATCATTGGTGTTTTTTCACTTACACAATACAATTTTACAGGCTAAGGTGAGAATGAGGTCTAGCAAGTATCGGTCATTCACATTTTCGATCTTAGGGTCCAAAGCACCTAATATAATATTGGAAAATTCCCTTGGAGGAACTATATTGAAAGTGTTGCTTATACACTCATAAGCCTTGTCCCAGTATGTTTGTAAGGTAGGGCAATAGAAGAGCATGTGGGCGAGGTTACCGACGTTAGATTTACAGTTCCAGCATGTCGGGCTCTCACTAAGGTTAAATTTAAAGATTTTCTCTGGTGTCCAGTATGTCCTATTTATTAGCATAAGTTTGGTTTGTGACAATATTGGAGATATTTTATTCTAAATTGGGGTGATATGTATTTTCTCCCAGTCATATGGGATATTGCTGGAGTTGGGTTCAGACTCCCATTTAACTTCACATTTCATGTGAGATTTGCAAAGCTTAGGGGAAAGAAGTTTATATATTTTGGAGACGGTGTGTCCTGACTCTAGTAGCTGTGACATCTTTGAGACTATCGACGGATCGAAGGGTTTAATGGAGCGCATCGAGAGGAGAGATTTTAGCTTTAGGAATTTATAAAAGTCCATCGGTTTTAGCCTGTGACGGGTCTGGAGGATGATAAAAGGTAATGGGAGGGTCCCTATAAAAAGATCTTTGACTAGATTTATGCCGTTTTTAGAACAATGTTCCCAATGAAGCGTCTCTCCATCAATCTTCAGGCTCGGGTTGCGCCAGAGAGAGGACAAATTGGACTTATTGATTTTAAGTGTGGATAGGTGTTCCAGCCGTAATAGGGTTCTATTAGTATTAAGCAAAATGTATTTTGAGTGGAGTAGATGGTATACAATTTTATAAACACTGAAACAACCCGGGTCTCAAGCTGAGTAAAGATTAAACACTAAAAGGCCAGAGTATTCCCCATTCTTGATCTGACAGCTCTATAAGAGAGAACCTCCTTAAACAGGACCCATCAATCACTTAAGGTGGTTAGTTTTTTTCATCATTTGGGTCTGTGCACTTCAACATGCCGAACCAGTTCTTGAAATAGCGATCTGGTCACGTGCAAAGAAGAAGCAACAAAAGAGGGTTGTCATCAGATCTCCCAAGGATTTTATCAGGGATAGAATTATACCCATAGATCAAAAAAGGAGATCCTAAAGTCAGCAGTATTAAATAATAATTGTGTGAAATAAAAATGGCTAAGGGTGCTCAAAAGTTCTTTATTGATAGAGAACCCCTGTCATATTTAAAAAGCAATATGGCAATCCAGCATAAATAAGTTTGTCATTATGCTAATGTCCATAGCAAAATCCTTGGGAGATCTGATGACAACCCTCTTTTGTTGCTTCTTCTTTGCACGTGACCAGATCGCTATTTCAAGAACTGGTTCGGCATGTTGAAGTGCACAGACCCAAATGATGAAAAAAACTAACCACCTTAAGTGATTGATGGGTCCTGTTTAAGGAGGTTCTCTCTTATAGAGCTGTCAGATCAAGAATGGGGAATACTCTGGCCTTTTAGTGTTTAATCTTTACTCAGCTTGAGACCCGGGTTGTTTCAGTGTTTATAATATTGTTCTCTAGGGGAAACACAACCTGCAGGTCCATCTTTTTGTAAAAAATTTTTTTCCCTTGGACCTCCCCCCCACATTGATATGTGTTATTAATGTAGATGGGATACATCCATGGTGAGGAGAGCAGGTAGAGGCATATCCTTGATCATTGAGCTCTCTATATCTATCCAAACTGGGGTGTATTCAGTCTGAGGGATTAGCCAGTTGGCACCTTGTTTGTAAAGATACACTGTTTGATAGTTCCTAATGTTCGGAAGGCCCAGACTACCTTTCTCTTTCTGTAATTGGAGTTTTTTCATTGATATTCTGGGTTTCTTGCCTTGCCAAAGGAACCTATTGAAATGTTGATAGATTCTATTCAGGAAGTCATTTGAAAACGTCCTTGGTAGCATGCTGGATAGATAGTTAACAAGAGGAGTAATCATCATTTTTAAAGTCTCAGCTCTTCCCCAATAAGATAAAAATTTAGGTGACCAACCATCTAGCAATGAAGAGATTTTCTTCTGGAGTGCGTTCTCATTGGTTTGGAGGGTGGTGATCAGATCTCCGGTGACGTCCAACCCCAGGCACTTGAAGCACTTAGGTTGCCACAGGAGACCCAAGTCACCAATAATTTCTTTACCACCAAGGGTATTCAGGAGTTTGACCTCAGTCTTGTCTTTATTTAATTTATACCCGGATACTGCAGCAAAGACTTCTATTGAGGACATGATAGCAGGGATAGCAGCTTCGGCATTCTCGGAAACAACTAATACGTCGTCGGCATAAGCAGTAATCTTGACCGTACAGTTATTGAAACATATCCCTGAGATCTGGTTATTATTCCTAAGGTGATATAGGAAGGGTTCAATTGCAAGTAGAAATATGGAGGGGGAAAGAGGGCAGCCTTGTCTTGTTCCTTGTTCTAGTTTGAAGGAAGATGAGAGGCAGCCTCCCGCTCGTACCCTGGCCGAGGGATTCAAATATAGTGACATTACCATGTGCGTAAAATTCTCGCCAAAGTTAAATTTATCCAGCGTTGCTTTCAGGTAGGCCCAATCTACTTTGTTGAAAGCCTTTTCGGCATCCAAAGTGATAACAACTGTTGGCGAGTCAGTAAGTTTGGCTTTCTCCAGGACATGAGCTAGGATACGGGTATTGTCACTAGACTAGATAGTCTGTTTTAAAAAAAAAAACTTCTGAGGGATGGATAAGTTTGGGTAAGAATTTTTCAAGGCGTTTGGCGAGGATCATTGCATAAATTGTGCAGTCTGAGTTAATTAAAGATATCTGCCTATAGTTTTTGGGGAGTGTTGGATCTCCATTCTTGCCGTACAATCTCTTCCTTTTGAATCTCATACCTTCCCCCTTCCCCTCTTCTCTCCCACCTATCCTGTAATCTACCAACACCTACTCACCCCCTACTGTACCCATTCTCACCTCCTGCGCCCCCCTCCTTTCACCTCTCTCTTATCAATTTGTCACCCCTCCTTCCACACTCGCCTAACCCTTCCTTATTGACAAAAAATGAGTCTAACTCCTTTTTACTGTTTAATAAGTTTTTAATTATTTCATTCATATGTTGTTTTGTAAATCGCTTCATCCTTTCACTTTGTATCATAATCAAGATATGTTATTCTTTTTGTTCTATAAGTCTACCATATCTAAATGTTGCATCTCGTTTCTATTTGTTGTGTAACCCATGTACTATCGTCATTCCAATGTAAAGCGCTCTGATACCCAAGGGTGAAGCCAGCGCTATATAAAACCTCTTAAATAAAATAAATAACTCCTAAATTCCCCTCTTTGGGGATTACTGCTATAATGGCTTCTGCTGGTGTCCCATTAATTTGGCCAGAGTTACTTAATTCGTGGAACAAGTTTAAAAGTGGGAGAGTTGGTATTGGGGAGAAGCATTTGTAAATCTTAACATTAAACCCATCAGGTCCCGGAGCCTTTCCAATTTTGAGGGACATAATTGAGCTTTCGAATTCTGAGGTGGTAATTGGGCTATTGATTTCGAGTTGTTCTTGATCTGAGAGGGCAGGAAGCTTGCATTTATTTAGATAATCTTGTGTTTTCTTGTTGGCACACTATAAAAATCTTTAAAAATTTCTGCAATTTTGTCAGGGTCAGAGTGAGCTAAACCTTTTGGATCTATTATGTTCTTAATCGTATTCTTCTGGAATTTAAACTTTAAGTATGAAGCTAAGCTCTTCCCCGCCTTGTTGGACTTACAAAGTTTGATACTTTTTTGTTTACTTATCCATATCCCTGCTCTGTACTCGTATTTCTTTTTCACTATCTCGTTCAAGACAGAGGTATCTCTTGATATTACATGTTTCCCCTCTAATATAGCAGTCTCTTTTTCTAGCTTTTCAAAATTGTTATTGTATTCCCTATTCATGGCAGCTCTAATTTTAATTATCTCTCCTCTGATGGTACTCTTCAAAGCCTCCCATCGTGTGAGGTCAGATGTGTCACCCTGTTTGTTAACCATAAGGTCATTCTGTATTGCGCTTTCAATGATTTGTCTGTGGGACTCTTTTTCTAAAACTTCATTGTTGAGCCTCCAGAGACGTTGTTTTTTGAAAGGCTTCGGGTCAGATATAGATAGAACGATGCATGAGTGGTCCGAGATCACTCTTGGCTCAATCGAAGATTCTTCGATTCTGGCTATGGCATTATCGGAAATAAGTAGGTAGTCAATGCGTGAGTAGTAGTTATGTGGGGACGAGTAGAATGTATATTCCCTTCCTGTGGGATTTTGTAACCTCCAAGTGTGTATCAGATTGAAACGTGTGCAAAGATTAATAAGGGCTTTGTGAGAGTTGTTGATGCGAAACGGGCAGCTTGAGTCTCTGTCTAATGTCGGGTCCATGGTGAAATTGGAATCGCCCGCTTGTATGTGCATAGCAGTATCTGGGATTGTGTCAATTTGTTTGCTTAAATCTTCCCAGAATTCCAAGTCGTCCTTGTTGGGGGCATAAATATTAGTAATGTAAAATTCCGTGTAGTCTTTTGACAGTTTTGTTGTAATCCACCTCCCTTTAGTATCGGATGTGCTTGCCACCATGTCGACGTTTGATTTCTTTGCTACTAGAGTCAGGACACCATTGTTCTTTCCTATTGCGTCACATTATTGTGTGGTCTATTACTCCCTTCCTCTATAACAGCGTGAGAGTATTGTACGCCATATGTGTTGTCTTTATCAATTGTATCAACAAAGTATAACGTAATAAAAATATTTACAAAAAAAAAACATAGTAGTGTGGGTTTTTGAGATAGAATGCAATCAAAGGATGTAGAAACTGTAGAAAGAAGGGTTAATGGTTGTCACCTGGGGGCAGGTCCAATATGGTGTCACGTCTTTGGTTGTTCATTTTGGCTAGCAATGGTGTTTAACAGTTTGACCTTTGATAGGTTGTATAAACAGAAAGATTATCTCCATTGTTTTCAACTTTGTACTTGGTTCTTTCTAATTATGCAGACAGCTGATCGCTGGCCCCCTTCAAACGCAGCTGCACTCCCCTTATGCCTGCACTACTTGTTTCACAAGAGCATGTGGGTTTCCTATCACACATTTGAGTGGGATGGAGTGAGGAGATAAACATAAAGTGACAGACAGATAATCAGATAGACTGGTACTAACCTGTCCAGGGATAGATCAGCGGAGTCAGGCATAGCTCTGCTGTTTGTAAACAATTATAAATAGCACTGCTGTCTCCTTCTGCGAGGCTTCTTGTAATCGGGATATTTCAGAAGTGGAGTTGAAGCCCCGCCCATCATTTTGATTGGCTGACGTCACCGTTTATGCTAAACGCTGGCTCGTGATTCAGAATGAGGCTTCTTTGTTACCGCCCTGTCTCCTTCTCAGACGGCCCATCCGGACAGGATCTTTTACTTGCGGCGTTATACAGTCTCCTTTAACTAGTCGGTGAGCACTTTTTTTTTTACATTTGCGCAGTGGCGACGGCTTGTTTATTTCGAATCTAAACTTTCAGGCAGGATCAGGCGCTTCGTGTATCGGTGCTTCGTCAGTTAAGACGATTTCATGCAATGGCGACAGCTTATTATTTGAAGGGAAACTGGGCAGTGTTCAGTTTTCCACCTGCATCGGTGGGCACGCAAACAGTATTCTGGTTGCCTTTTTGTGGGTTCCAGGGGGAGCCTGGTGACTTGGATAACTGTGCAGACTCGATGGAAAGCATTACGGTGGTTTCCATGTCAAGGGGAGTGTACAGGACAGAGATGGATTGGTGCTCACGCTCCAGTGAGGGATAATCAGGGCAACATATGCTCAAGATCAGACAGTCTGTATAAATTTGTTGCCAGTTGTCAGGTCCGGCATGAACCCCTGAGGTTGTCGCCTGTTCCACAGTGTGGACATTCATTGAAGCCTACACAGAGGTATGATCTGCGTGAAGTCTGCGGGGATGCTGCATTATTTATGTTGTGGTCGGAAGAGGAAATTCTTCCTCGCCACCAGGGCTTCCAGACTTTCACTGCGGCCAAGTTGGGACAGACTGTTTTTCAGCACTAGGCGCTTTTGACTACTGCCACGTGGCCACTTTATTATAGGACGTTTCTGCATTGTTGCTTCACTAGTCGCACCGAGTAGCACATTGAGCCACACGACCTCACATAGCAGGGCCACAGTACGAACACCAAGCGACCATATGCCATCCGTAGCACCGCTCTGCTATTAGCACCCAGTGGGATGAAGATTATTGCTTCAGTGTAAGCACCTGGTGCAACACGCACACAGAGCAAAGCGTCCAACTCCTAGCACCACACGTTACGTCATATCCAGTTCCACATCAGTGTTGGCACCCAGTGGAACGAGTATTACTGTGCAATCCCTCAGAGCACTCGAGAGCAGACGCATCTTAAACACAGAGCTAAGCTTTTTGCACCTGGCACAGGGGTCTCCAACCTTTCCACTAACAAGAGCTACTTATTTTCAATGAAAATCGTCCTGAGTTACTAATATTCAGCCGCAAACCGTGCAGGTAAGAGCGTTGGAGCCAGGTGTTGGGCGATTTCGACAGATGACGACGTGGAAAAATTAATTATTTATTTAATTTTCCCTCGTGGTCGTCTGTCAACCCCCCCCCCCCTCTGGCCCCACCGCTTTTACCTGCATGGGCCGTGGCTGCTAATATTATTAGTGTTGTACATATCAGACAAGATTGCATTAGTGTCCATCCTATGCATTACTAGCCGTCCTCACCTCTGTGCAAGATTGCCAGCAGTAATGTAAACAAGCATTTGCAATGCATTAGGTCTTGCATTTACGCGGGTTTGAGCTATTGGCATTGTAAGTGACAGTGCCTTTTATTTATGTTTTGAAAACCAAAACATAAATAAAAGGCATTGTCATTTACAATGCCACTAGCTCAAACTTGCGTAAATGCAAGTCCTATTCACCTATTGATTGCAAATGCTTGTTTCCCTTTCCTGGTGTGTTCTAGGCCCTCTGCCCAGGTCTGTAGGGACAGGTGGGCCTTGCTGCTCCCTTTCAATAATCGATACATTTCCCTGAAGGCACAGGTAGGCCTTCCTCCGACTCACTAACTGATAAATGTATCTCTAGAGCCCAGAACTGCAGAGAGAGTTGATAGGCCAGAGAGGTTGGAAAGAGCCCATGGTTCATTTCCCTCAAAAGCTTGTGCTTCTGGGAGGAGAGGAACATGAGGTTTGAGACATAGTCAAATGTTGGGTTGTTTTAAGGAACAGGCCCTGCTTTCTATGATCCCAGGGCAACAGGGCTGGGTTGCCAACACTAGTCCTCAACACAGCCTACCAGAGTAGCTGTTCCAGTGAGTCAGCAGATGACTAGGCCCAACAAAGAATATAAAAGGGTTAGACTGAGTTAACAGTCTGATAAAGAGTACAGAATGCTGCTGAGTGCACTCCAAGATTTCTGAGAGGAGACAGATGCTTGTAGTAGCAGGCTGCTAGTGTCAGCTGGAAGGGCCACAAACACACTTGCAAGTAGACTACATGCACACTTATTTACTAATGAACTGTTGAGGGATACAGAGGCTCTCCAGGTTTGACACAATGACATCAAACTAAGTGTGGGGTAAATCTATCAAGACCCTCATACAAAACATGCAAACAGTGGACTGGGGTTTGAGGTTTGGTGAATAAGACGAAAGGTTACGTCAGTAGTCTTTGTAAGATATGAAAATACATTTTTCTAATCAGCAAAAAGCAACATTGGCCAACACGTGTTTCACAACACGAATCGCTTCATTAAAGCCATTGACAGTACCTTTACGGTACACAGACCAAATGCATGTGTATATAGAAAGAATAATATAACTTGACAGTGAACATAAACCAGTAGTGAAAGGTGAAATCAGGAAAATAACAAAACAAGTAAAAAGGGAACAATTATTAACCACCGATAACACTACTGTTGATTATCTTTCTACCATGTTCTACAAAAATAAAAAGTTGGTCGATCCTGAAAGATTAGGAAATGTTGAAATTTAAAAAAGAAGAGAGAACACATGAAGAGACACTTGATCCTTATCGGCGAATAAATCATGTCAATTACACCAAAAAGAGTGAGGGAAGTGTCGAAACACAAAAGAAAAGGTGATTAGATATCAAACAATTATTTGAAAAGCTAGCAGCCAGTACTCTTTTTACATGCACACTTACCTTGACGCATGTCTGGGCTTCTCTCTAGTGGAGAGTGTCCTCCAAGAACTGGGTCCTCCACATTAGCTCCTCATCAGACCTCCCCGTCACACATGAGCCATAGCTCCTCTTCACAACTATCCCAAGCTGAAACTTCCTTGTCTCCCATCCCTACACACCAGGCCACACCCACATTCTGTGGCACATAACCCCTGACCTTACCTTCCGACATCCTGTACCACCAAGCACAAGGAGCCGAAACAGGGAGGTGGTCTACGACTCGGAGTAATGAATATTACCGGTAAGTAACTGGTCATGTGCATTCTGGTGAATAAAAAACCTCAAGGGAGAAGAACAGCATCTACCTGGAGACAGCGTGACCGTGGAGAAGGGGATTTTTTCTTTGCATAGAGGAGACAAAAGGGAGAGCTGTTCTGGGAATGGCTCACTGAACTTGAATGGTGGTGTTTGTCATTGACCTAGTAATTTAGTTAACCATAGGAAACCAGGTGTTGAGGAGGAGCTGACACAGACTTGGTAAAGGGGGATGTGAGGAGTTTGGGCTTCAGGGAGGGTGCTAACGCTGGGAAATCTGTCAGGGTAGCCTTGCGCTTTATACATCACTATAATATAGCATAACAAAAATACTATATCATATTATGTGATCTGCTCTTATATCATGGTAAGGGATAAAATGCCGTGCTGTTGTGTGCAGTATTATATTACGTATATTTTATGTTGTGGATAGGATTGTGAGGGTTAGCCAGGTACAAGAAGACAGAAAGAACCTCAGCGAAGACACTTAGAGGCCTTCTTATGGAGAGAGCCTTGCATGCACGGGTGCTTACAGCATCACACTGAATGATGGAGCCACAAAGCAAACTATGTTGAGGAGCCTGTGTAGCCTGGTTAACTGCACCTAGGTAATGGTGTGCCACAGGATCTGGAATGTGGGGGGGAGCAGGGACTGACAGTTAATGGAAGTTACTGGTGGTGACAGGAGTTACCAGCTTGCTCTCAATGAAGGAGTTTACTTACCTACTCTGTTGTTGTGTGTCGATTTAGATACCGTATATAGGTTTCCCGATTTATGTCCTTCTATAGGCACAATTCGCATTGCCCATATTTAGGCATAGAAATCCTATCCTTATTTAGGCATTATCCATGCTAACCAAATACAGGCATAGCCACCTACATCCGTTCATCTATGTCACAACGAGTTCTTGGAAAACCAGACTCTTAAGCCTTTAGGACTTTCCCTTGCTTGGATATTGATTTCTCCAAGAACTCATTTATTATGCATGAACATCTATTCCTTAGGGGTTCATTGATGACGTTCTTCTGCCCGACTTTTACGTCAATACTAGCATTCCTAAACACCTTCAAGGTATAAATATACCTTCACTTACCATGGCAAACCACGGTTCGGATGCCTACTTGCACGATGCGGCTCGCCACGGCAAGTTTGGAAGGAAGTCAAGTCCCCGCCTGACGCACTGACCAGACGCTGTCATCCTCGTCGCAGAGAATCCAGCTCCAGTGTTTCTGACTCCCCTTGCGGGGTGTTAGAGATCGAGACTTGGAAAGAGATTCCAACCTCACTCATTCTAAGGTATGGAGGGGACTTTTGGCAAATCTTGGCAACTATAGCTAAACTAGACTATAGACAAACAGCACCTACTTCTTACCTCGTACTACACTTAGGTTAGGTACACTGGGTTAAAACTAGCTAGAAGCATCAGATGAGTATTAACATTTTAGCCAAGATACAATACCATACAGTGGAACGCAAGCTGAGCTGGAAACTCCTGCCTGGAGTGGGTTTTCAGCTTGTGTTTGGAGTATCTGTGCCGTCGTTGTCCATTAGGGGCTTTTAAATTGCCCAGGACATTGGGAGGAGACTGTTTTTGTTGTTTTTCCTTTTTGGAGGGGGGAGGTAAAAATGCCTCCCAGGCAGTGCTTGGCACATATCTCCACCACCTCCAAGGCCACTGCCCCTCCTCGAATGGTGATTCTTTTTTAAGTTGGCAGGTCTGCAACTGTACTAACATACACATTCATACATTTATATTTAGAGTGCTCTAGTCAAATTCCATGTTATTATCACAGTACTGTGAAAAGGACATGAGAACACACTGCAGTGGTTTGTCCATGAGGGCCGGAGAGCGTCAGCCCCTCCCCCCATCTGCTGCGATTTCATTTTTCACAAGATGCGCTGCAGCCGTCAGCCTGCCCCGGAGCCTGGTGAAATGAGGGGCGTGTCCTCTGCTGCATGGAGAACTAGAGCAGTGGCTGGCCGGACTATGCAAAGTGTGCAAGTCAGTTTGGCCAGCTGTCTAGTGCCAGCCAAACGGGCATGCACACTTTGAAGCTCTCCACCCAGCTGTCTTAGACAGCTGGGTGGAGACCAAGCACAGGCCTACAGGGTCTAAAGGAGCTTTATCCAATCCTGGAGCTGCTCTCATGCTGGTTAAGAGCATGCAATCTGCATTTGAATTGCTTGGGAAAGTTTCCTCTTCCACTCGTGTCATCAGAGCCACATACTGCAAAGGACACAGAGGACGCAGCCCGGGTACGTAACATTTATTTTATTTATAATATTAGTGTAATGTATGCCAGTGATTTAGTGTTTGTTTCTTTTGCATGCTTGTTTTATTTATGTTTTTTGGTAAGCTGTGAGGCAATTCGCCCACCTCACCACTTTCAAATGTTAACAGCGTCCCTGTGTTTACTGCTTCAAAGACTGCACATTACCTCAGCTTTCTAAAGGAAAACATCTTTCCTAATAACCATGAGGCCTCTTGTAAGTTACTTTACCATACTACAACCTCACGTTGCGCATGGCCTTTGGCTATGTGCGGCAGAGGACTGGGTGCCCATGGTGGATTGGGCGCAGGGCCTGGCCACAGAATCCACTGGAGAATCAAGGTAGATCCGGGGTATCATAACATTAAAACAACAAGCATTTGCAATGCAATAGGTCTCGCATTTACGCGAGTTTGAGCTATTCGCATTGTAAATTACAATGTCTTTTATTTATGTTTTGGTTTTTAAAACAAATAAAAGGCATTGTTATTTGCAATGCTAGTAGCTTAAACTCTCGCAAATGCGAGACCTATTACATTGCAAATGCTTGTTGTGATGTGTGTTTGCTGGTCATGTGCACAAGTTTCAAGACTTTTGGGGTGTTTCTGAAAGTATACAGATAATAGTTTTCCATTGTGGGTGTTTCTTACAGCAGTGTCTAAAGATACAAGTAAGTGCCCCTGCCAATGTGCTGTGATGCACGAGGGTCGTATTTGTTTTGAGGCAATGTTTTCAATTTAAGTTTGTGAGAGGCATATTGTCGTTGTTAACATCCTTTAGGATCTGATAGAAACATTGTTTGTTGTCTAAACCTAGTACCCTAACTGAACGTGACCTGCGCTGCCATAGAAGAGAGACTACAACCCCCAGAATGCAACTGGCTGTTAAAGTGGAAAGCCAGGATTGGAATATTGTGCACCTGATGACATTAAGCCACCTGTTAACCCCATAAATAAACATGGTTCGAACAATGACATGGGAAGCTGCTATCCTCCGCAGGACGCTTCGAAAAGGGCTGTGAGTGACGTGCAACGCTTTCAAGGCAGTTCTTGTTAAATGCTAAAATCATTCCTAAAAAAATGATTGTCGGGGGTGTTCAGAGCAAAGCTGCTAGATTCCAGTGGAATCTGCACTTGCAACAAACTGTCTCCATTTTACGAACAACCTTCCCCTCCCCTTCCCTGTGGCTACTTGTATGACTTGCGTGGCCTTCAGCGGCGCCATGTTTTACTAGACAATCCTTCTCATGGCGGAGCTCAGAGCTCACCCCCTTTCTCCTTCACAGCCTCCATGCAGACAAGCTCAGAAACGAGCACTCTGAGATAATTACCTACAGTACAGCTACAAAAATCACATGGCAGAACTAGACAACCAGGCCTATCCGAGATATGTGTTGAGCCTTCCAAGAGTAGGAAGAAAGAAGGGTCACAGCCCGCAGAGCCCGCCTCAGGCGGAAGTGGCGTCATGCTAAGCGGCATGCCGGAAGAGGTAGTATTTTGGTCTCTCTTTGGCCAAGCTACTGCACGGTTTGTAGTCTGTCCGTGCATCCTCGCCAGCCGCTGACATGGCGGGAACGGAGCTGCTGTCCGACCAGGGCTACCGGGTGGACGGACGGAAGCCGGCTAGTTGCGCAAGATCCAGGCTCGCATGGGGGTTTTCGCGCAGGCCGATGGATCCACCTACATCGAGCAGGGCAACACCAAGGCGCTGGCCGTGGTGTACGGGCCGCATGAGGTGAGCCTTGTAGTTTTATTTATTGCAAATGGACCCGCAGGTATTGGAGCACTTTACATGGGCACCGTTTTCATTGCACAAGGACACATACATTTTTGGTTGGCGAGGGAAGATTAAGTGGGGTTCTGTTGTCTGTAACTTCATAGACGCGAGGTAGGATCCTTCTGCTGAGTGGAATCTACATCAGAGCTGGCCCACTGCAACCAGGAAGAAACCGGATCCGCTCTGGGGAGCTTGTTATGGAGGGGGTCTTTATTTACTAAGCTGCCTTGCAAAGAGCGCCCATGTTCTTTCCAGAGGCCATCGCGGTCAGTAGACTGGGGGTGTTCAACACAGAGCGCCTTGAGGCCACTCTGCCCACATTGACCTCGAGACACACAAATGAATACGATTATAATGCTGGCAGCTCGGTTGGCTGGGTGATTCGGACCCAGGGGCCGGCCCCGTGCACAGATTGTGCTGGAAGGCTCCAAGCACAGCAGTGCACACACACTCCGGCTCTGAGCATCGAACCAACCTGCATGACAGAATTGTTTTGTTCTTGTTGTGTTTATAATATAATGAATGCGAGCTCGACCTGAGCGCTTTACATGAGCAGCAGTTAGATTACAGAAGGACACATTCATTTTTGGTAGGCACGAGGACATTCAGTGATTTGCCCAGAATCACAGGATGTTGAGCCGACGCCGAGACTCGAACCTAGTTTCCCAGCTCTAAAGCCGGCAGCTCTGGCCGTTACGTCACACCGTCTCCTCAGAGTGTGGCTACCTGTAACCCACAGCCGCCACTGTCTGCTGACAGACTAGCAGCTTTTCTGATATTTGAAGACTGGATATTTGCAGCGTGGATGCCTTGAAGGTGGAGGAAACTGCAATTGTCCAAATGACCCTCAAACAAGTCCTAATTAATGTATGGCACAGTTAGGTCAGGCCCTCACTGGCCTCTGGGGTCGCCTGTCAGTCGAAGGCGGATATGCGCAAAGTGACTAAAATGCATAGAATATTCCTACATTTACGTAGACCTGTGTGCGCACCTCTTTTTATTGACATCTGTCGGGTGTTCTCAGCTGCCATGTCCGTGCCACCGCAGTGCGATTGCGGATCGTGCCCTCTCCAGGTGCCCGCAGGGACGCCGCAAACAGCCGCTGGATTGGACTCGGCTTCGAGAGTGCAGTGCCTATTAAATGCGGGGTGCCATTCCTGGAGCTGCGCAGCTGGCACATGCTTCCTTGGCCAACATCTCCCCGACGGGGGGAATGGAAAGTGAAAGTGCATGAGGCTGCTGAGGACGGAAGGTGGACAGGAGATGTGCACGCCACATGGCTGTCCACATCATTGCAAGCGCGTCTCCACAAGCGCGTCCACAAACTACAATCGCCAAAAGCCCTGCGCTTGCCCATCTCCTGTCCCACTTCCGAGGCAAGTCAGCAACAATAGATCTCGCTGGTGACAGCGCTTCGTGCTGCGTTCGCCAGGCGAGACCTAAAAAGGGATTGGATGCCCTTGGGAGAGCATGGGTGTAGAGGCTCGTGGGTAGTTGGGCCTTTGTCCATGTGCGGCTGGGGATTTGGTGCCCAACCTCATGCTTAGAAACTAGAACTTGTGCCCTAAATTAACTATAACTTTCTCCTTCCTCATGCTCTGCTTGTACCTTTAAATATTACATTACTCATGACATATTCAATGACTGCATTGTTAAAATTCCTAATGATATCTGAAATGAAATAATTGATAACAACACTGTGCATGGGGAAGGTGAGAGCTATAGTTACTTTAGGGCATGAGTTCTAGTTACTTGACAGAACTATAACTGGTGCATTTTAGTGGTTTTGTTAGTTTGAAACATTTTGCTTTACCATTTTCACCCCATGATGGGTGCGCCAGTTATAGGTACTTTAGAGCACAAGTTATAGTTACTTGAGAAAACTATAACTGGCTAATTTCAGCAGTTTAGTCTGTTTAAAATGGTATGTTTTAACTGACATTTTTACCTAAATATAATGTCTCTTTAACCTTTGGATTTTCCACTGAATTTCTAAGGCAAAAAAAATATAAAGTAAGATCACATCCAGATACCCGATTATAGTGTTTTTTTTTTATTTTTTATTTCAAACCATTTTTATTGAGTTTCAAGAAATGAACCAATAATAATAATAACGATAATAATAATAATAAGTACACATTATGAGAAATAGAAAATAAGTAAATAAATAGAAAAACTACTAATTACTCAAGTGCCCAGCCATGGTATTCGCTGTGAACCCTCATTGACGTACAGGTGGGCGAACAAGCACAGTCCCCCTACGAGATTTCAAAAGAATATACAATACAGTATGTAGCACAGGTGTGTCAAACAGGTACATTTACACAGTTGTGGAGGCAGGAAATACAATGCAGTACAGGAGTATCGCCGCCAATGTAGTATACAATACGCATTATAGTCTGGGGCCCTAGGTCACTTTTCACGGGGGATTATATGAGAAGGATGAGGCATCAAGGGACTTCCATAGTTTCCTGTGGGATTTACCCCATGGAAAGATATGGAGTGCGACATTATCTGCTCCTCTAAGGAAAGAAAGCCATTCTTGCCACATTCTAAACGAATCATCGATCGGGAGTCATGTGGTAAACTTGATTTCAGTGCATATGCCAAGGTTCTGATGGAGAGGATATTTGGCGTCCAACTGCCTAACTATGACCCTGCTACAGAAAAGGCCTGGATGAAAGTACATTATTAACCAACAATATAACCACTTTTGATTATCTTTCTACCATGTTCTACAAAAATAAAAAGTTGGTCGATCCTGAAAGATAAGGAAATGTTGAAATTTAAAAAAGAAGAGAGAACACATGAAGAGACACTTGATCCTTAAGTGTCGAAACACAAAAGAAAAGGTGATTAGATATCAAACAATTATTTGAAAAGCTAGCGGCCAGTCCACTTTTTACATGCACACTTACCTTGACTCATGTCTGGGCTTCTCTCTAGTGGAGAGTGTCCTCCAAGAGCTGGGTCCTCCACATTAGCTCTTCGTCAGACCTCCTCGTCACAGTCCTTACACACATGAGCCATAGCTCCTCTTCACAACTATCCCAAGCTGAAACTCCCTTGTCTCCCATCCCTACACTCCAGGCCACACCCACATTCTGTGGCACATAACCCCTGACCTTACCTTCCGACATCCTGTACCACCAAGCACAAGGACCCGAAACAGGGAGGTGGTCTATGACTCGGAGTAATGAATATTACCGGTAAGTAACCGGTCATGTGCATTCTGGTGAATGAAAAACCTCAAGGGAGAAGAACAACATCTACCTGGAGACAGTGTGACCGCAGAGAAGGGAATCGTTTCTTGGAATAGAGGAGACAATAAGGGAGAGCTGTTCTGGGAATGGCTCACTGAACTTGAATGGTGGCGTTTGTCATTGACTAGTAATTTAGTTAACCATAGGAAACCAGGTGTTGAGGAGGAGCTGGCACAGACTTGGTAAAGGGGGATATGAGGAGTTTGGGCTTCAGGGAGGGTGCTAATGCTGGGAAATCTGTCAGGGTAGCCTTGCGCTTTATACATCACTATAATATAGCATAACAAAAATACTATATCATATTATGTGATCTGCTCTTATATCATGGTAAGGGATCAAATGCTGTGCTGTTGTGTGCAGTATTATATTAAATATATTTTATGTTGTGGATAGGATTGTGAGGGTTAGCCAGGTACAAGAAGACAGAAAGAACCTCAGCGAAGACACTTAGAGGCCTTCTTATGGAGAGAGCCTTGCATGCACGGGTGCTTACAGCATCACACTGAATGATGGAGCCACAAAGAAAACTATTTTGAGGAGCCTGTGTAGCCTGGTTAACTGCACCTAGGTAATGGTGTGCCACAGGATCTGGAATGTGGGGGGAGCAGGGACTGACAGTTAATGGAAGTTACTGGTGGTGACAGGAGTTACCAGCTTGCTCTCAATGAAGGAGTTTACTTACCTACTCTGTTGTTGTGTGTCGATTTAGATACCGTATATAGGTTTCCCGATGTATGTCCTTCTATAGGCACAATTCGCATTGACCATATTTAGGCATAGAAATCCTATCCTTATTTAGACATTATCCATGCTAACCAAATACAGGCATGGCCAACTACATCCGTTCATCTATGTCACAACGAGTTCTTGGAAAACCAGACTCTTAAGCCTTTAGGACTTCCCCTTACTTGGATATTGATTTCTCCAAGAACTCATTTATTATGCATGAACATCTATTCCTTAGGGGTTCATTCATGACGTTCTTCTGCCCGACTTTTACCTCAATACTGGCATTCCTAAACACCTTCAAGGTATAAATATACCTTCACTTACCATGGCAAACCACGGTTCGGCTGCCTACTTGCACGATGCGTCTGGCAAACAACAGGGTTATACCCAATTGACCCTTTTAATACCTGGGTAAGGAACAATAAAGTGCAAACAACAAATGGTACAAAAGGAAGAAATAAGGAAATAACTTTGGTCAAGAGCACGCTAATTAACTCTATATCTAGTTTATTAATCTAGACAGATTTTATCAAAATATTTGGACTTTCCTGCATCAAAAAATGACAACGGACCTTGATGAAAGCAACAAAGCAAGAAATGCAACATTACAAATGTACATAAATTGAACATGTGCAGAACGTCACAAACATGGAAAGACTTATACACACAAAAAAGTTAACCCCTAAACAAACATATAATTTTCTGTTAGTGTCCTCCTAATAATTTCAGGACGAACCACTGGAAGGTAGTCCACAGAGCGCGCTGCGACTCAACAAATTATTGTCGGACTTTCTCAGCACACTCAACAGTGAATAACCACACTGTGCGTATTTTCAAGGACTCCTTTCTTCCTTTTGTACCATTTGTTGTTTGCACTTTACTTGCACGATGCGGCTCGCCACGGCAAGTTCGGAAGGAAGTCAAGTCCCAGCCTGACGCACTGACCAGACGCTGTCATCCTCCTCGCAGAGAATCCAGCTCCAGTGTTTCTGACTCCCCTTGCGGGGTGTTAGAGATCGAGACTCAGAAAGAGATTCCAACCTCACTCATTCTAAGGTATGGAGGGTACTTTTGGCAAATCTTGGCAACTATAGCTAAACAAGACTATTGACAAACAGGACCTACTTCTTACCTCGTACTACACTTAGGTTAGGTACACTAGGGTAGAACTAGCTAGAAGCATCAGATGAGTATTAACATTTTAGCCTGTGTTATTTATGTATGTATTTTTATGAATATCTGTCATAGCTACAAACCATGCTATTGCAGTATTATTTTATCTTACTGCTAACACTGTATATATTTTACTTCGCATTCTGTCTTACGATTGTAGCAGTTCATATCTCTTGCACGAGAAATAAGACTGTTCAATAAACCCTTTTTATTGAAACGCCCGTCTATCTATTTCTGTGTAACTCTATAGAAACGAAGCATGCACGATTAACTGAGTGAAACTGTTATCTATTGTTTCCACGATTCTGAGATTGTTCCGATTCTAAGGGAAACAAAGTTATCATGTTTATGCGGTTGTCAGAAACTAATCCCTTCTTGAACATTTGAGAAGTTTTCTAGTGACCTCTGAGTTAGCTGGCACACACAAGTAATTACGTTTAATGTACTCGATAGAGACATACTGACCTCAGTCCTAAGTCAAAACTATAGTGTATATTATTCCAATGTGCAGAGCCTATCAGGGATATAGGAACTACACTACACTGTTTGGCGTGGAGTACTTACATAGACCTTGAGATTACCACCACCAACGAACGCCTGAGTTTTAATGACAGTGCAGTTCTGGCCTGTTGCCAGTGTCTGGCTGTGCCAGTTCAAGCTTTTTGTTTGCATTCTGGGACTTGTAGTCCTGGTTTTATAATGGGACAACGAGGACTTCACTGTCTACAAAGGAGAAACTGGACTGAGCAGCTATTCACCCATGGACTTGGAAAACTTGGCAGAGCTGCTCATCGTGCAACCAATGGGGTGTCCGTATATAGCATGCGAAGCCAGCAGCAGTCTTGTCTTCCTCGCCAACCATGAATCTCATTTGTTTGAGTACGGGTCACGTGAGCAGTGTAATGTAGTTCAGAGACCCTGAGGGCGCGGCTTGTGACACAGGCCGCATCTGCCAAGTTGGGCCAGTTGTGACTTTTCTTAGAATTCTGGTACTAGTACTGCTTGTTTTATACTGGGTTGAATAAGACTTCATGTCCCAGAATTCTAAGGGGGGGGTGGACTTGCCTCTCTAGTCAAGCAAGTATGGACCTGAGAACTCTGGCAGCTATGAAAGGCCCCAGTGTCTGCAAGGCGGGACCGGCGTCTCCCACACAGTGTCAGCCGGTGAATGTGACCAGTGAGAATGAATGTTTAGTGAGGTGAACGCAACATGTGACGGTCTGCAGGAACCGAGTTCGACACCCGGCAATGTTCACTCAGTCCTCCATCTTTCCGAGGTCGGTAAATGGAGCACTATTAGCATGGGAAATAGTAATGCTTGTTATTAACAGCTATTAGACATAGTATAAGTGTTAAACTATATATGCAAAAACAACTTATTAAAATAACATTAATCATGTTATTATCATCCCGAAGAATCAACTTCCGGCCACGCAAGCACGCAGAAAGGGAAGGGCAAGTCCTATACAGGTGGGTGTACGTGTGTGAGAGAAATACATGAACAATGCCACAACAGTGAACATAAATGTTGCTCAATGAGATATTATTTCAACCAACACACATGATGCCACACCACCAGGTGAAGATACAATACCATACAGTGGAACGCAAGCTGAGCTGGAAACTCCTGCGTGGAGTGGGTTTTCAGCTTGTGTTTGGAGTATCTGTGCCGTCGTTGTCCATTAGGGGCTTTTAACTCGTTCCGTGCTCATGACGGAACCACGCCGTCATGAGCCACGGTTGCCGTGTGCTCATGACGGAGTGGTTCCGGCATGCTGCGGCCGTTGGCGGCCGCGCCGCCCACGCGGCGCTAATTCCCCGCCTGTGCGGGCGATTAGCGCTGTGGGCGGAGTCATGACGGAACCACTCCGTCATGAGCACAGCGCAACCGTGGCTCATGACGGAGTGGCTCCGTCATGAGCACCGTGCCACCGCGCTGCCCCCCCGCATCCCCCAGCGCTGCGGCGGAATTTCCGCCGCAGCGAAGGGGTTAAATTGCCCAGGACATTGGGAGGAGACTGTTTTTGTTGTTTTTTAGGTCTCGCCTGAGACAGCGCTTTAGCGCTGCTCTGGTGAGACTTATAGTAAGCGAGTTTTGGAAGTGCAAACAGTGGCTCTTCAGGCCTCCAAATACAGTGCATGTGCGCCGTCCGGGCGCGCGCACCATTTGGAGGCCTGAAAGCACTCGTTTGCTTTCACTTTCGCGGGCCACACGGCCCCTTTGAAGTGTGATCGCGATCACTTACATTTCGCGGGCTCTTTGATGTCCTCAGTGAGCCGCGCGGCCACTGAGGACATCAAAGCAGCCGCGAAAGTGCTCAACATATGCCAGCCTGCGTGCCTCTCTCCCCTACCCCCGCACAGAGAACTTACTTTTAAGTAACTTACTACAACTGACAGGGTAGCAATACACTTCTGCCAATTTTCTATGTTCTCAAACAAACCTCCTTTAAATGTAAAGAACATACGTAATTTGGATAGTATATTTTCCTTTTTTACAGCATTATGCAGTCCAGTAAGACTCTGATAGTAGGCGCTATATAACAAATTGTTTATCATTTGCGGTGCATTCTTACTCAATGGTTCCTCCTTTCGGTCAATTGCTTCATTCCCCTTCCTAATTTCCACCTTTCCCTAGCTAAACCTACCTACACCCTTCTGTTTCCCAATCATTCCTTTGACTTACTTTTACTTTCTTCTCCTTTCTACCTTGCAGTTCCCAATTGTTCATTTTGTTCCTTCTCAGTTCTTTCTCCATCGTTCCATTCTCAGTCTTGATTTCTTTCTTCTTGTTCTATTATTCTCACCCTGTGCTTTATTTCCTCACAAAATCGTTCTCATCTTCAGCTCTTCTTTTCTCTCAATTTATGCCATTCACTTCATTTGTTTATTCACGTTCCTTCCTTATTCTCCAATTTTATGCGTTTCCTCTATCTTTACTCGTCCTTTCATCTACCCCTTTCATTTGTTTCTTAACATTTTCACTTTCCTTCTCCCACCGTCTTCGCCACTCTTTTGCTTTCACTCCTTCCTCAATTCTCCCCTTTCACTTTCCTCCTGCACGTTTCCTCCCTCCCCCTTTCACTCCCTATTGAGGTCATGCTTTTGCACATCCCTTCTTGTCTCGTGCCAGGGGCAAGCCGTGTTGTTTCCTGCCCCTGGCCGTGCGTAAGGGGGCCTTTGTAATTGTAAACCAGTTCTCTGCATGAAATGCGTGTCCTGACCGCGCTCTGGTGATAAGAGCGTGAGCTGGAGTAATCAAAGAGAGATGTGCAGCTCCTATTTCAAAACTCGGCAAAAAATGCCCTCGGGACACCTAAAGTGAACTAATTCTTCGCGAACCCCTCACAATCCCCTCAGTGTCGCTCAAGGGTGGAAGTGTGTGTGCGTGTGTGTGTGTTGTGGGGGGGGGTCACTGCAGGCTAATGCGTCGTCAAAGATAGACGTATGTACTTCAGACACAGAGCAGAACAAACCACTTCTTAGCCCCCTTGAGAACAAGCATTTGCAATGCAATAGGTCTCGCATTTATACGAGTTTGAGCTATTGGCATTGTAAATGACAATGCTTTTTATTTAAGTTTGGTTTTTTTAAAACATAAATAAAAGGCACTGTCATTTACAATGCCAATAACTCAAACTCGTATAAATGCGAGACCTATTGCATTGCAAATGCTTGTCCTTTTTGGAGGGGGGAGGTAAAAATGCCTCCCAGGCAGTGCTTGGCACAAAGCCCCACCACCTCCAAGGCCACTGCCCCTCCTCGAATGGTGATTCTTTTTTAAGTTGGCAGGTCTGCAACTGTACTAACATACACATTCATACATTTATATTTAGAGTGTTCTAGTCAAATTCCATGTTATTATCACAGTACTGTGAAAAGGACATGAGAACACACTGCAGTAGTTTGTCCATGAGGGCGGGAGAGCGTCGGCCCCTCCCCCCACCTGCTGCGATTTTATTTTTCACAAGATGCGCTGCAGCCGCCAGCCTGCCCCGGAGCCTGGTGAAATGAGGGTCGTGTCCTCTGCTGCATGGAGAACTAGAGCAGTGGCTGGCCAGACACTGCAAAGTGTGCAAGTCAGTTTGGCCAGCTGTCTAGCGCCAGCCAAACGGGCATGCACCCTTTGAAGCTCTACATCCAGCTGTCTTAGACAGCTGGGTGGAGACCAAGCACAGGCCTACAGGGTCTAAAGGAGCTTTATCCAATCCTGGCGCTGCTCTCATGCTGGTTAAGAGCATGCAATCTGCATTTGAATTGCTTGGGAAAGTTTCCTCTTCGACTCGTGTCATCAGAGCCACATACTGCAAAGGACACAGAGGACGCAGCCCGGGTACGTAACATTTATTTTATTTATAATATTAGTGTAATGTATGCCAGTGATTTAGTGTTTGTTTCTTTTGCATGCTTGTTTTATTTGTTTTTTGGTAAGCTGTGAGGCAATTCGCCCACCTCACCACTGTCAAATGTTAACAGCGTCCCTGTGTTTACTGCCTCAAAGACTGCACATTACCTCAGCTTTCTAAAGGAAAACATCTTTCCTAATAACCATGAGGCCTCTTGTAAGTGACTTTACCATACTGCAACCTCACGTTGCACATGGCCTTTGGCTATGTGCGGCAGAGGACTGGGTGCCCATAGTGGATTGGGCGCAGGGCCTGGCCACAGAATCCACTGGTGAACAAGGTAGATCCGGGGTACCATAACATTAAAACAACAAGCATTTGCAATGCAATAGGTCTCGCATTTACGCGAGTTTGAGCTATTCGCATTGTAAATTACAATGTCTGTTATTTATGTTTTGGTTTTTAAAACAAATAAAAGGCATTGTTATTTGCAATGCTAGTAGCTTAAACTTTCGCAAATGTGAGACCCATTACATTGCAAATGCTTGTTGTGATGTGTGTTTGCTGGTCATGTGCACAAGTTTCAAGACTTTTGGGGTGTTTCTGAAAGTATACTGAAAATAGTTTTCCATTGTGGGTGTTTCTTACACCAGTGTCTAAAGATACAAGTAAGTGCCCCTGCCAATGTGCTGTTATGCACGAGGGTCGTATTGGTTTTGAGGCAATGTTTTAAATTTAAGTTTGTGAGAGGCATATTGTCGTTGTTAACATCCTTTGGAATCTGATAGAAATATTGTTTTTTGTCTAAACCTAGTACCCTAACTGAACGTGACCTGCGCTGCCATAGAAGAGAGACTGCAACCCCCAGAATGCAACTGGCTGTTAAAGTGGAAAGCCGGGACTGGAATATTGTGCACCTGATGACATGAAGCCACCTGTTAACCCCATAAATAAACATGGTCCTAACAATGACAAGGGAAGCTGCTATCCTCCGCAGGCCGCTTCGAAAAGGGCTTTGAGTGACGTGCAACGCTTTCAAGGCAGTTCTTGTTAAATGCTAAAATCATTCCTAAAAAAATGATTGTCGGGGATGTTCAGAGCAAAGCTGCTAGATTCCAGTGCAATCTGCCCTTGCAACAAACTGTCTCCATTTTACGAACAACCCTCCCCTTCCCTGTGGCTACTTGTATGACTTGCGTGGCCTTCAGCGGCGCCATGTTTTACTAGACAATCCTTCTCATGGCGGAGCTCAGAGCTCACCCCCTTTCTCCTTCACAGCCTCCATGCAGACAAGCTCAGAAACGAGCACTCTGAGATAATTACCTACAGTACAGCTACTAAAATCACATGGCAGAACTAGACAACCAGGCCTATCTGAGACATGTGTTGAGCCTTCCAGGAGTGGGAAGAAAGAAGGGTCGCGGCCCGCAGAGCCCGGCTTAGGCGGAAGTGGCATCATTCTAAGCGGTAGTATTTTGGTCTCTCTTTGGCCAAGCTGCTGCACGGTTTGTAGTCTGTCCGTGCAGCCTCGCCGGCCGCTGACATGGTGGGAACGGAGCTGCTGTCCGACCAGGGCTACCGGGTGGACGGGCAGAAGCCAACCGAGTTGCGCAAGATCCAGGCTTGCATGGGGGTCTTCGCGCAGGCCGACGGATCCGCCTACATCGAGCAGGGCAGCACCAAGGTGCTGGCCGTGGTGTATGGGCCGCATGAGGTGAGCCTTGTAGTTTTATTTATTGCAAACTGGACCCGCAGGTATTGGAGCACTTTATATGGGCACCGTTTTCATTACACAAGGACACATACATTTTTGGTTGTCGAGGGAAGATTAAGTGGGGTTCTGTTGTCTGTAACTTCATAGACGCGAGGTAGGATCCTTCTGCTGAGTGGACTCTACATCAGAGCTGGCCCAGTGCAACCAGGAAGAAACCGGATCCACTCTGGGGAGCTTGTTATGGAGGGGGTCTTTATTTACTAAGCTGCCTTGCAAAGGGCGCCCATGTTCTTTCCAGAGGCCATCGCGGTCAGTAGACTGGGGGTGTTCAACACAGAGCGCCTTGAGGCCACTCTGCCCACACTGACCTCGAGACACACAAATGAATACGATTATAATGCTGGCAGCTCGGTTGGCTGGCTGAGTCGGACCCAGGGGCCGGTCCCGTGCACAGATTGTGCTGGACGGCTCCAAGCACAGCAGTGCACACACACTCCTGCTCTGAGCATCGAACCAACCTGCATGACAGAATTGTTTTGTTTTTGTTGTGTTTATAATATAATGAATGCGAGCTCGACCCGAGCGCTTTACATGAGCAGCAATTAGATTACAGAAGGACACATTCATTTTTGGTGGGCACAAGGACATTCAGTGATTTGCCCAGAATCACAGGATGTTGAGCCGACGCCAACACTCAAACCTAGTTCCCAGCTCTAAAGCCGGCAGCTCTGGCCGTTACGTCACACCGTCTCCTCAGAGTGTGACTACCTCTAACCCACGGCCGCCACTGTCTGCTGACAGACTAGCAGCTTTTCTGATATTTGAAGACCGGATATTTGCAGCGTGGATGCCGTGAAGGTGGAGGAAACTGCAATTGTCCAAATGACCCTCAAACAAGTCCTAATTAATGTATGGCACAGTTAGGTCAGGGCCTCACTGGCCTCTGGGGTCGCCTGTCAGTCGAAGACGGATATGCGCAAAGTGACTAAAATGCATAGACTATTACTACATTTACGTAGACCTGCACGCGCACCTCTTTTTATTGACATCTGTCGGGTGTTCTCAGCTGCCATGTCCGTGCCACCGCAGTGCGATTGCAGATCGTGCCCTCTCCAGGTGCCACAGCCGCGGGATTGGACTCGGCATCGAGAGCGCAGTGCCCATTAAATGCGGGGTGCCATTCCCGGAGCTGCGCAGCGGGCACATGCTTCCTTGGCCAACATCTCCCCGACGGGGGGAATGGAAAGTGAAAGTGCATGAGGCTGCTGAGGACGGAAGGGGGACAGGAGATGTGCACGCTACTTGGCTGTACACATCATTGCCAGCGCGTCTCCACAAGCGCGTCCACAAACTACAATCGCCAAAAGCCCTGCGCTTGCCCATCTCCTGTCCCACTTCCGAGGCAAGTCAGCAACAATAGATCTTGCTGGTGACAGCGCTTCGCGCTGCGTTCGCCAGGCGAGACCTAAAAAGGGATTGGATGCCCTTGGGAGAGCATGGGGGTGGATGCTCGTGGTTAGTTGGGCCTTTGTCCATGTGCGGCTGGCGATTTGGTGTCCAACCTCATGCTTAGAAACTAGAACTTGTGCCCTAAATTAACTATAACTTTCTCCTTCCTCATGCTCTGCTTGTACCTTTAAATATTACATTACTCATGACATATTCAATGACTGCATTGTTAACATTCCTAATGATATCTGAAATGAAATAATTGATAACAACACTGTGCATGGGGAAGGTGAGAGCTATAGTTACTTTAGGGCATGAGTACTAGTTACTTGACAGAACAATAACTGGTGCATTTTAGTGGTTTTGTTAGTTTGAAACATTTTGTTTTACCTAGCATTTTCACCCCATGATGGGGGAGCCAGTTATAGGTACTTTAGAGCACAAGTTATAGTTACTTGAGAAAACTATAACTGGCTAATTTCAGCAGTTTAGTCTGTTTAAAATGGTATGTTTTAACTGACATTTTTACCTAATATAATGTCTCTTTAACCTTTGGATTTTTCACAGAATTTCTAAGGTAAAAAAAATATAAAGTAAGATCACATCCAGATACCCGATTATAGTGTTTTTTTATTTTTTTTATTTCAAATCATTTTTATTGAGTTTCAAGAAATGAACAAATAATAATAATAACGATAATAATAATAAGTACAAATTATGAGAAATAGAAAATAAGTAAATAAATAGAAAAACTACTAATTACTCAAGTGCCCAGCCATGGTATTCGCAGTGAACCCTCATTGACGTACAGGTGGGCGAACAAGCACAGTCCCCCACGAGATTTCAAAAGAATATACAATACAGTATATAGCACAGGTGTGTCAAACAGGTACATTTACACAGTTGTGGAGGCAGGAAATACAATGCAGTACAGGAGTATCGCCGCCAATGTAGTATACAATACGCATTATAGTCTGGGGCCTTAAGTCACTTTTCACGGGGGATTATATGAGAAGGATGAGGCATCAAGGAACTTCCACAGTTTCCTGTGGGATTTACCCCATGGAAAGGTATGGAGTGCGACATTATCTGCTCCTCTAAGGAAAGATTGCCATTCTTGCCACATTCTAAACGAAACATCATTGGTGTTTTTCCACTTACACAGTACAATTTTACAGGCTAAGGTGAGCATGAGGTCTAGCAAGTATCGGTCATTCTCATTTTCGATCTTAGGGTCCAAAGCACCTAATATAATATAGGAAAGGTCCCTTGGTGGAAAAATGTTGAAAGTGTTGCTTATACACTCGTAAACTTTGTCCCAGTGTGTTTGTAAGGTAGGGCAATAGAAGAGCATGTGGGCGAGGTTACTGACGTTAGATTTACAGTACCAGCATGTCGGGCTCTTGTTGGAGGGAGATTTATTAAGGGTCAAGAGGGCAGGGGGCTGATCACGAGGCTCAGGGAACCTTCACCGTATGATCGGGGAGTGAGTTAGGGACAAAAGGGGCACCTTAATTTGAGCCAGGGGTGTTTGGGAACGCTCGCTCTAAAAATGAAGGAAACAGATATGTGAGCCATGGAAACTGAGGCTGAAAGCCCAACAGCTTTATTCAGAAGATGCAACTTCAAGAAACTTCAAGACAAAGGCATAAAAATACAAATATAGTGACCTCGCATGAATCAGAAGGCATTGAACTCGTTTGAAGAGAGACAATTCAGAAAACCTCAAAGACACATTTATAAATGCATTATGAAAAACATAAGTTAAATCAAGGAAAATGTTCTCAGAATGCAAAACACACTTGATCTAAAATACTGAGAATACTCGCGTACCTACCTAAAACCTAAAAGAAAGCAACTTTGCAAATGTAATATAAGTATGAAATGCTCAATAAGAAAACACCAATTTAGGGACAAAATAGCATAGAGAAATAGCATACATAGTATATACAGCAAATATATTGGCAAGTTAAATTGTATCTTAAAAACAAAAAACAAGAGCTCTTGGGGAGCACCCCCACCCGCCTGCCATCTACTAACAGACGGGTGGGGTAGTCCGCCGAGGACTGTGTGAGCTCCCCTTTTATATGGTTTTAGGCTATGAGAAGCGCCTACAGTAACGTTATCTCACGCCACTTCTACCTACGTCAGTCTACCCTAAAAACTTGGTCTGCAACTTTTATCAGACGTGTCGTCGCTATCCCACTAAATGCGGAACGTAGACTAGGTGAAAGGTTATATTCTCAGGCCAAGCGCTTGTCGTAAATTGCATAGGGCAAGCAGAAAATATGTAATGCAAAGGAATAAAATATACATATTTGGATATGTGTCTTTGTTATTCATCACCCCAGCTTGACGCGGCTGCAGTGGGAACTTTTGTATTTCTCATGTACAGACCCAGGATGTGATGTGCCATATGTCGACAGAATAGAGAAACGGTGAACTCTGCGCTAGTGAACTTTGCACACGGGTAGGGTGGGGGCTCTTTAGTTTGGAGCAGGAGGCCTCGCTGAGAGAGGCTGGCAGTGATTTTGGTCAGACAAGCCTAGGGCCTGCTGTTCAGTAAAGGTGGGTGCAGATCTCTGGTCAACTTAACAAAAGGCCTACAGATCAGGCTGTCAGGGCCTACGTAGGGGTTCATGCTTTGCTGAGTGACAAGGATGGCTCAGGGTATTTGTTATATAATAATACAGGACCCTCCGGTCAATTTAACACGGCCTACAAATTAGGCTGGCAGGCCAAGGACAAGGGTCTCATACCTCGGGTGTGGACAGAACGGGCCTGGGGCACCCTATGATATAAAAAATAGACCCTCTCTCATTCCCTCCTCTTGTTCATTCTTGAACAAAATCCTTACAGCATACCTTTCAGGTGTTTGAGGTATTTGGTAATGGTAGCAGGCTGGATTTAGTGTAGTCCTATTGTTATTTCTACAACTTCTATAAGTGCTAAGTTATTCACATTCCCTGTTCTATCCTTGTTCTCCCTTTGCTAATTATGCTATTCTCAGGAGGTGCAACCGCTACGTACTCGGTGTGCTTACTGAAGAGCATATTGTACATTAGGACAAACAGGTATGACATTGTAACACATGCTGCTTTCTGTGTCGGTAGGCCGGTTAGTGCAAACATAACATCCTGCTCTGTCAACTGTCCCCCTGTCCCGTCTTTATCAATGGCAATTCATTCAATGTGGTACAAAAGTCATTATAATAGCAGCAATGGGGGTCAGTGCTGCTAGTAGCACCCATGATCATTTTCTCTAATTGTTCTGAAAGTCTTGAGCAAGTCTTGAGGCATTGTTCCAATCGTTGGTACGTGTGGCTAGTGTGACTAGTTGGAAGAATGTCTTATCTTCTGCTGAACTTTTACTCCATAAAAAAAGTCTGCTGAGTAATAATGTAGAGCCTCGGAGATGATACCTGTAAACAGAAAAAGTAACTGTTGGGGCCTGTCTTCAAGTAATTTAAGAGGTTTGCAAGCACTTCTATTACTTAGGCACATTCGATATGAAGAAAACAAAGTGATGAAAAGGTAAAGATGTCTCGTTGTCCCAACTTGTAGACTGAGGGGTTGGGGCGTTGATGTTTCCAGACGTTCTTTAGGTGATGTATCCTTGGGGCACGCTTACACACTCGTCCTTTCTCTTCTGTGTAGCACGTGCAACCCTTCAGGATGAGCTTGGGATACCATTCCCACTTGGTAGTTTCCGTGGAACACATGTAGTTTCTGGGTGGCTCCTTGCCCCTTGCACAACCACTCAATCACATGTGAGATGAACGCCGGTCCATTTTCAGAACCCAAAAGCAGAGGTACTCAAAAGCGCGGTATGAACTCTTTCAGGAGGCATTTGGCAATAGTTTGTGCATTGCTGTTCTTTAATTGGCATGCCTTAGTCCATTTGCTGATCATGCACACAATAACCAACACGTACTTGTAGTTTTAGTAGGGGGGGTATGTTGATGAAGTCCATTTAATGTGGTGAAATGAAGTGGCCTGAGGCAGTGGAAATACAGCTTTAGGAAAACAGTCTGATCTTCCTATCACGTCGTACAAGTGATGAACCATGAAAAAGACGGGCCATGGGAGCAAGCATTATCGTTGGTAAACATTTGTTTCCATTTGGGCCTATTCATATCCCTTTTCTGTTTACATACATCCTCCCCTGTTCCCTTCTTCCTTTTCTTCAACCCAGCCCTTTTAATACTATATTTAGTGTCATATGCTATTCTTTTTTGTACATCTGTATCAATACATTCTTTACCAATTGATACACAGTCCTTGGGGGAGGCGTGTGCAGCACATCCTACAATTGAAACTTTGATAGTAACAGGCCTTGCAATAGTTGAGCTATTACTGGTGCACGCTGCATGTGTTGTCCAGCTGAGGTAAGGAGGGAACTCCAAATGGAGGAAATAACCTAAAAATTATATTGGCATCCCTGTATAAGACTTTAAAAAGAAATTCATTATCTTCAAAAGCAAAAATAAGAATTAAAACATTGTACTATAGCTTGACCCAACAGCAAACACAGATGAAAATCTCAGTCACAGTAATATCTTTAGTAATCAAAAACACTCATAGTTGGTCAAACTGTGCCCAGGGATGTGGAATTCCCGTAGCCCCACTCCAAGGACATATATATATTTTTTTAGATTAAGGGCAACAAGTTTTCATGCGTATTTCGTCCTTGGGACAAGTAGGCCCAACCGCCTACAGCACAAACCCCTTGGCTGTCAGTTTACAGTACCACACTATGGATCAGGGAAAGGCATTGTCTGCAATAAAGGTAATATTTGTGTCCATGTGTTAATGCTGTTCAAACTTGTATTTATTGTTCATTAATGCAAAGGCTTTATTATTAGGGTGAGCACTCTAAGTAAATGTTGTAAGCTCATACTGCACAACTGACAGTGGTTGGAGTATAAACATGTGTACACACTTTTTCAATATTCAGCAATGTGAGGCTATGTATTGTGGAAATATGGATTTTTCTGGTCAGTTATGTCCCCTATCTTGGACCCCAACGGTTCTATGTGCATGTTACAAGTACATGTATGTTCCCTCCAGTTCTAGTTCTGAAGACGCAAACACATGTGCGTCCACCGTCAACATGTCCTCTGTCAGATCCGCCATGAATAGGCCGGATATTCCATTCCTAAGTACGAAAGGCCACCGCCTTTATATGGTTCACTTATGCCATTTTACAGTCCAGGCAAGTAGGCCCTGATTCTGTCATCAAGCTTCTCTTGCTTTCTGTCTCTGAAAGCTCCAGTCCGAGCCTGCATCTGTGACCATGAACTTTGTCTCATTCTCTGCGCGGCTCACGAAGCCTGACATCAGCTTGCTGCCTGCCAAGAACTGTATTTCACCTTCGAAATTATCTGCTCCGTTCCCTGCCCGATGCATTCCTGTCTAGTAGTTTAAGTAAACATTCTTCCAGCTACCGAGCAAAGGCTTGGCTTCTCTGTCTTTATGCAAGTAATTCATAGCCCTGTTACTATGGAAGATTCCTGCCCTCGCATCTAGTGTAGACACTTAGACGCTTGTGCACGCACACACAGTCAGTATAGAATAGATTTTGTCCAAGAGTCCTTCCTTTGTGGATAACATAGTTCTTTAAACATAGGATGTTAGATATGATTTGGGATTAGGTTGACTTGACCCCCCAGACTTCTTGTCTCCACATGTAGAGCTAAATGTCAAGTCCCCCTCACCCCCTAGTTGCACGTCAATCACACGTCATACTGCTGCGCGCGCATCTATGCCAAGTATAATCTTATAGATCCACCTATATATGACATCATAACCAATTATGTTCCTTTTTACTCCTCATTACACCCATTTTCGGTTACGCATGTGAATCGTCACCTTCCTTATCAATTGTTACGCCTCCCGCATCTATTTCATTGTAATGTATGTTCTATAAAAGTCATTTCTTGTCAATAATGTATGTACTTCACTTCCTGAACCTCCGTGGTGATGGAACTTGGAGCAACCGATTATAATCGATCATTGGAATAAAGCCCATTCCGAAACTCTAATACCACGGATTCTGCCTCTTATTTACTGAGCTATTTTATTATGTTTCCGTATCAAATTAAGTCCCGGTAATTAAATTATTTACCACATGAATGGCGCCCGAACAGGGACACTTTCTCATCTCACGCGCCGGCGGTGCGTTGCAGGCCCGGTCTCCTGCCACAGCTGGACGGACAATTACGCGTACCAGCAGGATTTCCTGTATCTCCCTCCGGTCAAGCGGGGGCGACTGAGGCTGCGATCAACACCCAGACGAGGCGGTGAGAAGTGCGAAGTATCCCGACCAGAGCCTAGCTGAGAGAGCAAGATCCGAGGTATACAGAGGCCCACCAGTTTCCGAAGTCCCAAGTCGAGTCCAGTGTCCGAAGCGTTCGAGTCGAGTCCAGTCCGGTTCAAGTTCAGTCCAGTTTCTGAGGCCTTCCGTTTCCGAGCTACCCGGTGAGTACCATTACTGGGCAGGCATTCTGACGTGCACATAGGTTGTGCCGGTCAAGACGGGTTTGGGTACACAAATCCGGTCTGCACTGTTTCAGCAGTGTATCTGTACTGTTTAGCAGTATATCAAGTATATAATTCAGAATGATTCAGTTAATGTCGAGTATTATGTTTAGTGATTTAAGTTCTCCTTAGATCGTCATCATTGTTCATTGTTCAGGTAAATGTTAAGTGTTAAATGTTTTAAGTACGTTCTGCATATTGTGGTATGAATGACTGTTCATTATCGTGTTTACTGTATTAAAATTGTTCAAAACCGAGTATCAGATCAGTTCTCAATATGCCGCTCTTTTCGAAACTAAGACAGATCACGACAAGAAAAGGGGTACTCGAAGAAGCCGTTCCTATTCCTCCTAGGGACACTCCAGGGTACTTCATGTATCATAAACATGGCTTAGATGCTATATTATTTCTTGATTTATGGGTAGACTACACCAAGGAATTACCAGAAAGTCAGAGGTGGCCCGCAGCGGGGACCTGGGATGCAGAGTGCATCGTGAAAGTAGAGGAAGAATTATGGAAAAAGAAAGCTAGACAATCACAGAAAGGCGCCATTGAATTATGGCGTAAAGAATCACATAGACGAACAGAAAAAGCACGTAGACAGGAAGAGAAGAGTAAAGAGAATTCTAATGAAGTCCGAGAAAATCTATTAATTAAAGAAGGTGCACGAGTGAAATCAGAACAAGTAGACAGACAAAGAAATGCCCTTATGAATGGTATGTATCCCCTTCTGGCTGAAGGATTACCTAAGGCTACTCCAGAGATACCAAAAGACTTGCCAACCCCATTGTTTCCAATAAAGGTACATCCTAAGGGGCATCCTAGAACCGCAGAAGATGTTTTTCTTTCCTCATATTTAGATGACGCAGCTCCCGAGTATGCAAATTCCGCCCCACATAGACCGCCTGCCAGGGAGGTTCAACGCCAAGATCCAGTACCCGTATCGTTACAGCAACAAGTTCTGACACAAGTTCCGGCAAGCACATCTGTTTCTGCATCTGTTCCTACAGCTACTTCTATAGCTGTATCCACGCCTATAGTTGCTGTATCACGTTCAACGAATCCTTTCACACCCGATACCCCAGATGGGGCTACCGGAGGTGCTACCAACATTTTCTCTACGCCACCCAGAATAAATAAACTTACCTTTCAAGAGTCAGCACATTCACGTACCCCCAAACTCATTGTCCTTTCTCGATTCTATGGATGAACAAGAATTAGCCAGGTCAGCTGTCCATTGGGTTGACAGTCCCGGAAAGTACAGTGATGATACAGTAGCACGCACGTTTTTGAATCTCACCCCAGATGAACAGCGTTTAGCTGGGATTTATATGATTCAACAACTTCTTATACTATATAAAAGCCAACATTCAGATCCTGGTCCCTTACCTGATATATTGACCGAATTACTCACGAATAGATGGAGAGGTTCAGGTACTAAGCTAATTAAAGAAATACTAGAATCAAGAAAGCAGTACATTCTTTTTATATGTTCAGAACATGTCTCACTACCAATTAAGGAAAGAACCACGTATTACATGGACAGACAGAATCCCTTACGAGAAGTGCACCCAATAAAGGGCGAGGACAATGAGTTTAAACGTGTATATGTATATACGCCCATATCGAAAATAGAATTGTTGGAAATGAAGAAAGTGGTACCCAGTCATGACAAAGACCCAGCGGGTTTCCACCGAGAAATTAAAGACATGTTACTCATGGGAGAGTATACCTATCCCGACATTATGACAATATTAAAGGTATTGATGCCTGCTGGCATTTACGAAAAACTCAGGGAAAAAGAGTGGGAGGTAGGAGACCAAAAGATAGAATGGTCAGCTTTAGAAGCAGAAGAGAGGGCCCGAACTGCAGGAGCAGGGCTTGGGGATAAAACTAAAGCACTACCAGGTTTACTAGTACAGGTACTGCCACGTTTATTAACTACAAAAAAGGAAGATTGGGGTACTATTTCAGCCTGTAAACAGAAGCAAGATGAAGACACTAGTGATTACTATGCCCGATTTGAAAAATGTTTTGGTATAAATAGTGGCATAAAAGCAAGTAGCGAGTCGTACCCACATCTGTTTGTGACAAAATTAGTGGAAAATGCCTTGCCTCAAGTAAAGAACAGAGTATTAAAATTCGAGAGTACTTGGCAAGGTAACACCCCATCACAAATGTTACAAATGTTACAGTACCATCACAATAGAATTAGAGAGGAACAAGAACATGAACACAGACGCATGAAAGACACGAAAATGAAAATGCTAGTTTCTCAGACAGTTCCAGCTGAAGGACATAAAAAGGGTGTGACACATTCCGGTGATTTCGCAGGACCTGTAAAAGGGACATGCAATTATTGTAAAAAGCCAGGTCATTACGTACACGATTGTCCAGTTTTGAAACATAATATCGCCATAGGTAATACAAAAGAAAGACCACGGCCACCTAGACAGGATCAGAATGAACAAGGAGCCCCGCAACATGCACAGTCCATGCCAGCTCCACCACAGTCTGTACAGTTTGTGCCAGCTGCACCAGCGCTGCCTGTTGCTGCCACACAAACCACGACACGACAACTGTACCAAACCGCACAGTACGACTATCCTGATTATCAACGATACGCATGAACCAGCCTAGAGAGGGAAGTTGACTTACCCCTTATCGAGATCCCTGTAGACCAAGAAGGACCTTATGTACATAGTGAATTATTAGGCCAAGACAGAAAATTTTTACTCGATACCGGGGCAAGTCGAACAACCATAAAACGTAGTGAAGTTCCAGGGGCACCCCTCTCAGGCTCACAGAATATTTCCCTTGGTTTTTCAGGAAAACCTATTGTTAATGAAGTGTCACAACCTCTTCCACTTACGATAGGACCTTTGACCCGAACTACAGATTTATTGCTTACTAAATCATGTCCAGAAAACCTGTTAGGAATAAAAACACTGAAGGCTCTAGGAGCTATAATATGTTGTTCTCCGGAAGGAGTAAGATTGTTTTTACGTGATTTTAAAGGTCATTATGTGTCTAGAGACATGGATCCCCGATTGCAGACTTTACCTACACATCTATGGGCACAAGGCCCTACTGATGTTGGTCGCATGAATATTACACCATATCGAGTCACATTAAAGGCAGGAGTGGTACTACCACGAATGCGACAATACAAGTTACCACCAGATGCTGTAGTGGCTTTGCTGCAAATCATTGACGAGCTCATTGCCCAAGGAGTCTTGTGGAAACAGACTCCAATGTATGTAATTCACCGATAATTCCGATTCTTAAACGAACAGATCCGAAGGCCCCGCCAGTATATCGATTGGTTGTTGATCTGCGCGAATTAAATAAGTGTATTGTGCCACAATTCCCTGTGGTCCCCGATATCTCATCATTACTGACAGCCATTGATTCCGAAGCAACATTCTTTACTGTAATTGATCTTAAAAATGCCTTTTTCAGCGTCCCAATAGATCCGGAAAGCCAATATTTGTTCGGATTTAGTTTAAATGGACGTAGCTTTAAATTCTCACGCGCACCTCAAGGATTTACAGAAAGCCCCAGCATCTATAGCCAAGCACTGAAACGAGAACTCGACAGTATCCACATGCCAGTTAACACTGCCTTGCTTCAATATGTCGATGATCTGTTGATCACCGCTAGAAGCGAACCCGAATGTGAGAAAGCATCACTGACAGTTTTACAATTTCTAGCTGAAAAGGGTCACAAGGTGTCCCCTTCTAAGCTGCAATTCTGTGTCCAGCGAGTTATTTACCTTGGTCACTCGCTGTCCAAGGAGGGAAGGCAGCTTACACCCGACCGCATCCAGTTAATTGCTAACATGCCAATACCCAAGACACAAAAGGAAGTACGGGCCTTCATAGGCCTCACTTCATACTGTAGGCAGTGGATCCCTCAGTATGCATTTTTAGCAAAATCGCTCATTCAGTTGACAACACAGGAGGCAGCCACATCGACTGTTCTCCCTTGGACTCAGGAACATACACAAGCGTTTGAAAGCCTAAAGAAAGCTTTATGTCAAGCACCTGTTTTAGCAACGCCATGTTACAGAAAACAGTTTACACTCTTTGTTACAGAACGCGAAGGTACTGCCTTGTCAGTACTCACACAGGAACAAGCAGGAGCACACAAACCATGTGCTTATTTTTCTAGTACATTAGATCGCGTAGCTCAGGCTTTGCCTGCGTGCCTAAAATCAGTGGCAGCGACAGCTTTAGCAATCAGACAAAGCGATGCCATAGTGTTAGGACATCCATTGACAGTTCAAGTACCACACGCAGTAGAGGTTCTTGTAAATAGAACGCAAACACAACACTTGACTATAGCAAGACTTACAGGGTACGAACTAACACTGTTTCAGCCACATATAGAAATCAGACGCTGTAACACATTGAATCCTGCCACACTTTTGCCAGTAATCGGAACAGACCCACTAGCCCATGACTGTATTGAAGTTATTACAATAACAACGAAACCCAGACAAGACTTAACCGATGCCCCATTGTCAGATCCAGACCTGACATTGTATGTAGATGGTTCATGTATGAGAACAAATACAGGAGAGTTAGTGGCTGCTTACGCAGTCACAACAGATACTGAAGTCATTGAAACCAATCGTATAAATACTTTGTCAGCTCAAGCCGCAGAGCTCATCGCTCTGACACAAGCCTGTATTCAAGCCACAAATAAAAAAGTCAACATATACACTGATTCACGTTATGCATTCGGAGTCGTACATGACTTCGGCGTGCTGTGGCGAGAGAGAGGTTATTTAACTTCCCACGGTGCCCACATTCAGCACGGACCCCTCATTCATGCCCTATTAGATGCGATACATCTACCGACTGCAATATCAATTATGAAATGTAAAGCTCATAAGAAAGTCACTGATATCATTTCTCAAGGCAATGATCTAGCCGACAGAACAGCTAAACAGACTGCTCAAACACAAACATCCGACATGACAAAGACAATAGCCCCGACACATTGTATGACAGTTAAAGATCCTACTTTTGACGTAATTGACATCCAGACACATGCTACACCAGATGAAATAAAGAAATGGACCGAATTAGGAGGGATCCAAACGGATCAAGGATGGATGATGAAGGAAAAGTCTGTGTGGTTCCTTCCTGATTCAATGGTCCAAGTTATAATTAACACTATACATAGTCCAGCACATCTAGGAGAAAAAGCTATGCAAGATAGCATTCAACACATTTGGTTCAATAAACATTTACGAGCAGCAGCCAAACAAAAGGTCCGTACCTGTATGATCTGTTGCCAGTTCAACCCAGGAAAAAGCGTTCCCGTAGAGCAGGGTGGATTTCATCCTCCTAATCACCCTTTTGAAGTCCTCCAGATGGATTATATCCAGATGGAACGATGTCGAGGATTCAAATATGTTCTCGTAGTTGTGTGTGCTCTTTCCCGTTGGACGGAGGCATACCCGGTTTCAGATTACACTGCCCCGACTACTGCCAAACAGTTGGTTCGAGAATTCTTCCCACGATACGGTTTACCACGTGTTGTTCACTCAGATAACGGCCAGCCGTTCTCATCCGAATTAATGAAATATGTTTCACTTTTGTTAGGTTATCAGTGGAAATTCCACTGTGTCCGACACCCCGAAGCAGCAGGTCTCGTAGAAAGACATAATCAGACCCTGAAAATTAGATTGTCCAAAATATGCAGGGAGAAAGGTGTCGACTGGGTAGTAGCACTACCAGTTGCACTCTTTTACACGAGAATGGTAGCACACTCTCGAACAGGGCTATCCCCGTATGAAGTGATCTTCGGCAGACCACCAATTATGTGGTAAATAAAATCTTCTTTACCGTACTGAATTTCATACGGAATCTTAAAATAAAGAAAAATAGTTCAAAATAACAAGAGGCAGAATCCGTGGTATAAGAGGTTTTCTAAATGGGCTTTATTCCATTCAAAATGGCCGACTCGAGTCGCGGCCTTCAGGTTCCGTCACCACGAGGGTTCAGGAAGTGAAGTACAATAATTTATTGACAGACATGTATTTTTATAATAAGTGCATTACAATGAAACGAATGTAGAAGGCGTAACATTTGATAAGAAGAGTGACAAAACAGGTACGTAATCGAAACTAGGCGTAATAAGGAATAAAAGAAACATGATTGGTTTGCATTATCAGACATAGGTGGATCTATAAGATAATACTTGGCATAGATGCGCGCGCAGCGGCATGACGTGTAATTGACGTGCAACTAGGGGGTGAAGGGGACTTGACATTTAGCTCTACATGTGGAGACGAGAAGTCTGGGGGGTCAAGTCAACCTAATCCCAAATCATATCTACCATCCTATGTTCGGAGAACTATGTTATCCACAAGGAAGGACTCTCGGACAGAATCTATTCTATACTAACTGTGTGTGCGTGTACAAGCGTCTAAGTGTCTATATGAGATGCGAGGGGCAGAAAACTTTCCATGGCAGCAGGGCTATGAATCACTTGCAGGAGGACGGAAAGGCTGAGTCCTTGCTTGTGAGCTAAAGGAAATGTTTACCTAAATCACTTGACAGGAATGCATCGGCTGAAGAGCAAAATAGATAATTCGAAGGTGAAATACAACTTCTTGGCAGGCAGGCGAAAACTGGCCGAGGCAGACATTGTTAGCTGCACAGGGAGTAGGACAAAGTTCATGGATACAGATGCGAGCTCAAGCTGAAGCTGTCAGAGACAGAGAGCAGGGAAAGGCTTTGAGGACAGAATCGGGCCTACTTGCCTGAACTGTAAAAATGGAGTAACTTAGCCATATAAAGTCGGTGGCCTTTCATACTTAGGAATCGAATATCCAGCCCATTGATGGCGGATCTGACAGAGAACATGTCGACGGAAGACACACATATGTTTGCGTCTTAGAAACTGGAACTGGAGGGAACATACATGTACTTGTAACATGCATATAGAACCGTTGGGGTCCAAGATAGGGGACATAACTGATCAGGAAAATCCACATTTCCACATTCCCTCCTTGTCCCCTTCTTGCCCTTCAAGAGACATCAATCTTCATCATTCCATCGATTTGCTCATGGAGCATCATTTCTTCTTCCTTCTTCTTCCGGCATTCTGAACGAGACCTTGGTGGTGGAATACACGATGTGGCACACAGACCACAAATCGCTGGTCCACATTGTAGACATAGACAGCAACTGAATAGTATGAGAAGGCCAATACCTAGGAAGGATAGAACTCTCCATCCCCAGGCTGATATCACACTCCAAAACCACCCGGACCACGTCCAAGTGCCTGGATTCTCGTGTATCTGGCTTACAATCTTATGAAGGCGTGTTATAGCTTTATATACAGATGGCGAATTTTCTGGTATGAATATGCAGCAGCTGGATCCGATGACCCTGCAAGCTCCGCCCCTATCGACCAGGATGACGTCAAGGACAAGACGATTCTGGAGAACAACAATTCTCATCGCTGATTGTTCCTCTGTCAGATTGCCTAGGGCGGCTATAGTCTCGTTTACTACAGCTTCAAGAGTCTTGGTGAGTCTGCGTATCAGCTTACTATTTGATATAGTACCTATATAGGGAAAGATACCTTTATTGAAATCTACATATTTGTCCCATGCTGTCTCAGTATAATCGACAACTGGGAGATCTCTTCGCTCTCTATTGTGTACTAAATGAACATTTCGATAATAATCAGGGGGAGCTAGGAAAACAGGTGGCAAAAGGAATGCTATGTAACAGGTACCATCCCAATCTAGAGGCAGACGCATATATGCCGTCTGGCCACATATGAAGTAAGAATGGCGAGAAGCTCTAAATGAAGATTTACCTTGATCACTATATTCTACTATAGTAACGCATTGGCTATGGCCCATATGTATGGAACCAACTTTTCTCACACATAATTCACCCTTAACTGGAAATACTGACATAGTGGGCAGAATTAGTTCAACTTCGGATTTGACATTCAAAATCATAAGATTAGGCGTAAAATTACCTAATTTATACACTTCATTTTCTAAATCAGTTCCTGTTCTACTGGGGTGACCCTCCTTATTAGGGTGACAGACTTTGAATAAAACTAGATTCAAATTTCCCCATATCCAATGTTGTTGATAAACTGCTGTGTCTGGGTCTATGGAATTTAATAAACTAAACCATGCTCCACAGGAGCCATTGTGTGTGAACGGATGTGGAAAGAAAGGCAGAACTCCTTTGTTATTCTGATAGGGAGGAAGTCGGCCACACACCCAACAATTGGTGGCATTACTAGTCTGATGGAAATGATGTAACATACTAATGAATGTGTTATTGCGCAGCGCAAGTCTATAGGACAACTCATGTGGCGGTAGGTCTCTAAAAGAATGTTCTCCAGTTATATTGAAAGCACGTTTAGAAACAGGATAATACATATGCAACAATATACTTGCAGTAACTATTAAAAAACTCAAGAAAAACAAAATTAATAAAGTCACAATACAGTGGCTACGCAGTGATTTACAATAAGCATGTCGTTTCATTATGATTCTGGACTCTACATGATTCAGACCTAAGGGATACATGTCGGGACAGATTCAACCGCTTCACCTTGGAGAGGACTTAAACAATCAAATCGTCCGACAGTTTAGATCTGGACCTGAGTTTCTGTTTATAGAGTTCGGTGCTACTGGCCTCAGCCAAAGGTAGCTTTGAGTCAATGGGGGAAGACACACGGGGAGTACTGTTTGTGTCAGGAGGAAGTCCATGAAATTTTTTTATATGGCTGGAATGCACCCAGCCTTTCCTCCCTTCGATCTTCACAGCTGTTCTGGTCGTCAGCAGGACCAACTTAGGAAGCCTCCACCTTGGCTCCAGTTGGGTTTTCCGATCAAAATTCCTGACGAGAACATAATCGCCGGGAATTACGTCATGAGGTTTCACCTCGGTGTTGTCAGGAAAAGCTGCGACTACCTGTGAACGACAAGATTGTAGTGCAGACATCAAGGAAGCCAGGTAATCTGTCAGCATATTACAGTCAACATCAGTTATTTTACGGGGTATAGGCGTCCCCCACATATTCGGTGGCCTACCAAAGATCACCTCATAAGGCGATAGCCCTGTTCGAGAGTGTGCTACCATCCTCATGTAAAATAGCGCAACTGGTAAGGCTACTATCCAGTCCACACCCTTTTCCTGACATATTTTAGACAATCTGATTTTTAAAAGTTGATTATGTCGTTCCACGAGACCTGCTGCCTCGGGGTGTCGGACACAGTGGAATTTCCACTGATATCCCAACAAGAGTGAGACATGTTTCATTAATTCGGATGAGAAAGGCTGACCGTTATCTGAATATACAACACGTGGTAAACCGTACCGTGGGAAGAATTCTCTAATTAGCTGCTTGGCAGTAGTCGGGGCAGTGTAATCTGATACGGGATACGCCTCTGTCCAACGGGAGAGAGCGCAGACAACTACGAGAACATATTTGAATCCTCGACAACGTTCCATCTGAATATAATCCATCTGGAGGACTTCAAAAGGATGGTCAGGAGGCTGAAATCCACCCTGCTCTACGGGAACACTCTTTCCTGGATTAAACTGACAACATATCATACAGGTACGAACTTTTTGTTTAGCTGCTGCTCGTAAATGTTTATTGAACCAAATGTGCTGAATGCTGTCTAGCATAGCCTTCTCTCCTAAATGTGCTGGACTGTGAACTGTAGCTATAATGGCTTGAACCATGGAATCAGGGAGAAACCATACAGATTTCTCCTTCGTCATCCATCCTTGATCTGTCTGGATCCCTCCTAGTTCAGTCCACTTCTTTATTTCTTCTGCTGTGGCATGTGTCTGTATGTCAATTACGTCAAGTGCGGGGTCCTTAATTGTCATACACTGTGTTGGTGTCTGAACTATTGGCTTTGTCATGTCTAATGTGCGATTCTGAGCAGTCTGTTTAGCTGTTTTGTCAGCTAAATCATTGCCTTGAGAAATGGTATCAGTAACCTTCGTGTGTGCTTTACATTTCATAATCGATATAGCAGTGGGTAGATGTATTGCGTCTAACAAAGCATGAATGAGGGGTCCGTGCTGAATGTGGGCACCATGGGAGGTTAAATAACCTCTCTCTCGCCACAGCACGCCGAAGTCGTGTACAACTCCGAATGCATAACGTGAGTCAGTGTATACATTAACTTTCTTATTTGTGGCTTGAATACAGGCTTGTGTTAGAGCAATAAGTTCTGCTGCTTGGGCTGACAAAGTATCTATACAATTTGTTTCAATAACTTCAGTGTCTGTTGTGACTGCATACGCGGCCACTAAGTCTCCTGTACTTGCTCTCATGCACGATCCGTCTACATACAACGTCAGGTCTGGATCTAACAATGGAACGTCTGTCAAGTCTTGTCTAGGTTTCGTCTTTATTTCAATGATTTCAACACAATCATGAGCTAGTGGGTCTGTTCCAATTACAGGTAATAGTGTAGCAGGATTCAATGTATTACACCGTCGGATCTCTATGTGTGGTTGAAACAATGTCAGTTCATAACCGGTAAGTCTTGCTATGGTCAAGTGTTGTGTTTGTGTTCGGTTCACAAGAACCTCTACTGCATGTGGTACTTGTACTGTCAATGGGTGTCCTAATACTATGGCATCGCTTTGTCTGATTGCTAAAGCTGTCGCTGCCACTGATTTCAGGCATGCAGGCAAAGCCTGAGCTACGGGATCTAATGTACTGGAAAAATAAGCACATGGCTTGCGTGATCCTGCTTGATCCTGAGTGAGTACTGACAAGGCAGTACCTTCGCGTTCTGTAACAAAAAGTGTAAAATGTTTGCTATAACATGGCGTTGCTAAAACAGGTGCTTGACATAAAGCTTCCTTTAGGCTTTCAAAAGCTTGTGTATGTTCCTGAGTCCAAGGGAGAACAGTCGATGTGGCTGCCTCCTGTGTGGTTAACTGAATGAGTGGTTTTGCTAGAAATGCGTACTGAGGGATCCACTGCCTACAATATGAAGTGAGGCCTATGAAAGCCCGCACCTCCTTCTGTGTCTGGGGTATTGACATGTTAGCAATTAACTGGATGCGATCTGGTGTAAGCTGCCTTCCCTCCTTGGACAGCGAGTGACCAAGATAAATAACTCGCTGAACACAGAATTGCAGCTTAGAAGGGGACACCTTGTGCCCCTTGTCGGCTAGGAAATGTAAAACTGTCAGAGAAGCCTTTTCACATTCTGGCTCGCTTCTTGCGGTGATCAGCAGATCATCGACATATTGAAGCAGTGCAGTATTGACTGGCATGTGGATACTGTCAAGTTCTCGTTTCAGTGCTTGGCTGTAGATGCTGGGGCTTTCTGTAAATCCTTGGGGAGCGCGTGAGAATTTAAAGCTGCGCCCATTTAAACTGAATCCGAACAAGTATTGGCTTTCCGGATCTATTGGGACGCTGAAAAAAGCATTCTTGAGATCAATTACAGTAAAAAATGTTGCTTCGGAATCAATTGCTGTCAACAATGATGATATATCAGGGACCACAGGGAATTGTGGTACAATACACTTGTTTAGTTCACGCAAATCAATAACCAATCGGTATACTGGTGGGGCAGTAGGGTCAGTTCGTTTAAGAATCGGAATTATCGGTGAATTACATATATTGGAGTCTGTTTCTATAACTACTCCCTGGGCAATCAGCTCATCAATGATTTTCAGCAAAGCCACTACAGCATCATGCGGTAACTTGTATTGTCGCATTCGTGGTAGTACCACTCCTGCTTTCAATGTAACTCGATAGGGTGTAATGTTCATGCAGCCAACATCCGTAGGGCCTTGTGCCCATAGATGTACTGGTAAAGTCTGTAGTCGGGGATCCATGTCTCTAGACACATAGTGACCTTTAAAATCCCGCAAAAACAACCTTACTCCTTCCGGAGAACAACATATTATGGCTCCTAGTGCTTTCAGAGTTTTAATTCCTAACAGATTTTCTGGGCATGATTTAGTAAGCAATAAATCTGTAGTTCGTGTCAAAGGTCCTATCGTAAGTGGTAGAGGCTGTGATACTTCATTAACAATAGGTTTTCCCGAAAAACCAAGGGAAACATTTTGAGAGCCTGAGAGGGGTGCCCCTGGAACTTCACTACGTTTTATAGTTGTTCGACTTGCCCCTGTATCGAGTAAGAATTTTCTATCTTGACCTAATAATTCACTATGTACATAAGGTCCTTCTTGATCTACAGGAATCTCGATAAGCGGTAAGTCAACTTCCCTCTCTAGGCTGGTTCATGCGTAATGCTGATATTCAGGGTATTCATACTGTGCAGTCTGATACATTTGTCGTGTTGTTGTTTGTGTGGCAGGAGCAGGCAACGGTGGTGCAGCTGGCACAAACTGTATGGGTTGCTGTGAGGCTGGCATGGACTGTTGCTGAACTGGCATGGACTGTCCATGCTGCATAGCTCCTTGTTCATTCTGATCTTGTCTAACTAATCGTGGTCTCTCTTTTGCAATACCCGTAGCTATATTACGTTTCAGGACTGGACAATCATGTACATAATGGCCTAGTTGTTTACAGTAATTGCAGGTTCCTTTTACAGGAACTGCAGAATCACCAGAATGTGTCACACCCTTTTTGTGACCATCTGCTGGTACTGTCTGAGAAACTAGCATTTTCATTTTTGTATCCTTCATGCGTCTATGCTCGTGTTCTTGTTCATCCCTAATTCTATTGTGATGATACTGTAACATTTGTAGCATTTGCGACGGAGTGTTACTTTGCCAGGTACTCTCGAATTTCAATATTCTATTCTTCACTGGAGGCAATGCATTTTCCACCAATTTTGTCACAAATAAATGTGGATATGAGTCACTACTTGCTTTTATACCACTATTTATACCAAAACATTTTTCAAATCGAGCATAATAATCGCTTGTGTCTTCATCTTGCTTTTGTTTGCAGGCTGTGATTGCACCCCAATCTTCCTTTTTTGTAGTTAATAAACGTGGCAGTACCTGTACTAGTAAACCTGGTAACAGTTTAACTTTATCCCCGAGCCCCGAACCTGCAGTTCGGCTCCTTTCTTCCTCTGCTAATGCTGTCCAGTCTATCTTTTGGTCTCCTACTTCCCACTCTTTTTCTTTCAGTTTTTCATAAATGCCAGCAGGCAAAAGCACCTTTAATATCGTCATAATATCAGGAAAGGTGTACTCTCCCATCAGTAACATGTCTTTAATTTCTCGGTGGAAACCCGCTGGGTCTTTGTCATGACTAGGTACTACTTTCTTCATTTCTAATAATTCCATTTTTGATATGGGTGTGTAAACAAATACACGGTGAAACTCATTGTCTTCGCCTTTTATTGGGTGCACTTCTCGTAAAGGATTTTGTCTATCCATATAGTACGGCGTTCTTTCTCTGTGGGGCAGCGAGAGAGAATCCGGACTTACAAAAAGGACATACTGTTTACGTGACACTAATATCTCTTTAATTAGCTTATTACTAGAACCTCTCCATCTGTTTGTGAGTAGTTCCGTTAATATATCAGGTAAAGGACCAGGGTCAGCATGTTGGCACTTATATAATATGAGGAGTTGCTGAATCATATAGATTCCAGCTAAGCGTTGTTCATCTGTACTGAGATTGAGAAACGTGTGTGCTACGGTCTCATCACCGTATTTTTCAGGACTGTCAATCCAGTGAACGGCTGATCTGGCTAATTCTTGCTCATCCATGGAATCGAGGAGGTGGTAACCCCTTCGTTCTCGTAGTATCTTATCTGCGGCTTGAAACGAATGTTCAGGAGACTTCAGATTTATTACAGGCGTCGGATACGTTCTGCTGTTTTTTGGGCATACAGAATGTATTGGATCAGGAAAACATCTAGTATTTTCACAGGATCTTCCTCTGCCTACATAGGCTATGGTCTCTGACTGTCTTGCGGAATTCCCTGATTCGGACACTTCATCTTGCTCAAACTCGTCTGTTCCCAATCTTTCTTCATGAATACGCTCTATTTCTTTACGTATTTTTCGGCACATGGCTATTATACAATTTTGCTTATCGTGTCTCCCTTCTGATATATTCTGACTCCATCTTGTAAGAATAAGCATTGCATTCGGGTCTACCCCCGGACGATCTTGATTTCTGATCATACAGTTTATGAGGAAACGTAACAGTTCCCCCTGTATCTCTACTTTCTGGAATTCCATAGCTCTGTTAATACATCCTGGATCTCGTCCTGTTTGAACAAAATGATATATGTTGTCTAGATGCGTAGTCATCCCTGGTAACCTCGCTAAATACTCTGCGGCTCGCCTGATACGTAATGATGCCAGGACCATTTCGTCCTCTTTACCAACCACCGGGTCATATCTACAATTTACAAGGAGTTCCTTAAGCGTACGTTCACTTACGAATTTAGGTGTACGTGAATGTGCTGACTCTTGAAAGACAAGTTTATTTATTCTAGGTGGTGTAAAAGTACTGCTAGCACCTCCCGTGGCCCTATCTGGGGCGTCGGGTGTGAATGGGTTCGTTGAACGTGACACAGCAACTATGGGTGTCGATACCTCTGTAGAGTCGACTGCGGAGACAGATGCGGAAACAGATGTGCTTGCCGACGCTTGTGTCGGAACTTGCTGTTGCACGGGGACAGATACCTGATCCTGACGTTGAACCCCTCCGCCAGACGGTCTATGTGGTGCGGCGTTAGCATACTCGGGAGCTGCGTCATCTAGATATGAGGAAAGAAAAACATCTTCTGCGGTTCTGGGAAGCCCCTTTGGATGTACCTTAATTGGAAATAATGGGGGTGGCAAGTCTTTTGGTATCTCTGGAGCAGCCTTAGGTAATCCTTCGGCTAGTAGGGGATACATACCATTCATAAGAGCATTTCTTTGTCTATTTACTTGTTCTGATCTCACTCGGATACCTTCCTCAATTAATAGATTTTCTTGAACTTTATTTGAACTTTCTTTACTCCTCTCTTCTTGTCTACGTGCTTTTTCTGTTCGTCTATGAGATTCTTTACGCCATAACTCAACAGCGTCTTTCTGTGACTGTCTGACCTTTCTTTTCCATAACTCTTCCTCCACTTTCATGATGCACTCTGCATCCCAGGTTCCCGCTATGGGCCACCTTTGACTTTCCGGTAATCCCTTGGTATAATCTACCCATAGATCAAGAAATAATATGGCATCTAAGCCATGTTTATGGTACATAAAATGCCCTGGAGTGTCCCTAGGAGGAATAGGAACTGCTTCTTCAAGCACCCCTTTTCTGGTAGTAATCTGTCTTAACTTCGAGAAGAGCGGCATATTTACAACTGATCTGATACTTACTCTTGAATTTTCTTAATACGAAAAACACAATAAATGAACAGTGAACAATGAACAGTCATTCATACTACAATATTTTGAACACTTTAAACATTAAACATTAAACATTGTAACAATGATCGACAATGATGACAGTCTGCCTAACTAATCACCACGCTGAATTCTTGACAATAACTGAATTCTTCGGAATACTTGATATACTGCTAAACAGTACATATACACTGCTAAACAGTGCAGACCGGATTTGTGTACCCAAATCCGTCTTGACCGGCACAACCTATGTGCGCGTCAACACGCCTCCCCGGCGATGGTACTCACCGAGTAGCTCCTTGAAACGGAAGGCCTCAGAGAATGGACAGGACTCGATGACTGCGGACAGCGGACCCTCTGGACATCGGGATTTCGGAAAACCTGGTGGGCCTCTGTATACCTCGGATCTTGCTCTCTCAGCTAGGCTCTGGTCGGGATACTTCGCACTTCTCACCGCCTCGTCTGGGTTGATCGCAGCCTCAGTCGCCCCCGCTTGACCGGAGGGAGCTTACAGGAAATCCTGCTGGTACGCGTTTATGGTCCGTCCAGCTGTGGCAGGAGACCGGGCCTGCAACGCACCGCCGGCGCGTGAGATGAGAAAGTGTCCCTATTCGGGCGCCATTATGTGGTAAATAAAATCTTCTTTACCGTACTGAATTTCATACGGAATCTTAAAATAAAGAAAAATAGTTCAAAATAACAAGAGGCAGAATCCGTGGTATAAGAGGTTTTCTAAATGGGCTTTATTCCATTCAAAATGGCCGACTCGAGTCGCGGCCTTCAGGTTCCGTCACCACGAGGGTTCAGGAAGTGAAGTACAATAATTTATTGACAGACATGTATTTTTATAATAAGTGCATTACAATGAAACGAATGTAGAAGGCGTAACATTTGATAAGAAGAGTGACAAAACAGGTACGTAATCGAAACTAGGCGTAATAAGGAATAAAAGAAACATGATTGGTTTGCATTATCAGACATAGGTGGATCTATAAGATAATACTTGGCATAGATGCGCGCGCAGCGGCATGACGTGTAATTGACGTGCAACTAGGGGGTGAAGGGGACTTGACATTTAGCTCTACATGTGGAGACGAGAAGTCTGGGGGGTCAAGTCAACCTAATCCCAAATCATATCTACCATCCTATGTTCGGAGAACTATGTTATCCACAAGGAAGGACTCTCGGACAGAATCTATTCTATACTAACTGTGTGTGCGTGTACAAGCGTCTAAGTGTCTATATGAGATGCGAGGGGCAGAAAACTTTCCATGGCAGCAGGGCTATGAATCACTTGCAGGAGGACGGAAAGGCTGAGTCCTTGCTTGTGAGCTAAAGGAAATGTTTACCTAAATCACTTGACAGGAATGCATCGGCTGAAGAGCAAAATAGATAATTCGAAGGTGAAATACAACTTCTTGGCAGGCAGGCGAAAACTGGCCGAGGCAGACATTGTTAGCTGCACAGGGAGTAGGACAAAGTTCATGGATACAGATGCGAGCTCAAGCTGAAGCTGTCAGAGACAGAGAGCAGGGAAAGGCTTTGAGGACAGAATCGGGCCTACTTGCCTGAACTGTAAAAATGGAGTAACTTAGCCATATAAAGTCGGTGGCCTTTCATACTTAGGAATCGAATATCCAGCCCATTGATGGCGGATCTGACAGAGAACATGTCGACGGAAGACACACATATGTTTGCGTCTTAGAAACTGGAACTGGAGGGAACATACATGTACTTGTAACATGCATATAGAACCGTTGGGGTCCAAGATAGGGGACATAACTGATCAGGAAAATCCACATTTCCACACGCCTATGCCATGAAAAATAACTGATATTGACTGTAATATGCTGACAGATTACTTGGCTTCCTTGATGTCTGCACTACAATCTTGTCGTTCACAGGTAGCTGCAGCATTTCCCGACAACACTGAGGTGAAACCCCTTGACGTAGTTCCGGGGGACCTTGTTCTTGTGAGGAATTTCGACCGAAAGACTCAGCTGGAGCCCAGGTGGAAAGCACCCAAATTGGTCCTGCTCACCACAAGGACAGCCGTGAAGATCGAAGGCAGAAAAGGATGGGTGCATTCAAGTCATATCAAGAAATTTCATGGACTTCCTTCGGATGTGAATAGCCCACCTCGTGTGTCTTCACCCATTGACTCAAAACTACCTTTGGCTGAGGCCAACAGTCAGGAACTTTATAAACTGAAACTCAGGCCTAAACCGTCGGACGATTTGATTGTTTAAGTCCTCTCCAAGGTGAAGCGGTTGAATCTGTCTCCGACATGTATCCCTTAGACCTGAATCATGGAAAATTGCGAAAAATGTTGAAACGACAGGCGTACTGTAAATCACTGCGTAGCCATTGCATAATGACGTTATTAATTTTGTTTTTCTTGAGTCTTTTAATAATTACTGCAAGTATATTGTTGCACATATATTATCCTATTTCTAGACATGTTTACAATGTTACTGCTGAACATTCTTTTAGTGAATTACCTCCGCTTGAGTTGTCTTATAGATTTGCGCTGCGCAATAACACTTTTATTAGTATGTTACATCATTCCCATCAGGTTAGCAATGCTACAAATTGTTGGATATGTGGCCGACTCCCTCCCTATCAGAATTATAAAGGAATTTTACCTCTCTTTCCATACCCGTTCACACACAACGGCTCCTGTGGAGCATGGTTTAGTTTAATTAATTCTCTAGATTCGAATTCTGCAGTTTATCAAGATAACTGGGTATGGGGAAATTTGAACTTAATTTTGCTTAAGGTCTGCTATCCTAACAAGGAGGGACTTCCCAAAAGAACAGGAACTGATCTAGAAAATGAAGTGTATGGATTAGGTAATTTTACACTTAATCTTATGATCCTAAATGTCGAATCCGAAGCTACTCCAATTTTGCCCGCTATGTCAATTTTTCCAGTAAAGGGTGAACTATGTGTAAGGAAGAATGGTTCCATACATATGGGCCATAGTAAATGCACAACTGTAGTAGAATTCAGTGATCAAGGCAAGTCCACATTTAGAGCTTCCCGCCATTCCTATTTCATATGTGGTCAGACGGCATATGTACGTTTGCCTCTAGATTGGGATGGTACTTGCTACATTGGATTCCTTTTGCCACCTGTTTTTCTAGCTCCCCCTGATTATCACAGAAACACTCATTTAGTAAATAATAGAGTAAGGAGAGATCTCCCAATAGTCGATTACACTGAAACGGCATGGGAAAAATACACAGATTTCAATAAAGGTCTCTTTCCCTATATAGGTATTGGCCTTCTCATACTATTCAGTTGCTGTCTATGTCTACAATGTGGACCAGCGATTTGTGGTCTGTGTGCCACATCGTGCATTCCACATCAAGATTTTCATTCAAGATCCCGGAAGAAGAAAGAAGAACAAATGATGCTATATGAACAGATCAATGGATTAATGAAGATTGATATCTCTTGACGGGCAAGTAGGGGACAAGGGGGAATGTGGAAATATGGATTTTTCTGGTCAGTTATGTCCCCTATCTTGGACCCCAACGGTTCTATGTGCATGTTACAAGTACATGTATGTTCCCTCCAGTTCTAGTTCTGAAGACGCAAACACATGTGCGTCCACCGTCAACATGTCCTCTGTCAGATCCGCAATGAATAGGCCGGATATTCCATTCCTAAGTACGAAAGGCCACCGCCTTTATATGGTTCACTTATGCCATTTTACAGTCCAGGCAAGTAGGCCCTGATTCTGTCATCAAGCTTCTCTTGCTTTCTGTCTCTGAAAGCTCCAGTCCGAGCCTGCATCTGTGACCATGAACTTTGTCTCATTCTCTGCGCGGCTCACGAAGCCTGACATCAGCTTGCTGCCTGCCAAGAACTGTATTTCACCTTCGAAATTATCTGCTCCGTTCCCTGCCCGATGCATTCCTGTCTAGTAGTTTAAGTAAACATTCTTCCAGCTACCGAGCAAAGGCTTGGCTTCACTGTCTTTATGCAAGTAATTCATAGCCCTGTTACTATGGAAGATTCCTGCCCTCGCATCTAGTGTAGACACTTAGACGCTTGTGCACGCACACACAGTCAGTATAGAATAGATTTTGTCCAAGAGTCCTTCCTTTGTGGATAACATAGTTCTTTAAACATAGGATGTTAGATATGATTTGGGATTAGGTTGACTTGACCCCCCAGACTTCTTGTCTCCACATGTAGAGCTAAATGTCAAGTCCCCCTCACCCCCTAGTTGCACGTCAATCACACGTCATACTGCTGCGCGCGCATCTATGCCAAGTATAATCTTATAGATCCACCTATATATGACATCATAACCAATTATGTTCCTTTTTACTCCTCATTACACCCATTTTCGGTTACGCATGTGAATCGTCACCTTCCTTATCAATTGTTACGCCTCCCGCATCTATTTCATTGTAATGTATGTTCTATAAAAGTCATTTCTTGTCAATAATGTATGTACTTCACTTCCTGAACCTCCGTGGTGATGGAACTTGGAGCAACCGATTATAATCGATCATTGGAATAAAGCCCATTCCGAACCTCTAATACCACGGATTCTGCCTCTTATTTACTGAGCTATTTTATTATGTTTCCGTATCAAATTAAGTCCCGGTAATTAAATTATTTACCACAGTATACTGCTCTCAGAATGCTCTTCAATTAGATGCAAATATTTGCAGAAGCTTGAAAGCAAGACTGATAATTCTTTGCTTTCAAAATAAAAATGTTCACCCAAAAACAATGCAAAAACATTTCGCTAAACTACTGAAATAAGGTAGGTACCATTGTTTTGCAACATAAAAAAACAAGCATTGGTAAAGCCAATGAAATTGTTGGTCAGCCTTTTGGCTTTGTCAATGCACAACGTGTTTTGGCAATATGTTTGTGAAATCTCATTGGTGTGGGAGCTTCTGGGCCCTCACCATTATAACAAACATTGGCAAAAGAAGAAGTTGTTGTGGTCTCAAAAATCACACATTGCACAGTAATTCCTGGCACTGGATAAAACAACTGTGTGTCGATATGCTCCTTGTGAAAGAACAGAATGAAGTCACTCACAGTGAAGCTAGCCAAGAGAGGGAGGGAGAGACAACATTTTACTAAACATAAAAAGTCATTGTTAACGCCAGACCTAATTAGGGGCCAAATCATGAAATAAAGTGCACCCATGTCCTTGTATTATGTGCAGATATACAACTGTTGTAAATTCACATGACTACAGAAGTAGGCCAAGAAATAGTACTCCTAGAAAATATTTGTGAACTGTATTTAAGCATGAGCAAGCATGCAGGTGTACCATATTGCTCAAGCGAAAATCTGAGCCATTGCAAGTTTTCTTTTCCTCCAGCCACTTTTTTTTCTTGTGAGCCAGAACTGTTGCTTACCATTACCTTCAGCCCCAGTATGTAGATCTGCGGAAACGTGGCAACAGAAGTGAATTGTTAGTATTCAAAGCCTACTATGTAAGGAGTCCTAACATAATCAGAGAGGCTACTTCAGAGCTCTTATATAATGACATTGCTGCCATAATGTGTCGCTGCATTACATGGTACAAAAGGGACTAGTGAGTTTTGTTACAGGACAAGTATATTTAAGAAGCAACCTGCCCCATGAACAAGTAGATATTTCATTAAATTCCACACCCCTTTGTGCCAATCCCTACACCTTGAAACCTATTTTCAAACACCCTGAAAAATTGCACCTATATATTAAAACACATATTAAATCTGTACACATTGTATCCTTGAAACATTATAATACGAAGCAGCACAGTTATTCAATGCACACTATCCTTCTGTATTGGCATATACTCATTACTAATGATCAATACATAAACATAATGTAACCACAACATTACTACTTTTCCTATTACTCCTATCCTTTGCAGTCCATGGCGAATGCACTGCATTTAGAATGCATTTTAGCACATTCCACCTTACAATGTAATTTATTACTCCAATATTCTCTCCAACTCTGAAGAACATCTGCTTGCGAAGATGGCAGTGTTCCTGTTGTGGTTGATCACCTGTCCTCTTCTTCTTTGGACTCAGGGATGATGGGGCGGGCCCTTCTCCTTCTGCCTGAATACCTGAGTGGAAAGAAACTTCGCAGCGGGTGTTAATTTATTCAAATATATGCCTTCTTACATAATTTCAATGCCACTGTGATGTCTAGATGATGTGAGCTATACATATATTAATTGTTCAGGGAGAAGTATATGGGACGTTAAGTTGTTGTCAGAGCATTGTAATATTTGTGAGTGAAAACACAGTGATCCATGATAATAATGTTGCAAAACCTCTAATCATTGATTAACTAAGTAAGCGAAAGAAGAACCCAAACAGAAGATAGAAACTTTTAAGGGAGATAAAAACTTGCATTGGTCGAACTGCAAAATATATGCAACTGCCTCTAAAGTCTGCAACTCTACTTTTAGAAGGCCTCTTTAAATTCACACCCATTATTCTGACAATACTGCGATACTGAGCATTGCTTACTCTATGCATACCGTCCTTTAACATTGAGATCTACTTTATAGCTGCACGTATTATTTATTCTTTTGTATTTTCCTAGTACTGGGGCATGTGGTGGCTACCTGTGGTAATCTTATTCCTACAAATCTATGGTTGTCTCATATTTTGAAGTCTGCACACAGCTGTGCATATCCGAAAACGTATTCCCTACCTCCTCTCACCCATCTGCACATAAACACATACATATTCCTTCACTAAACTGCACAACGTGAAACCTAAAACACTGTATTCAATCTCGGCTTCCCCTGTTACCAAATTGGGTGATTCTAGGCAACTTATTTGTCTTGTTCACTTCCACAGACACGAATATATTTCTACACATACATTTTCTTTCTACTCAATCTCATGTTCGCTGCCAACCCCAGGAAGCCCCTTTCCTGCCTGGCTCAATGCCCAGAATCTGTGGTCAGCCAGGAATGCTACTTCTGAAGGCAGCCTCAAAAATCTGTTAACCCTTCAACACCATGTAATATCCAGACATGTGTTGTCTTTAATTGTACGTAAAACATAGCTTATTTTAAAATGTATGGCTTTTTTTGTAAAGCGCACGTTTACTCAGAATGGTATTGTGGCGCAAAATAGCAAATCTTTATTGTTCCCCTAACTCAATGGTACTCATTTTATCCAACTTGGAAAGATGAAAGGCTGACGAGACCTAGCAGCATTTTACATGTGACCATGAAGTCAAACCATGGGTATATCTAGCGTGCATTCCACTTCATCATTTTATCTCCCCTCTTCTGTGCACTTCCGTGCACCAGAAATTGGAAGGGAACAGTCTTCAGTCTTAACTTGCTCATTCCAATCTTCTGTCTAATGTTCACCATCTGCTCCGACATTTACGTTGCTCTAAGTCTAGTGTCACTAACTTTCTTGGCCATGAGACACAATTTCAAAAATGTTCCTATTAACTAACCCCAACTGTGTGCTCTTTGTGCTCTTTGTGGCAGCACGTACTGGATCTGCCCTAGCATTCGGGCTATTGCTTGTACCTGCTTCAGTTGCTGCTGAATTTGGACGCAGGCAGGAGTAAATTATTCTGTACTTGGTTGCTCAGTACTACAGCATTTGGTGTACTCTTCAGTGTGAATTATAATTGGCCACTCAAATAAGAGAGATATTCATATGCATTTGAAACTGAAAGTATCTCCTTTTCTGCCAGGAAACTATATTACTTATATTGATGGCATTTTTAGTCTTTTTAATATTGTGGGCCATGATCCAAAAATATCAAAAGGAACAGCTCCATTTTACCTGGTATTATATCTTCTACCATTGTGCTCTGGGCGGTAAGGGACGGCAGTCCTTGATCTCACCTTATTATGTCACTCTTTCTTTTGTGTGGCTGGTCTATCATTTGACGCTGGGCCAAGTCTAGGGCTTAATAGCAACCAGAAAACGCAAAAAGGTGCTGTGGCGACAAATGCATGCAAAAAGCCTTCCTCCCCCTCTTACTACCACTTTACTGAATATTCAAGTGGGAGGATCCTTTACTATGGGTGCAAGCACGCCAGAAAGGTGAGATGAGAAGTGTGAGGTGTGACTGTCCAGGAACAGAATGTACTTAATTCAGTGTGTAATGAGTTAAAATAGGCGAGCCTATTTAAAACCATGATCAAAAAAGACGTAATTAAGAGTCGTGAAGGCAGCTACTTGGAAGTTAGACACAGTATTCACTGGATGCACCGCGAACCAGTTGCGTGGTCTTTAGTTGAACCTGTCTCAGTTAAAGTGGGTGTGCTTGGAATATATTCATCAATTTGTTAGCTCCAGAAAGACTATTCAAAACTACAATTGTAATCAGCCAGAAATAGAAATACAAGAATAGATGTTTATGACGCTCAAATATCTAGAAGGCAAACCCTTAAATGAGAAAATTAATCATGCAAGAATTTACAATTTCAAAGTACATTTAAAGGCAATGAAAGGGTGAAATGTCATGGTCCCGGGGCACTGCCCAAGGCAGCTTAATTTGAGGGGGTGCTTCTGCAAAAGTATGACAAAATAGACGTGTAAACAATAGGGAAAAATAGCTGTCTCATTTATATGAAAGAAGAATCCCTTTAAAAAAAAAAAATCAATATATAGCCTGGGAGTCTTAACAAAGACTTGGCATTTAAAGACACATTTCTGGAGCGAAGAGCAAACTCATGTAATGCAAATATATTTTAAATCAATGGAAATACTTTCAAAATGCAGCATACACTTTACTGCAATGCTAGGAATGCACCCATTAAGTTAGGAAGGACAACCATTAGTGCTTTGCAATAATGTGTTAGAATAAGGGAAATGCAGCGGAGAGCGAAAAATACAATTTCAAAGTACAATAAGAAATTAGAGCTTCAGCCACAGATGCTTAGATATAGGGCTGAAGGAGACCACACAGGCGTCAGTGACCCAAGGGGTCACTGCAGCGGGGTAGTCCGTCGAATGGACTAAGGTAGCAGATTTTTATACTCTTTTAATGATGAACTATTGACCACAAAAGGACAACATTATCAGGTGCCTCTGACCTGTAGGACATGACGAATTGTGGTCAATTCTGGGAAATATTTAAGAAAATAGAAGTGCAAAGGTCACAGGATTCTTGACCATGAATCATAATGAAATTGAGCACCTATTGAACAGGATTTGCGTCACTTCAGGGAGAAATGCCTATAAGCCAGGTAAGAGAGGGAGAGATGCTAAATTGCAAATCGAGAGAAGGTGACAGACATTATATCTATTAAAGTACACCGCATGTAGCTGAAAAAGGAGAAGAACAGAGGACACCCATTACATAATGGAGAGAGAAGTCAAAAGGCGTTGGCTACTGCCAGGCCTAAGATAGGAAACCACAATGCGATGTGATGAAGGAAAGTAGCTCCCCTTTTGGAAGCACGCAGTTGAAAAAAAGACACTGTTAAACTCAATGTGATACGATGCCTCCCATTCCTTGCAGAATTAAACGTTCAAACAATACAATTTACACCAAATAAGTAATCAAAATTCAAAACAAATGTGAGCTGCCAGACGCAGTCCCATAAACATGTATTTGTGGCACAAAGTGGGAGACGCCAGATGTAACCTCCTGTCACCAAGTACATGCTCCAAAATATAAATGTGAGGAAATAGGTAAACAATTCGGGGTATATTGTGCACTACGTGGTCAGTTATCTGAAAGTGACCTGTGCTAATTAAATGTGGTGCTGCGCCACATGGGTCAGACAGGAGCTGGGGGGGGCAAGCGGTAACTATATAATACTACCTATACACAAAAAAGGCAACAGCTTTGATATATAAAAAAAAAACAGTAACAATCCTAGTTATTATTGGTCTTACTAAGTACATGAAAGGTCGGTGTGCCAGGCACAGATGCTTAAAAAAAGACAACCACAATGCATGCTAAAAAGGCCACAATAAAAAGATATTTGACCCTAAATATTCGCACTTCAATTATACAAAATGTGAAGCATATTATGTACACGTCTATCTATATATATAAACCCACAGAGCTATTTGCACATTCTCCTCTTCTGGCCTAAATGCGTACAGAAGGGTGTCTTAAAATAACATAGCAAAAAATAAACGTCTTTACATTTCATTTTAACAAAAGAAGAGAACAAAAAACCACATTGGAAAGTGTTTTGTTCACAAACCATAATCACACAATACTCATATACTCTTTGGAAATAAAAAATATATACTGACAGTCCCTCGCAAAAGCCGAGGAAGTCTGATAACTGTTGATCATAAATCTTCACGTGCCAGTCACAAGACGTAGAGTGGCACATCCTATCTGGGACTCGGAACTGCTCCTGAGCCCGCAAAAAGCTGAGATTTGCATCATGAAAACTCCTTGCCTTCCTGCACAGGTGTAAACTCTATCTTCCTTACACAAAATATATCTATATAATAGTTAAAAAAACATAATGTAAGCCCTAAAAAAAAAAACAATGCATGAGCTAGCGAAAATATAATATCTAATAAATCATCCCGGGGAAAACACTTGTAATCCACTCTAAACAGGAGATATCCGTAAGCCCGTTAGCTAGGCGGGTCCGGTAATCGACCTCTTCCCTATTAGTATTGAAATAGGGGCCTCCTCTGAATTTTCAGAGAAGCACTGAAAAAACACATAGATAATCACTGAAAGATGCCAAACGCAACCTTTCCTTCCCTGTCAGGTCCTTGTGACTTAGACAGAGGTCCTCCCTTAGCTATATGTAGAGAGGCACGGTAACAACTTATCATAATGAAAGACGCTAAACGCAATCTTCCCTTCCCTGTCAGGTCATTGTGACTTGGACAGAGGCCCTCCCCTATCTATATGTAGAGAGGCACGATAACACGTTATAACAATAATAAAAAATTGAGCACTGAAAGATGCCAGACGCAGTCTTCCCTCTGGCTCTACGAAAGGCAAAATAATAACGTGCGTCTATTTATAGGAAGAAAAACACGTAAATCACATAACTTCCTAACTTCACTCTCTGGCTCAGAATTCCATTTCGCACACAAGCTTCCTCAGCTTTAGAATGTCCTTTAGCGAGACCAGCCAGACATGGAAGAAAACTGAAGGGGAGAAGGAACGCAGATATCTCACAAGCACTCCCCCAAACTGTTACCAAAAAAAGACACAAGCACTTCAGGTAGTCACATAACTTACCCGAGCGTTGTTCTCTGTGGTTCAGCCAGAAAGGAGTCTCTCGGTCCCAGCTGTCTCCCGTCTGCTGGTACTGCCAATCCGAGTCACGGCACCAAATGTTGGAGGGAGATTTATTAAGGGTCAAGAGGGCAGGGGGATGAGCACAGGGCTCAGGGAACCTTCACCGTATGATCGGGAAGTGAGTTAGGGACAAAAGGGGCACCTTAATTTGAGCCGGGGTGTCTGGGAATGCCCACTCTAAAAATGAAGGAAACAGATATGTGAGCCATGGAAACTGAGGCTGAAAGCCCAACAGCTTTATTAAGAAGATGCAACTTCAAGACAAAGACATAAAGATACAAAATACAAATATAGTGACCTCGCATGTATCAGAAGGCATTGAACTCGTTTGAAGAGAGACACTTCAGAAAACCTCAAAGACACATTTATAAATGCATTATGAAAAACAAAAGTTAAATCAAGGAAAATCTTCTCAGAATGCAAAACACACTTGATCTAAAATACTAAGAATACTCACGTACCTACCTAAAACCTAAAAGAAAGCAACTTTGCAAATGTAATATAAGTATGAAATGCTCAATAAGAAAACACCAATTTAGGGACAAAATAGCATAGCAAAATAGCATACATAGCATATACAGCAAATATATTGGCAAGTTAAATTGTATCTTAAAAACCAAAAACAAGAGCTCTTGGGGAGCACCCACACCCGCCTGCCATCTACTAACAGACAGGTGGGGTAGTCTGCCGAGGACTGTGTGAGCTCCCCTTTTATATGGTTTTAGGCTATGAGAAGCGCCTACAGTAACGTCATCTCACGCCACTTCTACCTACGTCAGTCTACCCTAAAAGCTTGGTCTGCAACTTTTATCAAACGTGTCGTCGCTATCCCACTAAATACAGAACGTAGACTAGGTGAAAGGTTATATTCTCAGGCCAAGCGCTTGTCGTAAATTGCATAGGGCAAGCAGAAAATATGTAATGCAAAGGAATAAAATATACATATATGGATATGTGTCTTTGTTATTCATCACCCCAGCTTGACACGGCTGCGGTGGGAACCTCTGTATTTCTCATGTACAGACCCAGAATGTGATGTGCCATATGTCGACAGAATAGAGAAACGGTGAACTCTGCTCTAGTGAACTTCGTACACGGGTAGGGTGGGGGCTCTTTAGTTTGGAGCAGGAGGCCTCGCTGAGAGAGGCTGGCAGAGATTGTGGTCAGACAAGCCTAGGGCCTGCTGTTCAGTAAAGATGGGTGCAGAACTCTGTTCAACTTAACAAAAGGCCTACAGATCAGGCTGGCAGAGCCTACGTAGGGGTTGATGCTTTGCTGAGTGACAAGGATGGCTCAGGGTATTTGTTATATAGTAATACAGGACCCTCCGATCAAATTTAACACGGCCTACAAATCAGGCTGGCAGGGCAAAGACAAGGGTCTCATACCTCAGGTGTGGACAGAACGGGCCTGGGGCACCCTATGATATAAAAAAATAGACCCTCTAACACTCTCACTAAGGTTAAGTTTAAAGATTTTCTCGGGTGTCCAGTATGTCCTATTTATTAGCATAAGTTTGGTTTGGAACAATATTGGAGATATTTTATTCGAAAATGGGGTGATATGTATTTTCATCCAGTCATATGGGATATTGCTGGAGTTGGGTTCAGACTCCCATTTAACTTCACATTTCATGTGAGATTTGACAAGTTTAGGGGAAAGAAGTTTATATATTTTGGAGATGGTGTGTCCTGACTCTAGTAGCTGTGACATCTTTGAGACTATCGACGGATCGGAGGGTTTAATGGAGCGCATCGAGAAGAGAGATTTTAGCTTTAGGAATTTATAAAAGTCCATCGGTTTTAGCCCGTGACGAGTCTGGAGGATGGAAAAAGGTAATGGGAGGGTCCCTTTAAAAAGATCGATCTTTCAATCAATCAATCAATGTACTTGAAATGAAATGAAAAATTATATTTATATAGCGCGTAACTACCCGGAGGCCTCGTCGTAAAGCGCACTACTTACCCGTGAGGGTCTCAAGGCGCTGAGGGGTGGGCGGGGTGCCGCTACTGCTCGAAGAGCCAGGTCTTGAGGAGTCTTCTGAAGGCGAGTAGGTCTTGGGTCTGTCGTAGGTGGGTTGGGAGGGTGTTCCAGGTTTTGGCGGCGAGGTAAGAGAAGGATCTGCCGCCGGCGGTCGTTCGTTAGATGCGGGGGACATCTGCGAGGGCGAGGCTGGCGGAGCGGAGCTGGCGGGTGGGGGTGTAGAAGCTGAGTCTGCTGTTCAGGTAGGCTGGTCCGGCGTTGTGGAGTGCTTTGTGTGCGTGGGTGAGGAGCTTGATGGTGATCCTCTTGTTGATGGGGAGCCAGTGCAGGTCTCTCAGGAGGGGGGTGATGTGGCTGCGGCGGGGGGCATTGACGATCAGTCGGGCGGAGGCGTTTTGGGTGCGTTGTAGCCGCTGTTGGTGTTTGGCTGGGATTCCTGAGTAGAGTGCGTTGCCGTAGTCCAGTCTGCTGCTGACGAGGGCCTGTGTCACTGTTCTTCTTGTTTCGGTCGGGATCCATTTGTAGATCCGGCGGAGCAAGCGTAGGGTGTTGTAGCAGGAGGAGGAGACAGCGTTGACTTGCTTGGACATGGAGAGGGAGGAGTCGAAGATGAATCCTAGGTTGCGTGCGTGGTCGGTTGGTGTCAGTGCTGTCCCTAGAGCGGTCGGCCACCAGGAGTCGTCCCAGGCTGAGGGGGTGGGTCCGAGGATGAGGACCTCCGTCTTGTCCGAGTTCAGTTTCAGACGGCTGCTCCTCATCCAGTCGGCGATGGCCTTCATGCCCTCGTGAATGTTGGTTTTGGCGGTGTGGGGGTCCTTGGTGAGGGAGAGGATGAGCTGGGTGTCGTCGGCGTAGGAGATGATGTTGAGGTTGTGGTGGCGGGCCACTTGTGCGAGGGGGGCCATGTAGATGTTGAACAGCGTCGGGCTGAGGGATGAGTCCTGGGGGACGCCGCAGATGATGTCGGTGGCTTCTGACCAGAAAGGTGGGAGGCGGACGCTCTGGGTTCTGCTGGAGAGGAAGGACGTGGTCCAGTCAAGGGCCTTCTCTGGGATTCCGGCTTCTTGGAGGCGTGTCTTTAGGGTGCAGTGGCAGACCGTGTCGAATGCGGCTGACAGGTCCAGGAGGATGAGGGCTGATGTTTCGCCGTTGTCCAGTTGGCGTCTGATGTCGTCTGTGGCGGCGATGAGGGCTGTCTCGGTGCTGTGGTTTCGTCTGACTAGATTTATGTCGCAATGTTCCCAATTGCGCGTCTCTCCATCAATCTTGAGGCTCGGGTTGCGCCAAAGAGAGGACAAATTGGACTTATTGATTTTCAGTGTGGAGAGGTGTTTCAGCCGTAATAGGGCTCTCTTAGTATTAAGCAAAATGTATTTTGAGTGGGGGAGATGGGATACGTCCATGGTGAGGAGAGCAGGTAGAGGTATATTATTGATGATTGACCTATCTATATCTATCCAGACTGGGGTGTACTAAGTCTGAGGGATTAGCCAGTTGGCACCTTGTTTGCAAAGTTACGCTGTTTGATAGTTCCTAAAGTTCGGAAGGCCCAGACCACCTTTCTCTTTCGGTAATTGGAGGTTTTTCATTGATAATCTGGGTTTCTTGCCTTGCCAAAGGAACCTATTGAAAAGTTTATAGATTCTATTCAGGAAGTCATTTGAAAACGTCATTGGTAGCATGCTGGCTAGATAGTTAACAAGAGGAGTAATCATCATTTTTAAAGTCTCAGCTCTTCCCCAATAAGATAAAAATTTAGGTGACCAACCATCTAGCAATGAAGAGATTTTCTTCTGGAGTGCGTTCTCATTGGTTTGGAGGGTGGTGATCAGATCTCCGGTGACGTCCAACCCCAGGCACTTGAAGCACTTAGGTTGCCACAGGAGACCCAAGTCACCAATAATTTCTTTACCACCAAGGGTATTCAGGAGTTTGACCTCAGTCTTGTCTTTATTTAATTTATACCCGGATACTGCAGCAAAGACTTCTATTGAGGACATGATAGCAGGGATAGCAGCTTCGGCATTCTCGGAAACAACTAATACGTCGTCGGCATAAGCAGTAATCTTGACCGTACAGTTATTGAAACATATCCCTGAGATCTGGTTATTATTCCTAAGGTGATATAGGAAGGGTTCAATTGCAAGTAGAAATATGGAGGGGGAAAGAGGGCAGCCTTGTCTTGTTCCTTGTTCTAGTTTGAAGGAAGATGAGAGGCAGCCTCCCGCTCGTACCCTGGCCGAGGGATTCAAATATAGTGACATTACCATGTGCGTAAAATTCTCGCCAAAGTTAAATTTATCCAGCGTTGCTTTCAGGTAGGCCCAATCTACTTTGTTGAAAGCCTTTTCGGCATCCAAAGTGATAACAACTGTTGGTGAGTCAGTAAGTTTGGCTTTCTCCAGGACATGAGCTAGGATACCGGTATTGTCACTAGATAGTCTGTTTTTTAGAAAACCAACTTCTGAGGAATGGATAAGTTTGGGTAAGAATTTTTGAAGGCGTTTGGCGAGGATCATTGCATACATTTTGCAGTCTAAGTTAATTAGAGATATCTGCCTATAGTTTTTGGGGAGTGTTGGATCCTTCCTCTCTTTGGGGATTACTGCTAAAACGGCTTCTGCTGGTGTCCCATTTATTTGGCCAGACTTACTAAATTCGTGGGACAAGTTTAAAAGTGGGAGAGTTAGTATCGAGGAGAAGCATTTGTAAAACTTAGCATTAAACCCATCAGGTCCCAGAGCCTTTCCAATTTTGAGGTACTTAATTGAGCTTTCGATTTCTGAGGCGGTAATTGGGCTATTGCTTTTGAGTTGTTCTTGATCTGAGAGGGCAGGAAGCTTGCATTCATTTAGATAATCTTGTGTTTTTGTGTTGTCCAAATCCTGGTTTTTGCTATATAGAGTACTATAAAAATCTTTTAAAATGTCTGCAATTTTGTCAGGGTCAGAGTGAGCTAAACCTTTTTGTTCTATTATGTTCTTAATCGTATTCTTCTGTAATTTAAACTTTAAGTATGAAGCTAAGCTCTTCCCCGCCTTGTTGTACCCACAAAGCTTGATGCTTTTTTGTTTACTTATCCATATCCCTGCTCTGTCACAGAGAATTATATTATACTCATTTCTTTTTCACTATCTCGTTCAAGACTGAGGTATCTCTTGATATTACATTTTTCCCTTCTAATATTGCAATCTCTTTTTCTAGCTTTTCAAGATTGTTATTGTAGTCCCTATTCATGGTGGCTCTGATTTTAATTATCTCTCCTCTGATGGTACTCTTCAAAGCCTCCCATCATGTGAGGTCCGATGTGTCACCCTGTTGTTAACCATAAGGTAATTCCATATTGCGCTTTCAATGATTTATCTGTGGGACTCTTTTTCTAAAACTTCATTGTTGAGCCTCCAGAGAGGTTGTTTTTTGAAAGGCTTCGGGTCAGATATAGATAGAACGATGCATGAGTGGTCCGAGATCACTCTTGGATCAATAGAAGTTTCTTCGATTCTGGCTATGGCATTACCGGAAATAAGTAGGTAATCAATGCGTGAGTAGGAGTTATGTGGGGACGAGTAGAATGTTTATTCCCTTCCTGTGGGATTTTGTAATCTCCAAGTGTCTATCAGATTGAAACGTGTGCAGAGATTAATAAGGGCTTTGTGAGAGTTGTTGGGAAACGGGCAGCGTGAGTCACTGTCTAATGTTGGGTCCATGGGGAAATTGAAATAGCCCACTACTATGTGCATAGCAGTATCTGGGATTGTGTCAATGTGTTTGCTTAAATCTTCCCAGAATTCCAAATCGTCCTTGTTGGGGGCATAAATATTAGTAATGCAAAATTTTGTGTTGTCTTTTGACAGTTTTGTTGTAATCCACCTCCCTTTAGTATCAGATGTGCTTGCCACCATGTCGACGTTTGATTTCTTTGCTACTAGATTCAGGACACCATTTTTCTTTCCTATTGCGTCAGAGCCAGCAACATCGCAGTAAGACCTATTTCTAAGTGAATTAAATTGTTTTGAGTCGATCTTCGTCTCCTGAAGTAGGAAGACGTCACCTTTTTGTTTATGAAGGTAATCAAGTATCTTCCTCCATTTGACAGGGTGGTTTAAGCCCTTAACGTTCAGTGAGACTATCTTGAGGTTGTTATGGGCTAAGGCTCCTGGGGAAATTTGCAACATCATGAGTGCGTTATTAACATTGTAAGTGGACCCCTAGCTCTGTAGTAACTTTTGTACAGTTTACTCACTGTGTGATGAGAGGGTGTAGCCCCATATTGTGGATGCAATGAAGTTAGTAGGCCTAGTTGCGTTAAATTGGTTATCCATGTCATATATATGAGGCATACCATTCAAAGGGATACCTCCTATATCTACAAGGTTATCACTGTGAAATAATAGACTTGAGACAAAAGGTATGATAGTTGAGTGGAGAGACTTGTCATTTACATAGGGCATACAAATCAATGTGGTTTCACCTTTGTGTGTAAAGATATCGTAGCAAAACATGGTATCTAAGAGAAAAAGTATGGTATACAGGCAGAGAGACATGACACATATTTGGTGCTTACCGATCAGCGAGGTGTACCATGTGCATACAAAGTTATTACTGTAAAACATTACCCTTGAGTAAGAAAACTTTGTACCTGTGCAAAAATATACATCACGTCTATAGGGCATCTCATACAATTTGGTAACACCTGTTTGAGCTGGGTTGTCACTGCGGGATTTACTGTGAAGATCATCACTTGAAGAAATAGGCAAGGCACTTGAGTAAGGAAACAATTATGAACAGCATGAAAAAGACAGTAAACAATGAAAAATAATGTAAGGAAAATAAGATCCAAAACCCTAACCCTACCCGCCCTCAACCCTAATCCTCCCACCCACCCCTGAAGGTAGATAACAGACATGGTGACAGGGGAAGAGAGCTCCCCTCCCGTGGGAGCCAGACAAGAGTGTGTTGAATGCATGAGACCATTGTGTGGCTTAAGGAGTAATAAACTTCAGCATTTAGGAACTAAGAGCTGAGAACTGAGTGCAGTTAGATTGCAATATGGATCATTACAATACATAACGTACTATTAATGGATGCATTACGAAAAATAACAGTATGACACTGAGTGAAGCAAGTGCTGGGCAATACCCACTAATCTAGCAATATCTAATGACAGACAACTAGGGCTAACTAATTGGCTAACCATAACAAGATATCCGATTATCTGGTTACCTGTGCCTAAAGGCCCAGGTAGAGGACAGGTTCAAAAAGGTTCGATAAAGGCCAATAAACGCCAATAGAGGCCAGTAGACAGGTGAGGCCAATCAATGTTGTATAAATCACTGCAGAGTTTAGAAGTTGCCGTATCCAAAAGGAAACAACCTGCTTAGGGATAGAAAATACTCATGAAAAGTGAAAATACTTATGTAAGCGCCAAAGAGCTGCGTTGCAGAGAGGTGTAAAAAGGGGAGTGGCCTCGGAACGCAGCCCTGTGGCGCGTACTGGAGGTACCTGGTGGGCTAGTTGGCCCCCAGGGACTCTCAGGATTCAAGGGGAACTAATGTCCCACCTTAAAACGCGCCACAGGCGCGTTTGCACAGTGGTGCAGGGAGGGGGCGGGGCCTCCGACGATTTGCCGGTTCCTTTTTTTATTTTGCTTTTTTAAAATATATATATTTTTTTAAACGGCAGGCCACCCATGGGGGATGGGGTCCCAGGGCCCATAATTGGCCTGAAGAGGGGGGGCCGCGCAGCCCCCCTCCCAATGTGTGCAAAGCCCCCAGGGAGGTGGTGGTCCCAGGTGCTCGGGGGTCCGTAACGGGGCTGTGGGGGGGACTGCGTGCCCCCCCATGAAACATAAATAATGCCCCAGGGAGGTGGTGTCCCTGGGACTGCGGGGGCCCCCACGGGCCCCCGCTATTTCTTTGGTGCATGCCCCCGGGACCTGGCCCACCAGGGGGCTCAATAATAACAAAGCACGGGAGCCCGTGCTTTGTTTTTTTTATTTTATCGGCAGGATTTCTGCAACCAGGGCAAATTCTGCCGTTTGTTTAAAAAAAAATGCTTTTTTGGTCCCTGGGGTTCCTTGTGGGACCCCATGAGCAGGCTCAGGGAGTCAGGATGTCTCTACTCTGCCCCCGTTTCTTGTTTTTAAACATTGTCTTCACTGTTTTCTTGTGACTCAGTTCTACTGAGTCACAAGATGGCTGCCAACACTTCCTGGTTTGGAGTGTTGGCAGCCAATCACAGTGAAGCTCGTGCTCGGGAGGGTTCGCGAACCCACCGCTGCCATAGATATCAAAACTTTTTTTCTTTTTCAAATTTCTCAGGAGCTACTGAACGGATTTACACCATTTAACAAAAAGGGCTCTTTCTGAACCAAATCCTTCCTTTTTGCCAAATTTGGTGTAATTCCGTTCAGCAGTTTGGGCTGTAGCTTTGTCTAAAGTTTCCTATGGAAAATAACATGGGGAAAACACGTTTTGGGACTCCCCTTTTTTCTCGGCCCCCGCTTGACGAATCACCCCGAAACTTTCAAGACAGGAGCTGACCGGAGCAGATCACTAGTTTTGTACATTTTGCGAAGATTCGTCAAACGGCGCCAAAGTTGTTGGGAAAACAAAAAACGCTTTTCCTATGGAAACTATTTGAAACATTGAAGCGGAAATTACCACCGAGTCCTAACATCACATACAGGAAAGCAGCCTCTTTAGGCGACCTCTTAACACATAGCCATCTGGAGATCAGAGAACCGGAAACATCAGCACGGCTAAACACACCTGGATTTTGGAAATGTTCAAAATGCAGGGCCTGCGAACATGGTTGGAACACCCGCTCATACTAACTTCAAAATGGGAAAACAGAGTATATCATCGATCATATCACATGTGAATCCAAATATGTGATATATATATTGGAATGCTCCTGTAAAAAACAATATGTTGGGAGTACCATCAATAAACTAAAGCTGAGGGTACTCCAGCACCTCAGAGCCATAAAGAACAAAGAACTTACATTTCGCGGAACATCACTCAGGTGACAGCCAACTACTAACATACTTTGGGCTGAGAATAGTAAAACAAAAAGAACGAGGAGGCGATAGAACCCTGGACCTGAGAAAAACAGAGTCCCGATACATTCTAGACATTGGGACTGGAAATCCGTATGGTCATAATTTGGACGCAGAGCTGCATGTACATTTGCAATAAACAGGGGACTTCCAAGAGAAAAATATGTGACCATGACAAATTCTAACAAGAACAACTGAGAGGAGCTTTCTTTTGCAAATTACGAAAAGGAGGAAAAGTGGAGGAAAACAAAGAGTCTTAGTGCAATAACGTGCCAAGTGTAATGGAACCTAGTCCGATGAACCTCTCCATCATATGTCATATGTGCCGAATCTAAATTTGAGATAGACTTTCATGGAAAATCTTACTTAGGAGTCCGTATTGGGAGAGGAGTTGGCCTAACGGCTAGGGCGCTGGACCTCGGACCTGGGGAACTGGGTTTGAGTCTCTGTAATGACGCTGAACATCCTGTGATTCTGGGCAAATCACTTAATCTCCCTGTTCCTAACAAAGAATGAATGTGTTTCCTAATGTAACGGAACTGGTGCTATGTAAAGCGCTCTGATACCTGATTGGATTCGGGTCAAGTTCGCGCTATATAAAACTGCAAAAAAAAAATATATTGAAAATAATGTGAATAGATTGCACTAAGCGCTTTATCTCGCAGAACATATACTTCATCAACTTTTTATGATTAATGACATTTGGAGAAAACGTGAACAATGGAGAATAAGACAGTTTGATACAGACTAATTGCTATGAACTTTTTTGATTAGCACATGGTTCCTATTTTATTCTTTTCGAGATAATCGAATATTGCACTTTAGAAAAACGAAGCCATTATGGACAATAACTTGATTGATCATTGAGTACTTTACAGACATTTAAGTTATTGAACCTACATAATATGAATGCTTGTTTTAAATTTTTTTTACAATTTTGCACTTATATCCTCGACTCCTCCTGTAAGAAAAAACCATTGCGTATTTTGCTAAAAAATGTTAAACTGTTTTTTATCTCCTCATAAGGGCGACTATGAATTTATCTAACTTTTTCTTCTTACTGCCATGTAATAGTGGTACTTTACCGATACAAACACGAGTAAAAATGGCAGCCGCCAGTTGCCATATCTCTGTACACGATGAGGATCAGCAGTCTAGTATGTTGTAAATAATAGATGCTTTGCACAATGGTGTACTAATAAAGCACTTTTTTGGTAAATTACCTGTGGATTCTTGCTCCGTGGTGCTGAGGAACTCTTGCCGTGAGGAGGTGTGGGGTTTTGTTGGAGAATATATATATATATATATATATATATATATATATATTCACTGAAAAAACCATAGGTTTCACACATGTTATAGTTAGCTGGCCATTTCACTCGTAAAAAAACAATGAAATTCCACCGTTATAGTTAGTTCACCTAACTATAACTCGCGCGCCCGAAATCCACTGCTGATGACGTCACATATTACATCACTCATGACATGGTCAGTGACATCACTGATGACATCACTGATGACATCTCAAATGACATCACTGATGACATCACTGATGACGTCATATATGTGATAAAATAGTACATCTTCTCCCACCCTAAAATAAATTTAGAAACACCAACTCAAACTTTCAGACGGGCAATTTGAAAACCATAGATACTCCAATACCAATAACTACATACCTACACATTGACTCTTAGATCTACATGCACCTCAATTCACTCACCTGTACAGTCACTTATACTTACAGTCACTCCGTTGAAGACTATCATATGCATTTATAAACATATATAGACACTCACACACTACCAATCAAGCATTTAGGTAATGACACACCTAGTCAGTTGTGCAAATAAATAAGCACAGTCAAATTAACTCACCTATACAGTTAAACACACTCAAGATTACTTACTCATAAAAATAAATAAACATTTTGACACTCTTACACAATTTCTAGTACAAGCACACACTCATTCATACAGCCAGTTCCGCTATGACACACTCTCAGATATAGATACTTATATACTCTTACACACATATACACTGTGTTTCATATATGTACTTACTGTCACATCTACAACTAAGATGCACATTCAATCCCTAACACACCCATACATACACTCACTCACTCAACCATACAGTCCGTCACAGTTGCACTCTTAAAACCATGCACCCATAGGATCACCCACTCATATATCTATGCACAGAGTCACACACACCTCTCCCACTCATACACTCAGGCACCCATACAGATACTCAGATAACAAATACATAACCCATATAAATACTCATATAGCTATTCACAAAACCATACAGCCACTTATACACCAACACACAGACACATACAGACATTCAAACAGTTCAGTTACTACTCTGCAGTAATATACATTTAATGACTTACATATAGACTCAGTTACGCACCCAGAAAATCATCCATTCACAAACTTGTACATCCACTCATTCTTCAACATACCTTTCCCTATATATATTAAACATATTAAAAATGTTCAAAAACACACAGTCAATGGATAATGTCATCAGTGATGTCATTTGAGATGTCATCAGTGATGTCATCAGTGATGTCACTGACCATGTCATGAGTGATGTAATATGTGACATCATCAGCAGTGGATTTCGGGCGCGCGAGTTATAGTTAGGTGAACTAACTATAACGGTGGAATTTCATTGGTTTTTTACGAGTGAAATGGCCAGCTAACTATAACATGTGTGAAACCTATGGTTTTTTCAGTGAATTTGCAAGGTTTTTTAAATGCTAATTCCTAACTATAACATGTGTGAAACCTATGGTTTTTTCAGTGAATTTCAAAGGTTTTTTTAAATGCTAATTTGAGAATTTTGTAATATATTTTTTATATATTTCTTTTACAAAAATTTACCTATGTATACATTTAGAGATTATCTGTATCCTTTAATTTGGTGTGGCTCATTTTTTTTTTTTATTTGAATTTGGATAAAGTTGAACAGCATAGTTAATATCTTCTATTAACTTATGTACACTTTAATTCATTTTTTTTTCTATACATTTTTAGGGTGCGTGCACAGAGCGCGCACCTAGTACGCATGCGTACGTTTTTCATGTATGCATGCGTATGTTATCTACGTACACATACCTACGTTTTAGTGCGTGCTCGCAGCGCGCACCTAGTATGCATGTGTACGTTTTTTGTGTACGCATGCGTACGTTATCTACGTACGCATATGTACATTTTAGTACGCGCTCGCAGCGCGCACCCAGTACGCATGCGTACGTATGTGGTGTGTGCATGCGTACGTTCTCCACGTACGCTTGCGTGCCTTGTACGTGCTCCGCGCACTACACTCGCGCATACGCGTGGAGTACGCGCGCTGACGTTCGCGCATGCGCGCGTGCTGCGTATGCGCGCTACGTACGCGCATAATACTTATGCGCATGCGCGCGTACACGTTCGCGCATGCGTAATTGCACCGTGCGCGCTCTGAGCTTGCTCCGTGCGTGCACCTCGAGTTATGTGATTAATAAAACAACACTTTTAATTGGTTTTCATTACTTTCAGTTTCAGATTGTTTCAACACCACACCCAATCCCCCCATGGCAAGTCATGTGATCAAGAAACATCACTTTTCATTGGTTCAAAGTGCTTCCAGTTCCAGATTCTTCCAAAACCACACCCACTCCCCTCATTGTTAGTTCTGATTCCCTTGGAGAAGGAGCTACTCTGTTTTTGTGAGACAATGGCAGAGCACCAGCCATCTTCTGAGAGTGAACAGGACACTCTTGAGAGACAGAGGCAGAGGAAGCAGAAATACTCCTTTATATGGCAGTTTTTCACTTTTCCTGAGGGACAAAAGAAGGTGAATGCACCAAAAGTCACCTGCATACTTTGTCAGCGGACCTTATCACGTGGGAATGCTAATAAGAAGTACTCTTTTAGTATTCCCACAATGTTGAGGCACGTTGAAAAAATGCATCCTGTGACTTTTCGTCAAGCTTCTGGGGCAAACCCTCCACCTGCTCAGCCGACGACATCTGCAGCAGCTCAGCCGAGCACATCTTCGGCACCTCAGCCGAGCACTTCTTCTGCGATGGTGCCTTCACCTTCTTCCACACCTCTGGATATTCGTCCTTGTTTTGAGAGGATGTCTACACGGTGCATGGATTGTGGTACTCTTATTACTATGGGTGAGAGCAGTGTTGATCTCATTCAGAGAAAATTTGAGCAGCACTCTTGCACTAGGCCATAGTTTTGTTTTGTTTTTTTTCGTTTTTCTCTTCCTTTGTCCCTACATTAACTCAAGGGCTCTTTTTAGAGCCACCTAAAATCTAAACACAAAAACTTGTTTTTTGAATCTATTTGTCAATTTTTTTGGGGGGGTGCGCGCACCCTGCGCGCACCCAATGATGTTTTTAAAAAAAAAAAATCATTTTTTTCAACTTTAGTAAACCTTCAGGGACTCCCTGACAAAGAGAGGGGAGTGGCAAAGTAATTAAAAAAGAGATGGTGTACATTTCACAGATGAAGGGAAGAGAGTCTTCCTATTAAATTTTTAACTCTGCATCAGTACTTACGTATAGGTACCCTAAACCTATCAAAAAATATAATAGCTCATTTTAGAGCCAACCACCATCAAAACATTTAAATTAGATTTTTTTTTTTTTTTTAAAGAGCATGAGGATTAGAAAATGGGGATAAGGGAAAATGAGAAATGGAGAGTGAGGAGATGGAGGGATTTAGGAAACTGCACTGAGAGAAAGGGAGTCAGGATGTCAATGAGCAAAACAGAGTGAAGGAGATTGAAGGAAAGATTGCAAAAAGGAGTGTGAGATACATACAGAAGGAAGAGAAGTAGGAGAATAGGAGTGACTATGTGGAAAGGATAGTAACAGTTAGGCAAGGTGAGGGAAAGAGAATGACGGACAAGGTTAAAAAATTAACATAGATTGAAAATGAGTGATGCAGAGAGGAGGAGTGGTAGAAACAAAGGGGCAGATTTTTTACAAACGTACGCAACATTGTGCAGGAAGTCATAATGCTGCACCATGCTGCGTTACTTTCTAAGCACAGAGATGCGAAATATTTACAAGAAAATGTCGCATCTCTATGCTTCCCTTGCACTGGCGCCAAAACTGCAGCCATACGCCGACGCAGGCTCCCTTGCACCATGGTGCAAGGATGCCTGTGTGGTGGGGAAACTGTTCTTGTGCAGGATGAGACACCTTCCTCCCAAAAAAACAATCACAAGAGGCTTTTTCCTCTTTCAATACATGCTGTAGCATGCAGCACGCACTGAAAGAGGAAAAAATGAAGAGAAATGAAAACGTTTCTCCTTGTGCTTCGCTATGCCACCTCTAGGGTGGCGTAATATTCACACACAAGTTCTGACTTATGATTTCTCGTAAATCAGGAGATTGGTGTAGTTCTATAAGTGTTGTGTGGGAACACAAACAACAACACCCATAGAATACCCCTTCAACACACAGTGCTGCGTTTGAATTGGCTGTATTTACAAGGAGAGGAAAAGACACACAGAGTGGCTTATCCTCTCCTTGTAAATATGGAGGAGCACCCTGCGAAACTAGTACGTCAAGAAAAGTGACGTAGTGGTGGCGCAGGTGGCTTGTAAATCTGCCCCAGAGATGTTAAGGAAATTAAGGGTAAAACAGACAAACAGAGAGTGACAGATACAGAGACAAAGAGCAAACAACTGAGAAGGAGTAAGGCAGTTAAAAAGACTAAGACATATGGATACAGAGAAAGAAACATGGATGAAAAATTAGTGATGGAGGTAGTAAAGGTAGGGGAGTAGTAGAGAAGGAGTGAGGGAGTTACTAAAGAGTAGTAAAGCAGGAAGAGAGAGAGAGAAGAGAAATGAGAAAAGCAGAGTGAGGAGAGGTGAAGAAAAGGAAGCATGAAACGAAAGGAGTGAGAAATACAGATATTTGAAACTTACCTGACCATCAAAGTAACTTATTTAGAAATAAATGTTTTTATTTAATTGCAAGGAAACTGAATTACATTTTCTAAATTTTCTTTCTAGTTCTGAAAAAAAGAAAAAAAGTATTAATATTCAACAATACATTATATTAAACAGTACATGTTTTGTCATATTTAGCAAAGCAATTTTTTGCCCTTTTTTTGCTGTTTTCAGAATGTTTTGATTTTCACTGAAAATAGTGAAATCAATTGTATTTATCATTTAACAGCGGGCAAAAAAAAAACAATCTGAAAGATTGTTTAAAAAAGCCCAAAATGTATCCTCACTAAAACATACCTTGATAGAAATGTCACATATATATTAAAAATACCTTTTAAGTACAATAATAATTTTCAAGAAATAACGTCTGTAAACCTTGTTGCAAAAGAACATATGCCAAAATAATATCTGTCAAAGAAGTCCACAATTGTTTGTTTTACCTTTCCTTGAGGCCAAATGGTAAGTTTAAAATCCTTTTTGAGTGAAATATTCAATTGTAATCCTTTAAAATTTAAATAATGCTTTCTTCAGATGCTGAATTTAGTATTTAAAATTTGGGTTTCAGAAAAATTAAGTAACAATTGGGTAAATCATAAGGCAAACGTTGCTTGAAAATCAATTGAGAATCATTACACAGTGTCCATCCTTTTTCACATTTAAGATAAACTGTGTAATGACCAGAAGTTATAGAAGGACCGTCATGAAAAATTATTGCAACTGCTACAAAAGTTTTTCCAGATATAGATAATTGATTACCAACAAACTTCTTTAGTAAAGTTTCCAATTTTGTTCCATCAGCTCTACAACATTGTACCATTAAAATTACATACTGTCCATATTTCTTTAAAAATAACGTTGACAACATTTCAGATTTACATTCAGAACATTCCATGTTGTGATTAGCATCTTTAACTAATTTACTAAAAGTCACTGATTTACTTTCTGGTAATGGTAAATATATGAACCTTTCAGAATCAACATTACTACTGCATGTGTTCATACAGTTTTCACAACAATGTTCCCATTTATAAGAGACACCAAATAAATGTTCTACTTCTACCCCTTCATCTTCCAGTACCATCAGCATATACATTAAGAATTCCTGTGCATCTTGCTGGACATTTTGTGTAAACTGTGTACATCCAGAACATACATCTAAAAGATTTCTAACATCAGAAGCACTTTCTATTTTATTTTTATCATTACTCAGCTTCTCATAAAGGAGACTCAGCAAAGAACAGAATCTTTTTCCCTGATTTACTATTATCTGCTCTTGCAAAAATTCAAGATAAAATACAACATTCAGCACTACATTTGCGTAGTAGTTGACACCAGAGCTATTTTCAAAATGACAACCAACAACCTCTTCCACACTGTCCTTTTTCTTTTTGCTTGCAGTCACATCACTGTCTTTTTGTTTTCTCTTCTGTACATCCTCATTACAGATATTCTCAAATCTCCTTTTCCGACAAACAACACGTTTTTCAAACACAGGATACTGACCTAAATGAGGAGCATAGCTTCTTCTTAATCTATTATACTCCTTTACACAGTTTGCATCAGCACTTACTTTTGAGTCATCAAAGTCTATCATGAATAAACCAGATAATTTTTTCACGCGTGACAAAGCAACATATGCCATACCTTCTTTAAACACACTAGATCCAATGTTTACAAAAGCACTATCTACAGTTAATCCTTGAGACTTGTGAATAGTTACAGCATATGCTAGAGAAAACGGAAACTGCTTCCTACGTACATATAAGTCTTTCACTAGCAAAAAACGAACTGAACAACGACTAATGACTTTAACCTCTTCAATCTGATCAAATTTTATTTTTAAGAATTCAATTCCATCTTTTTTCTGGTACTTTACAAAACCCACAACTTTACCCATAGCTCCATTCACTAAACCTTTTTCTACATCCAAATTACGTCTTACAATTACTCTACAGTTCATACATACATAAAGATTCTTTTCCAAACCAGCTGTTTTTGAAATGTTTTTCTCCAGAGAATCCAATTTAGTAGCCAATTTGCCTGTCAATATAATAGTTATTCGTTCATGTTGAATTTTATCCACAGCTTCCAGTTTTATGATCTCTTCATTTTCCAATTTCAAAAGTTCTTGATTGAATACAGAGCATTCATGTAGTGTTGGCATTAAGCAGATTACAGTATTTTTTTCAGCAATTTTCTTGTATATTTTCTCTGGAACTATTTCTTCTGTTGTAAACAAATTACTCAGCAATCGACTCTGTAATGCTTTTCTGCCATGTTCTGTGAGTAGTCCAATTCTTATATCTTTCAGAATACTTGCATAATCCTCATCATTGGCTTGCCTCATATTGGTAATGAGTTCCTTATACTCAAAATATGTCCAAATATTTACATTGCCTATACTTCCTAACGACTTTTTCGTGTCTTCATGTGTAAGTGTATGGAATACCGGTTGTCCTTTAACTGGAGTAAGTTGCAAAAGATCCCCAAAAACTATGACGTGTTTTCCTCCAAATAACACGTCATAGTCTGTCTTTAGTATTTGCTGCATTCTTAAATGCACAAAGGCAAGCATTAAGTTTGATACCATGCTTACCTCATCAATAATGAGTACTTTCATTTACTTCAATACTCTTGAAACTTCCAAGCATGCTTCTCCTGCTAGTTTGTGGTATTGTATTTTGTTCTCATGCTCTACTGGTAACATTAGCAAACGATGTAAGGTAACTCCTTTTATGTTATACTCTGCTAACCCAGTTGGAGCAGTAACAACACAAGACAAAGTTGAATCCGTTTTGTTCTGTAGGTAGCTTCTAATTACATTAATTAAGAAACTTTTTCCAGTTCCGGCTTGTCCACTTACATACATTCTCATTGGTTCAAAAGATGTGCATGAGCACTCTTTATTTTCATGTAGTAATCCATGATCAATTTTTTTCCTGACTTCTTCATAAATTTGTTGTTGTTCATCATTCAGTTGTTCTTCCAAATTCGGTAAGTTTATTAAATCATCCTGAGCTTGATTCATAGCTGTTTTGACTTCAGTCATGGCTATTGCTGCTTCATTTTCTACGATTGGTTGTCCTAGAGGATCTTGACTGAACGTCCCAGAACTTTGACTGTCTTGAGAACTGTCTCTAGCTACTTCAGCTGCAATTGTTGCTTCTTGTTCAATTTCTTCATTTAACATTTGAACATAAGTTGTGAAAGTACTGCATTCTATGCTGTCTTTGCTAGCATTGAAGGAATCTTCATAACTCTGGAATTCTCCAAGTAGTTCGTCCTCTGAACGCCATGGTTTAAACAGCTGCAAAAGTGCCAAGTAGTAAAATTCCTTTTTGTCAGGAGTGTCGCAACTCAGCTTCCGGTGATTTATCAAACTTCCTTTTGTTTGCTTCACCAAACATCCTTCCTCACCACTGACTTTATATTTTCTATTGTTGATGTCTTCTGTGGCATTCCGTTTAAAAATGAAGTTCTGCAGCACTTCATAGAGACACATGTTCTCAAGGTGATGACTTCTTTGTGGGTAATATGTGTCCAACATGTTTGTTCTTAAAATGTCTGTACTTTCTGGTTCGAACTCTGCTAAATATTCAATTTCTCGAATAGATTTCAGTACCCGATTTTGCATTCCTGCAAGGCCTAAACTTACCCAAATTATTCTTCTGGATTTCGAGTACAGACTTGCAGATGATAACCTATCTCAGCATTCGTAGGATCCAATTTCTCGATGCGATAACATCTTTAAACTGAAACTGTATAGCTTCTTACTGACAGTCTTCTCGTGAGAAATCTCTTCCCACATTTCCTTCAATTCCGTTTTCTCAGGTTTAGTGATGTAAGATGTGACATACCGAGCAACAGCAATAGAATTGTCAGCCACATACTGTATATCCATGTTAGCATTCCACATGGATAAAATGACTGGGTTGTAGTCATTTATATATTTTGACTCTTCTTTTCTTCTTAGGTTGTAGGTATTCTTAGGCGATTTTCTTGTAATAGTATGTCGCACAGCTGACATAAAACTGTTTACTCTTCCTTTTGAAAGAACAGGTCGTGGAAATCCAAATCGACATTTTGTGTAGAATTTATCTTTACTCTTGTACTTTCGCCGACAGTATTTTCCACACCGATGACTTTGGAAACGTAAAACTTGCTCTTTTAAGTTTTTCTTTTCTGTGCTTTTAGGTATAGCACATGTTGCATATTCTTCAATGAAAGATAAAACTGCTTCATCAGCATCTGTTCCAAATTTTGGGGCATCCTTGATCCACAACAGCATATGAATATGAGGAGCACCTCTTGCTTGGTACTCTTTTCTCCAAAAGAAATCCACAACTTCTCCAAGAGGTGGATATTTTTTATTGCAGATGAAGGACATCATAGCCTCAAATCTATGATTAAAATATCTGCAAACATTAACCGGATCCAATGAGCACAATTCTCCTGCTGTCTTGTATTGTATGTTTTTAATGTTTGAATTTGCCTCTCGAAGAAAATCCAGAAGATCATCCCAAGCGTACTCAGCACAGCTTAGGGTAAGGAACCATGTAGGAGTTCCTAAATTCCGTAACATACACTTCAATTCTCCATGGCGTCGGTACCAATATTCATTAGTCCCACGCTGACAAGCCATCAAATTGATCAATTGAGATTCCAAATGATCATCTCGCTGTTGCACTTTGTTAATAAAGTCCTTTGCTGACACATTATGTATATGTACTCCAGTTTTTAAAATGTGATTTACTGCATAAGATAGTGCAGACAAGTCACTTTCAAATAAAAGATGGAACAAATAAGGAATACTTTGACGAAATCTTGGATCTTCTGCATATAATCTTGTAGTCCGATACTCCGAAGCAGGAATCTGTACTGGACGTTCATCATATCGTCCACCTTCTCCTGTAGGAAACAGTTGGGGAAAACAACGAGCTTCCAAGCTCTCCTCCCATACACTCACAGGAGTTCCTTTCGCTTTCTTCATCTGAAACAGATCAATAGCGTTTCCCATAACTTCTTTAGAATGAAGAGTATGTATGCTGAAATGTTCATAAATTTCTTCTTCTTTTGACTTATCCACTTTTTCAATTTGCCCAGTTGGTATTCCTGTGTCTTCTAGTAAAACTTCTTCATCTTCATCCATATAAATTGCTTCATACCATTTATTATTTTTTTTCAAATACAAATTTGCTCTTTGTACTTTTCGTACATCCACCAGCTCCTGCCAAATTTTCTTATTCTTTGTAGGTACACCATTAACCAGAATAACTAATGGTTCAGTTTCCAAAGTATCTGCATCAATTGTTTCCATATTTTTTTTCAAATCCAATGGCAAATAGACAACTCTTCCTTTTAAACCTCTTTGTAAATCCGAAGGAGGTAATTTACCTGTTTTTGGCTCCATACGCACTATGGTCTGAAACGGATGGACACATTGAATGAGTATAGACTCATACGTATTTAAATCAGAAAGTTCTGGAGGAATATCAACCAATTCTAATTTATTATGTACAGCTCTAGCTGGCATTCTATTTTCTTCTAACTTGTTATAACAGTATTTCCAAATACGCTGATCTTCACCCAATTCAAAACAATTTTCCAGAAATATATATGTTGCAAAATCTTTCCACTTATAATTATCTTCATTTTCTCTTTTTTTATACAGATCAACATTCCTTGTTTGAATTTTATAATGGCTTCTCCGGCAACAAATACAAGTAATATTTGGTCTTTCATTAGAGATGATAGTAAATTTTGTCATTTCATCTTCAAAATTTTTACTAACAGTAAGTTCTACATTCTCTTCCACATTTTCATCAATAACTGTGTCATTTTCTGCACTTTCTTGTTCTGGACCAAAGTAACAAAACTGAATCTCATCAGTAACCTTCACTACATCTGATACAGATCCACGGAACAAAGCATTATTCAACTCATTTAACTTTAGTGCTGGACTTTTAGCAAAATACAATGTTCTCACAAACTTTCTCATTTCAGTATGATGTACTGCCAGCATCCTAAAATGGTGAAAAACACTTTGACACACTTTCCTAGATAGACAAGCCAGAGAATGTCCTTGCAAACCAGTATTCTCTCTCACTCTGCATGGATCTAGTCTTTGAAGCACCTTAATCTTCTGTTTAACACTCTTTTTACTATATTCTTTTAGAAAGTCACATAATTTATCAATAGATTCCTGACGCACAGTACAAATACTACTACAATTCCAAGTGTACACTGGGGCTTTAGGACGTCTCCCCATAACCTCAGCAGCCATCACTTCTTCCTCATTTCTTGGAACCATTTTCTCCTTTTCCATTACACAACCGTCTTTAACTTCATATGCTCTACCATTGGTGTCAACTGCATGCAACAAACTATTACTTTGAAGATAACTCTCTTCATTAAAAAATGGTTCAGTACTTGAACTATGCTTCCATTCTCCTAAGAACACTTTACAAAAGTTATTTTTTTTCACTACTCTTTTCCTTTTGCTTTGTGACTTCATTGCATTGACTAATTTATCTAATCTACGCATCCTGTTCAAAATTAAAATGAATAGTTTTTTTTTATTTCCAAAGCCTTCGTAACAATAGTTTCAATAAATTTCTTTTTCTTATAAAATTTGGTTTTCTTCTTATATTTTTTCACATCCTTTAGCAAATTTAACATCACTCTTCTCTGAAACATTTTTCGACGAATGTTTTTAAAATCTATTTTTCGTGTTAAGTCACTCTTTCTTACTTCTGATTGTACATTAGCATTTTGTTTTTGCTGTCGACTCTGTTGTTGTTTTGTACTTGAATCACTGTTTGAAGATATCTTTTTAACTTTTTTTTTTTAAGATATTTTTTAAAAATTCTTTAGTCTGCTTACCAGAAGACTTTTTCTTTTTTCCAACACGAGCTTCTCCTCCTATTTTTTTTTACCAGTTGTCTTCAAATATAGTTGTTGTTACTTTTCTTTTCTCTTTCTTGACTTTATAGGCATCTTTAAATTTTTTCACTGTTGCTCAGCAATACCTGCAAGAAACTAAAAAAAAATACCTTTATGTAATTTTAATTCATTACAATTTTTTTTTGAGCTTTTCAAATCCTATCATATGAGCTGACCCTTTCCTACGAGTCCAAGTCTTACAAAACAAGAGAAACATGAATTAAATCTCTGACAATTTCTGTGTGCACACAGACTCATGGTGTGATTCTAGGCAGAAAGCGATATTTCCTTTGGCAATTTGACAGCACATTTAGTACTGTGGAGGAGCAAGTGATAATTACTGTGACAGCCTGACACATTTTTCTTATATTTTAGAGAAGCAGAAAAGAGAACATGTCCTTACAGCTACTTGAGACCATGACCATGTGTTACAGGGTGAGTGATTAGACTAGAGCAAAGGAAATGAGCCTTGGTGACGTTGAATGTGTTTGCGTTACACACTGCTATCTGAAACACCACACAGAGCCGAGTAGTACGCACAGGAGTGTAGGAGAAGCTGCTGCGTGTGTGCAAAATGTGTTTCTGGAGACTGTGTATTGTCAGGTGCAAGAAAGATCTGCATGGAGACTTGCACAACTGCATGAAGATTGCAGAGATGTGTGTAAGAGTAGATGTGTGGTAAGGGTTAATTGGAGTTTTGCACATGTAGGAACAACCTCACCCATTGCAAGATTGGAAGCAAAATCTACCCTGTTGATTTGAAATGTGTTAGCATTTGCCTCTCATTTTTGAGATAGTGATTTCTGCTGAGTGCTAACCATCACAGTTGAAGAAAACAAGCTGGCCCTTTCTTGAAAGTGCAAGTTTTACAGAACAACAGCAACACAAATTAAATCTCTGACAACAATTCCTGTGTGCACACAGACTCATGGTGTGATTCTAGGCAGAAAGCGATATTTTCTTTGGCAATTTGAAAGCACATTTAGTACTGTGGTGGAGCAAGTGATAATTACTGTGACAGCCTGACACATTTTTCTTATATTTTAGACAAGCAGAAAAGAGCACATGTCCTAAAAGCTCCTTGAGACCATGACCATGTGTTACAGGGTGAGTGATTAGACTACAGCAAAGGAAATGAGCCTTGGTGACGTTGAATGTGTTTGCGTTACACACTGTTATCTGAAACACAACACAGAGCTGAGTATTGCGCATGGGAGTGTAGGAGAAGCTGCTGCATGTGTGCAAATAGTGTGTTTCTGGAGACTGTGTATTGTCAGGTGCAAGAGAGATCTGCATGGAGACTTCCACAACTGCATGAAGACTGCAGATGTGTGTAAGAGTACATGTGTGGTAAGGGTTAATTGGAGTTTTGAACATGTAGGAACTACCTCACCCATTACAAGATTGGAAGGAAAATCTACCCTGTTGATTTCAAATGTGTTAGCATTTGCCTCTCATTTGTGAGATCGTGATTTCTGCTGAGTGCTAACCATCACAGTTGAAGAAAAAAAGCTGGCCCTTTCTTGAAAGTGCGAGTTTTACAGAACAGCAACACAAATTAACCCCTTCTGTGCCCATGACGAGCTGGACGAGCCCATGACGAGCTGGCCGCGGTTGCGCTGTGCCCATGACGAGTCCAGCTCGTCATGAACCCCGCCCGCTAATGAAACGCCCGGCACAGGGCGTGGAAAGGGCGGGGCACTGAAGGGGTTAAATCTCTGACAACAATTCCTGTGTGCACACAGACTCATGGTGAGATCCTAGGCAGAAAGCGATATTTTTTTTGGCAATTTGAAAACACATTTAGTACTGTGGTGGAGCAAGTGATAATTACTGTGACAGCCTGACACATTTTCCTTATATTTTAGACAAGCAGAAAAGAGCACATGTCCTAACAGCTCCTTGAGACCATGACCATGTGTTACAAAAAAACAAGCTGCCCCTTTCCTGCGAGTGCAAGGGTAACAGAGCAAGAGCAACACGAATTAAATCTCTGATAACAATTCCTGTGTGCACACTGTCTCATGGTGTGATTCTAGGCAGAAAACAGTATTCCTGGGTGATACCAGTACACCTTAACTTATGGTGAAGACATACTCCATAATATCTAACATGTTCAAGGCACTTAAATATCTTCCTTAACATAAAATGTAAAACACAACTTTTAAAGTGGTAGGAAAATGTACCATGCTATTTTCAAATGTGTTTGCATTTGCCTCTCATTTGTGAGTAACTGATTTCTGCTGAATGCTAACCATCACACTTTAAGAAAACAAACTGCCCCTTTCCTGCGAGTGCAAGGCTAACAGAACAAGAGCAACACAAATTAAATCTCTGACAACAAATCCTGTGTGCAGACAGACTCATGATGTGATTCTAGGCACAAATCAGTATTCCTCAGTGATACCAGTACACCTTAACTTATAGTGAAGACATACTCCATAATATCTTACAAGTTCAAGACAGTTAAATATCTCCTAAAACACAACATGTAAAACACAACTTTAAAAGAAGAATGACAATTCTAATATTTATATCAAAAATCACCACATACATCCCCTCTCAAACTCATAACTCACCTTTAAAATTAGTTAGTTGAGAAAGAAATGTGGCACTCAAACAGCAGATTATCAGAGCCAGAATCTCAGAGCTGTACACCTCTCTCCTCTCACCACAACCAGTAAATGGCAATGTTTCCCTCTCTTTTTTCACACATATACATGTTAATGGAAAATCACAGTCCTTACCACATTTTTTCAAATGGAATCACACATTTCTATTGGTTGCAACTTTCAACCCTTTTCCAAATCATCCCTTCCCCCAACATGACTTCTGCCTGCTACCATAGCAACAGGTCATGGAACACTGGTGTGAGCAGAGAGGTCATAAGTTCAGCACACAATGTTTCAAATCCAAAGAGCAAGAGTGCTTGACTTTTCAAACCTAACAGCAAATCCAAAGTAATGTTCAGTGGGAACACATTTTTCTGAACCAATCCAAAACATGCTTTTAAAAATGTAAACATACAGCCTAGTTTTAACTGTAAAATGGTTTGAATCAGCCAATGAGTTCTTTTTGTTAAAAAAAAAGTATGTATGCCTCCATTTTGCAACTGTCTTTCTTTTCATATTGCCATTCTACTGAAAGACACCTCCTGAGTGCATCCAGATCTCCTTGAAAGATGTTCACAGTGTGGATTGTAGGTCATAGCTATGTCTTCTGAAATGAAAATTTGCAGAAAAAAGAGGTATTGTGAAAGACCTTGCTTTGCCAAATGTAGACATTAAATGGATTGGTCAGAGAGGGTTAAAGTGGCACCAATTAATGCCTTTGGTGAAATCCTTTCTACATCTCCCACAGCCTAACCTTATTATTGTGCACTGTGGTGGAAATGACCTAGGCACTTTAACTGGGGTAGGTCTGGAAATGCTTATTAAGGACACCTTTGTGCAATTGATGTCACTTTTTCCACAAACTGCCTTTGTATATTCTAATATATGCCAAAGGCAAAAGTGGAACTGGTCCAACCAACATTGTCCACAGATTGACAAAGCAAGAAAGCACGTCAATAAGTCTGTTTCTGCTTTCCTCAGAGACTATGTTATGGGTTCTATATACCACAACAACTTGCGTTACAACATGCAAGACATTTATAGAGGAGACGGTGTACATTTCAATGATGAAGGCAACAGAGTCTTCCTCTTGAACTTTAGACTCTGCATCGGTACTTCCTTGTAGGTACCGAAAAACACTCAATAAACACAAGGGCTCTTTTTAGAGCCACCTAATATCTAAACACTTAAACTTGATTTTTATTTCTATTTTTTTTAAGGTTTTTTTTCGGGTGCGCGCACCCCGCGATGTTTTTTAAAAAAATTTAAATCTTTTTTTTGGCCCTTCGTGGTCCTACTGTGACCCCCTGTCAATGGCTTGCACAGTGCACGCACGCTGCGCGCGTATAGATATTGATATGCTTTTAATTGCTATTTTCTCAGGAAATACTGAACAGATTTACACCAGACCTGCAAAAGGCACTTCCTTGACCTTATGGCTACCTCTCTGCCAAATTTCAAGTAATTCTGTTCAGCCGTTCGGGCTGTAGCTGCGACTAAAGGTCCTATGGAAAAATACATGGGGAAAATGCGTTTTGGGACCCCCCCTTTTTCTCGGCCCCGCTTGACGAATCACCCCGAGACTTTCAGGGTAGGAGCTGAACGGAGCGCCCCATTTGTGTATGAGTGTGTATATGTGTATGTGTGTATATATATATTCACAGAAAAAACCATAGGTTTCACACATGTTATAGTTAGCGGAAATTTTACTGATAAAAAACCAATGAAATTCCCCCGTTATAGTTAGTGCAGGCAACTATAACTCACGCGACCGCAATCCTCTGCTGATGCTAATACTGTATTTAGACACTTATTTGCCCATGTCTTCTTCCATACATTTTTAGCTATACATATATTACAAATATTTTTTTTTCATAAAGACACATATGTCATCAGCAGAAGATTGCGGTCGCGTGAGTTATAGTTGCCTGCACTAACTATAACGGGGGAATTTCATTGGTTTTTTATCAGTAAAATTTCCGCTAACTATAACATGTGTGAAACCTATGGTTTTTTCTGTGAATTTGCAAGGTTTTTTAAATGCTAATTCCTAACTATAACGTGTGTGAAACCTATGGTTTTTTCAGTGAATTTGTACGGTTTTTTAAATGCTAAGTTACTTTACGCCATTCGTGGCGTGCGCGCCCACTTAACGCAGTTCGTTCCGTGCGCGCACGGTGCGCTTCGCGCACCGTGCGCGCACAGTGAGCACGCGGTGCGCTTCGCGCACCGCGCACCCACTTTACGCAGTTAGTGCCGTGCCCACGTTACGCTAGATGGGCCATGTACGCACGATGCGCTTCGCGCACCGTGCGCACATGGAGGACATATTATGCGCTTCCTTGTGATAGGTAATCTGTTGAAATTTTTTGGGGAAATGCTGAGCTCTTATAAGCCATGCACAAATGGTGGCCTTCGGCCACCGTTTGCACACGGGGTGGAGAGAGTGTGGATTTTTTTTTTTTTATAATTTTTTACCGTACGCGTACGGTAAGCGTACGGTAAGCGTAATCGGCGAAATTTTCGAAAAATTAAAAATTTACCGTTTTTTGCCTTGGGGGATCTTTGAAGACTCAACTAACATGGTTATGTGCATGGGCGCTGTCTAAACAGCCCCTTTATATGTTTTTGGCATTTGTTTATCAGCTCCCCCCTCAGAGTGCGAGAGAGAAAATGGCGGCCGCCGCTTCCTGGTTTCGACCGATTCGAATGTTTACTAAGATCTAAGAGCCAATCAGAATCGCGCTCGCGCACGCCACCGTACGCGTACGGTAAGCGTACCGTAAGCGCACCGTAAGCTGGCTCAGATATATATATTGATTTAACGGCTATTTTCTCAGAATCTACTGAACAGATTTACACCAAACCTACAAAAGGCACTTCCTTGACCTGAGGACTACCTCTCTGCCAAATTTCTAGTAATTCTGTTCAGCCGTTCGGGCTGTAGCCCTGTCTAAAGGTCCTATGGAAAAATGCATGGGAAAAACGCGTTTTGGGACCCCCCTTTTATCTCAGCCCCCGCTTGACGAATCCCCCCGAGACTTTCAGGGTAGGAGCGGAGCGGAGCGCCCCACCTATTTTGAAAAATTCGCGAGGATTCGTCGATCGGCGCCAAAGTTATTCAAAATAGAATGTTGAGGTTTTCCTATGGAAAAGGGGTCCTAACTATAACTACCTACTGGCGACCGCCAGTAGGTAATATATATATATATATGTATGTATGTATATATATATGTATGTATATATGTATTTTATTTTTTTGTTGCAGTTTTGTATAGTGCGAACTCGACCCGAATACAGACGGACAGATTTTTTAAAAATGTTTTCATTTTTATTCTAGATTGGGAATGTGGCGAAGCAACCTCGATTTCAGTGCCAGAGGTCGGTGAGCGAGAACGTGGTGACAAGGTATCAGTCGTAGCGCTGTGGATGGTTGAGGGGACTGTGGGGGAGAGGTCAGTGAGATGGGATTTTGGAGGCCACACTTCAGCACTGTGGATCAGTACGAGGGGAATGATGAGTAGATGTAAATAGAGAATTATTAAGTCAAGTTTATGCAGGAACTGCTAGTTGTTATCGAAGCAGTGATGTATTTTGTAAATGTTGGCACTGCTGTGGTTTCACTGGGTTTGGCCTCTGCACTCAGTGCTATGTCTGGACCGTCAAAATACTCTCATTCAGTTAAAAAAAATCTCCTAGGCCGAGACTGCTGCAGGCTGATTCTACAAAATATTTTAGCTCAATTTTGCCGCTTCAGTAAAATAAGAAACAAACTCTTGATGTGATATTCATGAGCGCTACTTGCAAAATAAAACGGTAATGATCTATTGCAAAATATGTTAAAAAAAGGGAGGAAACTTGAGAAAGGAATTTTCAGGCCTAGCCTCTGTGGGGGTTCGACTGTTAATGCAGAGTCCCAGTTTCATGTCTGGGGGGTCACTGCGAGGAATATGGAGACTTCAATTTGACATCAGAATTAGGGGTCAGCAAGAGGGGCATGAAGAGACCTAGCCTCTCACCCCAGAACAAGAGTCTGAGGGAGGAATGTGAAGGCCCATTCTCAGCATTTGGGGTCGGTGTGAGGGTTATATGAGACCCTGACTCGGCTCTGGAAGTCAGTGAGGGAAATATATCGACGTCCATTAAACGCATGTACCAGAGGGCGGGGAGAGGAGACTGTGGAGGCCCATCTTTGCTCTTGGTTCAAAACCTCAACAAGATAAGTTTGGAGACGAGAAGGGAATATGGAGATGTACTCCAACATTCAGGAGGAGGGATAGGGAAATAAGAGGTCCTATTTTTGATGTTGGCGCTGCTGGTTGGTGAGAGGGGAACAAACATGTTGATCTAATCTAATTGTTGTGGAGGCAAGAGAGGAAGATCGAAGCTCAGCCTCTGTGATGGATGTTGGTTAAGGTAAATCTGGACACCCAGCTTGAGCCTAGAACTGAGGGACGGTTAAAGGAGTGTGCAGTCCAGTGACTGCTGGCATCTACTTGAGGGGGGCAATACCTAAATTAAAATAAAAAGACTTACCTTACGAAGTCCTCAGCTCTCGAGCTCTTCTTTCTCCGACACCCACTGGAGCTGGATGCTGGAACTCCCTTAACCAATCCTGGCGCTGCTCTCATGCTGTGAGGGCAGTGCCAGGATTGGTGGGAGTGCCCTCACTCGGCGCTCCACGGGGCCCTGGAGGCTTGCACTTACTCTAACAGACAGCTGAGTTAGACAGGGGTGGCTCCTCCATTAGGGCGGAGGAGAGTCGCCCCACTGCTTTCTCGCAGTGGGAGAAGCAGAAATATAAAGTTTTATGTTTCTGCTTCTCACGCTGCGAGAAAGCAGAATGGTATGCCTAATTGGGGCGGGCGGGTCGGGGAGGAGTGGCTTGCCCAATGTTATGGACCCTGACTGTTTGGTCGGCCCACACCAGTCATGCACACTCTGGATTTTCTCTATGTAGGCTGCATCACATCCCTCACCTGGGATTTTCACACAAGGTCCAGGCTACGACCTCTCTTGTTCTGTCCAAACTCAATAACGCCAATTTCGTTTCGTAATTCCTCTTGCAGACCGTTTATTGGACCGCGCAGGAAGTACATAACTTTCCTGCTGTTCGATCGCTGCTACATTCTCTTAATTTTCTTCAGCTAGCAACTCCGGTAGAACTGTCTGACATGAACCCGAACCCCCTGTCCCTCCCGCTTCCTGAGGAAACTTTATTTTTCTAGATTAACACTCTGTTTGCACTGGTAAACATGCCGCCACAGCAGCCGCTACACCATCAGCCGCTCTCTGTTTCGACCACTTCAAACCTACCCATGCCTCCCCCGGCACACCAGGTTTTCAAATGTCCGCCCTACGTGCCACACATAAAACCCTAATCACTCTACATACCTCCTCAGTATTCCCCATCGCTTTTATATATGTAAGCAAATTATGGCTTATAAATGCCCTTACCTTACTGAAAACTACTCTGTCACTCAAGTGTTTTCCTCCCAGCCTACCCGCTCCTGTCACTGCTTCGCGGGTGCCTTCCTGCCCACAGGACCTCCATACATAGCCTTCACCTAGGACCCACCCAGAAAATCTAACCTACCTATCCCTCAACGTAGTATATTCCATTGTGCGAAGTTACCTAGGGGGGAGGCCGGCTAAAGCCAAGCTCCCCTGGGGTCCCCGCACTGCGGCTATTTGTATTTCCAAAACATGTTTGCTTATAACCTGACCTCGGGATGTTAGTAAACCTCTGTCCCACCGGCAAGAATGGCCGAGGCCAGAAGTGATGTATGTTTTAATCTCTTACCTGAGAACCTGACACAGTCCCAATTCTATTGTTTAATGAACTACAAATGTGAAGCAAAATACTTTCATAGTTCTCTATACTAATTCACCACTAATCCTTCATGTGTTCCGGAGAAGCGTGCTATTCGCTGAAAAAAACGCTTCAACACCTCATCAGGGGTAGCAAGCGCTAGATAAATGCAAACTTTTTCCCTCTTCTATCCCTCCACTGTCCTTCTCAATCCAAATGAGTGACTAACATATCCACCACTCAAATTACTTTAATATTTCACTATACTAATTCACCACTAATCCTTTATGGGTTCCGGAGTAGCGTGCTACTCGCCAAAAAAGAGCTTCAACGCCTCGTAAGGGGTAGTAAGCACTATATAAATGCCGTTACAATAAAATACAATACCACGGATCACCTTTAACAACTATGAAAAGACTACAACTGGTTCAGAACTCTGCTGCCAGACCACTCTTACATATAAAGCCATAAGCCCATATCTCCACTGCCTTGAAAGTAGGCCTGGGCGGTAAATTCCTTTCCGCTTGCGGAATTTGCTCAATTTGGGTAATTTTGCATTCCGCGAAGAATGCGTAATTGCCCAAAATTCTGCGTCCCGCGGTTTCGCTGAATTTTTGGCTTGTTCGTGTTCTCAAAAAGCGTGTTCGCGAGATATTTCCCCCCGAGCACGCAAACAGCATTCACAAACAGGAAAAAAGCGTTGCGAACACGCAATTCCGCGTGTTCGCGGAATTTCTGCGTGCTCGCGGAGATTCTTTACCGTTTCGCGGAGCTTTGCTTGGCGCGACTATGCAAATTCCGCCCACCCCTACTTGAAAGCCCTACATTGGTTACCGGTTGTCAGAAGATCCACATTCAAGCTGCTTTGTATCACTCACAAAGAGATACATGGAACAGGACCACTCTACATTAGGAATAAAATCACAAAATACATTCAACAAAGGAACCTTCGCCCTAGAATGGCACCTCACCTCATAAAGCCCACTGTACAAGAAAAAAAAACATGGGTGGCACATCCTTCTCTGTTCAAGTAGCCAAACTATGGAACTCTTTACTCTACAAACATAAGATCCACGGATAACCACCTTATCTTCAGAAGAATACTCAAGAATTGCCTCTTCCCCACATAACCATCATACTCAAACATACATATACAGCATATCCCTCTATATGTAAGCATTTATTTGGATACATGTGTACCTACATATGTGTACTGCGTTGTATAGATGTGTACACTAATTATGTTCTTAAAGATATAGATATTTGTTAGTTCTGCTTAAAAAATTTACATATTAATGAAAGTTACATTATTCTTTGTTTAACATGTATATAAGGGACAGCATAAATAAGTAAATCTTTCTATCATAACTATTTATCTACAAAATTGCTTCACTATTTGAATTACAAAAAATAAACACCAATTCAAAGTACAACAACACTTGAAATTCTGAGCTGATTAAATGCAATGTTAATCTACATATATTGTCTTCCTTATGCATATATATATATACCTTCCATGTACTTATGTATCTTTATATTTAATACTTTGCTTTCTAATTCAGCTTATCCAATCCACTACCCAATATCTCACCCTATATCTCTCACAATATATCTTCTACCTCTACTCTGACTAATTTCAAACCTCATTCTACTACTCCCTCCAATGCACTACCCTATTCCGCTCTCAATATATCCTGTACCTCAACTCTCTGACTCATTTCAAACCTCATTCTACTACTCGTTCCAATGCACTATCTTATTTCTCACCCTATACCTCTATCAATATATCCTCTACCTCCACTATCTCATTCATCCCAAACCCAATATGAATACTATGATCCCCAAAATAACCCTTTCTAGACTCTTCCCTCCTCTACTCCTCCTTTCGTCATCTCATACCTCTTTTACTATTCAGACCTCCCAAACAAGCCTTTCTAAACATTCCCTCTGACTCTTCCCCCTCAACCTCCCATTTACTCATCCCCAACCCCCTTCTGTTGCTAAGAACTCCCCCCAAAAACTTTCTAGACCCTTCCCTTCTCTCTTCCATTCCTTCACTATCCTTCTCAATCCAAATAACAGACTAACATGTCCACCACTCAAATTAATTTCATATTTCCCCAGACTAATTCACCACTAATCCTTTTTTGGTTCCAGAGTAGCATGCTACTCGCCTGAAAGCACTTCAGCATCTCATCAGGGGTAGCAATGGTTATTTAAATGCAAACCTGTTCCCTCTTCTATTCCATCCACGATCCTTCCCATTTCAAATAACAGACTAACATATCCATCACTCAAATTAATTGCATATTTTACTATACTAATTACACTCATCCTATATGGGTTTCGTAGTAGCGTGCTACTCGCCGAATAAGCGCTTCAACGCCTTGTCAGGGGCACTAAGCGCTTTATAAATGCGATTATAATACAATCAGTGGCGCAGCTAGCCCTATGGGCGCCCATGGCGGTCTCTGCTTTTGGCGGCCGCAGTGAAGAACGGGAGGGTTTGCTGGCGAGTATTTTCTCAGTTTGCCGCCCCTCACGGCAAACGCATTGAGGATCAGGGGGCTTGAGGGGGAGGTTGCTGCCCCAAAACTAGTGCAGCCCAATGCAGACCGCCCCCTCTAGCTACGCCACTGAATACAATACTCCCCTTCCACTCCTCACTCTCTCTTTCCATCTATTCCTTTTCTATCCTACTAACTTCTCTCTCTTGTATAGCCCTCTCTGCCTTCTGGAATTAGCCTCTAGCTGGGGACAGTTACAGGCCCCGGCAGTGGCCCTGAGCTTTTATAACTGGCCTCCAGTGGCTCCAGCCCACTGGGGAAATGCCCAACGAAATAAAAGGCCACACCAGCTCTGCCTTTCCTGCTGTCTCCCTCAGCAGCAGTGAAGAGGTTATCATCCAGCGCCATGCTCTGGCTAGCGTCCAGTGAAATGGAGGCAGTGTAGTTCTAAGCCCTAGGGGTGAGAGGGTGTTCCCACTGGAGGATTATTTACGGTGTATTTAGCTAAAATGTATTTTAGCTGAATTTGCGGACGTGTTTTACACAGCGTGAATCTTCGGAGACAAAGTGTATATAGCGCCAAGAATCCCATGAGGATGGATGTCGTTGGCTCGCTTTACAAAACACACATTATGGTTCTGCAGTGACCCTCGCCCCAACTCTAAGTTAATTAGCACATCAGTGTAGCTGGCCTTGAGCCCCCGATATTCTGAGAATCTGGTTCTTCTGGGCCCAGGGCCTGCCCCTGCGCCTTTCAATAAAGCAGGGCGGTGCAGCAGGCAGTGACTCCGACCAGCGATCCCCACAGGGTGCTGTGGAAGCTGCAGTCTCTCTCCCCTCCCCACCCAGTCCTGCCCTCTGAAAAGTCACCTCTCCAGCCCAGAGCAGGATCTTCTTCCCCTACTCCCTCAGCCGGCTGCTGCATGTTACCTACTAGGGACAAGCCGCGGCATGCAGGTTTCAGTGGGCGCTTCCACCCCTCCCCCCACCAGGGCCATCTGTAGGTAATCTCAGCAGCCCGAAAAGGCCCCTGAACTGGGCTTTGAGACTGTGACTGGCCTCTTTATATCTTTCAAGAGAGCCCTTGCTGACGAGACTAACAAGCATTTGCAATGCAATAGGTCTCGCATTTGCGAGAGTTTGAGCTGTTGGCATTGTAAATGACAATGCCTTTTATTTACGTGTTGGTTTTTAAAACGTAAACGAAAGGAATTTCCATTTACAATGCCAATAGCTTAAACTCTCGCAAATGCGAGACCTAATGAATTGCAAATGCTTGTTTAGAAAGGGGATTTGGTGCTGGCTGAGCTCGTAAGTGTACGAATGCTCTGACCTCAGATTGATTGATTATTTATGTATTGTTTATTTATTTTGCAGTTTTAGACCCAAAGGTTTGAGTGCTTTACATGAGCACCAGGCACATTACAGAAGTACACATGGATTTTTGTGTGTGTGTGGGGGGGGGGGGGAAGGGGATTAGGCATGGGGAAAATAAGTGATTTGCCCAGAATCACAGGATGTTGAGCCGACGCTGAGAGTTGAACCCACTTCCTGAGTGCCAAAGTCGGCAGCTCTGGCCGCTTGAGGCGTGGAGCACTTTCATTGGAAACATGTCGCCATTCAATCAGTGACGCGCACCTCGGCATCGTCTTACACCTTTCTGGACAAATCGGGGTGAGTGTGAAACAGAAGAACTGGTTTAGCACCTGATAAGAGGCGCAGTTGTCTTCAGGGCTTTAATCGGGTTAAAAAGAAACTGCCATGAATTACCACAATGCGCTTTACATTTGTTGTTGAGAATTTGATCAGCGTTTTTACCCGTAAAGTTAAGGACATTGTATATGGGGACCCATTTCAATGTCCGTTATGAATTACTTTCGGGTCTGCGATCTGGAGGGACCCGCTTCACCTAAAGCTCTGGTTGTCCGGACTCTATGCATGAGTAGTTTATATAAGGTAGTCCAGCAAACCCGTTTTTTCCCGCCCCACCATTTGGGAAACCTTCGTCGTGAATGTCATATAAAATACGTGATGGAAGTAATAAACGGACTACTTTCTCTTCCTGGTAAACCACCCTGCACCGTACCTGCGGCCGCACCATTAAACCTACCGAGGTAAACGGTCCAGTGTACAAGATAACTCAGCGAGATGAGTGCTGGTTTTAAGCATCTGCGCAGGTCGCAGGCGCAAGTCCCAGCAAGGTCGAGTCTGACATCAATAAACTAATACCCACATCGATTGGCTTATAATCACTGTATTTAAAATGCTATATTAAAAGCATAAACTAATTAACAGGTATTGCAGGCCTTAGCATTACCATATGTACTTTGATTTACTGCAGACATTGTTTTTGTAGAAATAATTGTTCTCTAATCTGTCTGCCCTGATTTTATTTGTGGAAATAATCCATAAATATATGTGATACAAAAAACACAGGGAAACAAGACAGCTGCAGCCGTCAGCACAGAAAGCCAACCGGCTGTCACCCCCCACCCCAAGCCCCTTCCCCCAGGTCCCGAAGAGAGAGGGGAAATAGGGAAAATCACTAAAAGAATCGGCGCAAAAATTATCTCTGTTAAGGGAATGTAGGTTCAACCCCACGTCGTAAAGATTGACAGATACTGAAGGGCCCTTTCAAGTTCGGGAAGACGCCAACGAGTCAGTTTCTCAACTTCACCGTCAAGCAGCTCATCCAGTCCAGAGAACAGTGCATTCTGGGCCCTGTAGATTTTCATCCATTAAAAATGCAGGACTTTTGTTTGAGAATAAATAGAACATACTGAATTCGGAACTCACAAGGACCAGGGCAGCACAAGAACTGTGAAACAGTTGGGATTGACCATCTGGCCTCATCGGAAGCCTTGTTCAAGAGAACCTCCTTGAAGGCAGGCTGAAGCTGTAGGAGCGCTAAATGAGCACAAAATGTAACAAAATGATACACGTTGATTTTAGGGGCAGATAATACGAGAACCCTTTAAGGGAGTCACTGTAGGTGGGCCTATTCCTCCTTGGAGTCTCCCTACTCCCACTGTCCACGTCCGTCACTTCCTGCCGATTGCCCCGACTTCCTGCATCCGGTTGACTTTTGCAAGGTTGCGCAATGGATTTCTTGATCTAGAGAGGCATGAGCCCCCTGGGACAGCTATAAAATGACAAATGTGTCCTTGCAAGTCGCATAGTAGGAAACATAGTGTGTAACATAAAGTCATATTTAATTCTCAGGTATGAGATTGCATTAAGCTAACGTGAGTTGATAATAAAACAAGAAAAACAAGCACACGAGTGGTGCGCGTGCGCGCCACAGCGAGCCATGTGGTTTCAATTATCGCGCCAGTGTCTGGGCACGATATTGAAACCACATGGCGGCAGTGCGCATAATAGACACCAGTAGGCCATGGGCGGAGCAATGCACCCGCCTTTGGCCAATTGCGTGCTGTCTTTGATAAAAAGACGCACGCAAAGGCCAATAGCGTGGGCCAAAAGGAAAAGCACACGCACAAGCGTGTGCGATTCCTTGGTCAGGTTTTAAACCCCCTACAAAAAGTCTCGCGCTGCGCGAGCTGGGCTGTGCACTGCAACGCTAGGCGCGAGACCTAAAAACAGAATCAGTCCTCCTTTCACATTTAGGGACAGCGCTTTACTCACCGTCACCAACAGGACTTCTTCTGCCCCCTTCTAACATCCAGTGACAGGGATTAACCCTTCCCCCGTTAAAAATCACTCCTTCGAAACAGGTATTCAGATTAATCCTCTTATCTGATTTATGGCAGTAGGCCTAGCTTCTTAGCACCGTACAATTACAAATAGGTTACATCTTACCATAGCCTGACAGAAATAAGATGACTCGCCCACATCCACACAGGAAGTCCAATCGGGAGCTGTGAATCACCCATAAACACATGTTTCCCTTAGACAGGTCAAAGAAACTGAGCTTCAAAATGCTCTTCCCCAACCACAAATGCCTCTAGTCGCGGTGCTTAATTTGTAAATGAATGAGTACCGGTACCGAAGCTCTGTTCAGAATCCCCTGGATGGTGCGATTAAATGTTGGTGAGCCGAAAGCCAAGGGTGGTAGTCTTAAATCCACTTAAAGCCTCTTTAATCCACTACCAGACACTCCCTGCTCCTTTTTCTAACTCTTGCAGGTTCCTGCTTTCTCCTTATGTGACGGTTTTCCGGTCTTTCTTTTCCTCCACCTTTTTGATTTGTGTGTTTTTCCATCTCCTCTCGGTAAATGTCTGATGCAGAAAGATAAGTGCTGTTCCCCAGAATTAAGTACTAGTGGCCCATGTAGTGAGCCGCCAAGGACCACCCCGCTGTAGCACACTGCCCCAGATATGCACCTTGTACATCCTCTGGCCAGGCGTGGCCAGAGGCTATATAATAAAGACCGCACGTGATCTTTCACCCATACCAAGCAACCTTTGTGGCTGTGTATTTCATTGGTGTGAGTGGGGCCTAGTAACATAGAGGATCACCCTGCTACACTGGCAACGAGGGTGCTCCCATGCGTGCCCTACTGCTTCCTGCGACCACGTCCTAACTGTGCCTGCAGGTCTGTGTCAAGGGTGCTCCCCTGCATGCCCTACTGCCTTCTGCGACCACGTCCTGACTGTGCCTGGAGGTCTGTTATGTTTTATTGATTTATTTAATGCGATTTTATATAGCGTGAACATTACCCAAAGGTGTCAGAGCGCTTTACAAAAGAACCAGTTGCGTTACAAAAGGGCTTTGGATTACATGAGTTACATAAGAGATACAAACAGAAAAAAATTGCAAATGTACACGTTGTAAAGTCACTCAAGGAAGAGATACAAACAGATAAACTCTAAAATCACATAGGAATGGTAGTAAGTACAAAGGTCTACTACATAACTAGTGGTTTGAGATATATATATACAAATTGCAAATTCACTCAGGATTACATTTAAGAGCGATTAGGCTTGGAAAATTACATATTACATATTTACAGAGCAGGACATTATTGCCATCATTCAGCCAAGTGTTCAGGTGGTGTTGCACTCAAGGGTGGTAGTCTTGGGTCTGGAGGGATCCCCGAGTTAGAGATGTCCATAGAGGTAGAAGGCCGGATGGTGGTGGGGGAAGCAGCATGCTGGATCCCCGGGCTGATCTTGAGGTCATGCTGGGCTCCATCTTGTGGATAGCGGAGGGCGGCAGGCGGAACTTTGCTACGAAGTCAGGTCTCCCGCCTGGCTCAAGCACCCAGAGTGAGTCCCCGGCAGACCCTGTGCGCCAAAACCGCATATAGGCATTGTAAGCGGCGGGCACCCTGTTAAAGTCAGGCAGATCGTGTCTGGGCGCCCCCTGCACTTCTATATGTGCTATAACCTCCTTTACTGTGGCCGTGTTGTTGTATCCCCTAAACTCAGACGGATTATGTCCAGCGCTGGTGAGCCCCAGGGCCCCAGAAGCCAACTCACCCCTCCGGGGTCAGTTTTATTCACGGTGGTCGGGCCCTCCAATGCTCGCGGCTCCCACAGCTCTTCTCTGACGGGATAGTCGCTACCTTGGTCTCGGTCTTGGGATCAGCGCTTACTCCAAGGGCTACTTGGGTTCACCCAGGGTGCCCAGCTCCTCACCGACCTCTCAGGTACGGCTCTTCAGCTCTCTGGACTGCTCCGGTCGGGAGTATCAGCTGCAGGCTTGCACTCCTTCGCTTTGCCTGTGTACCGCGGCCCTATTCAACAGGACGCACGCAGTTGGCACTCCAGAGCGGGCGCCCCACTCCACGTCGCTCCAATCCTTGTTGCGGTTCACGGCCTCAGGGTCCCCACTGCACGGTCGCCAGCCAGTCTTCTTTCCGCGCAGGGCTTTCTTGCTGAGGCGTCTCGGCATTCAACTCAGCACCAACGAGGGCCAGCCTCCTCACCTCGCGGCCCCCATTTTAGCACAGCTTACACGACTCCGATCCGGAGAGAAATTTGCTCGATTCTTCCCCGCACGGGGTCTTCTGGAGTTTCCACCAGTGTCAGCACATCCCTGGACATTCCGCCGCCGGATTATGCAAAGGATTCGTGCCCGGGGCTCACGATCCTTATCGTCGGGGATGCGGCAGACGGAGCACCGGAGCACCCTGCGCCCTCCACCGTATCTGTGCCGAGACCACAAGAAAAGCGATTGCCCGTGGGATCTGCCCCTGCCAATATGCGTCCGCCGTGCTCTGCGGTCTCTGTGGGTCCAAAAATGGCACAGAGACCTTCCTCTCACCGCATCCAGGGCACCGAGCGCTCTCAAAAGGGAGAGCGTGAAACACCACCCAATACCAGAGCAGACAGGAGGCTATAACATATGAAAATTATAGACAGACGCAGCGCACTCACAGCCTTGAGAGCTGCAGCTCCTCACAACCCCATCGAACAAGTGAGCATTTCACACCACACCTAGCATTGGCCGATGACCCAAATGCAGCACCACGGCAGGTACAGACGCATTTCCCCCACAACACGCATTTGTTGGCATGCTACAACTATTCACTGAGTTAGCCAACCAACCAACCCTGCAACAGCATCACCCTGCTGGAAAACGTGATTAGGGAGGCTAGAAAATAATTTTATTGCCACCAGAGAAAACATTGGGCTGTAAAACGCCCACTCCTACTTCACTATGCAGGAGACAAAATCTATAAACTATTCGACTAAGATGCAACAGAAGGAGCACTCAATGCACACTTCGACCCACAATCAAACCCAGACTTTGAGCACTTCAAACTCTGCCAAACCTGCTTGAGGGAAGGAGAATCCATATATATGTTCTACGTACGGCTGCTAGAACTAGCCAGCACATGCACTGCAGATGACCAACCGAAAGAAATAAGAACACAGATCATCCAGAACATTCTGGACAACGAAACATCAGCCCAGATGACATTCTTATCATGGCAAGGTCCCACGACCTCTCGGCCGCAAGGGCTTTTAAAATGGACATTGCCATAATCCAGAACACCGAAAAGGCCCCAGTAGTAAAAACAGAATGAGCTGACACAACACACACAAGGGAAAAGACAAACAGGCCCAGAACATCTGTCCCCTCACAAACAGGATCTCGCTGCATGTACTGCGGCTATGAAGAACATGCACTTAACCACTGCCTGTACAAGACTGCTTGTGCTCCATTTGCAGCAAAATTAATCACTTTGCAACGGTGTGCCAAGGAGGGCTCAAAGGGAGAGGGGCCAGCGGTAGACAAACCCCCACAAGAGCCATAAGGCAACTGCCCCTATGCAAACCAGGATCACAAGGAGCCACCAAATAACCACATCAACACAGACACTGTCTAGAAGACTCGTCACCGGAAAACAAAGAAGTCTTTCTTATTTCATTCACCAACGACCTGACGCAGCACAGACGGCCGCAACCCACATGTATGGTAGAAATCGCCGGGTCAGAAATCAAGGCCCTCATAGACACTGGCGCGTCGGTGAATGTGATGTGCATCCAGCAATACTGACAGCCTCCAGCCCAAACCAACACCAGTTCCATCCAACACCAAGATATTCGAATACGAGTGTCAATCTCCACTACCGCATGCATGACTGTGAGCGTGCGCTCGAACGACCAAGAGATTCTCACAATGTTTCATGTGACTGATAAGGAAGTCAACATACTCCTAGGAAGCCACTCTGCAGAAGATCTAGGACTGGTGTAATTCTCAAGAAACATGAAAGTGTGCCAGATTGAAAAAATACTGAGTCAATTCCCCGAACTATTCAGCGGCCTAGAGTGCCTGAAGGACCCTTCAATCAAAATGCACATCGATAAATCAGTGAAGCCCATCGCCTTACGCCATCGGTGTGTGCCCTGCCAAGAGGTAATAAAAAAGGTGTCCGGCCCAACGCCCTGGGTATCACCCATGGTAATCGCCGAGAAGCCAAAACAGCCAGAAAATATAAGGAGGAGAGTAGATACATAACAATCTTCTCCACACACCTTGGGCTACACAGATTAAAAAGGCAACATTTTGGCATATCTTCAGAGGCGGAGGTATTCTAGGACACCATACGAGTGACTGTCAGGGCTCCAAGGCATCTTGAATGTGAGCAAGGACATTTTAATCTACTCCAGAACCACCTAAGACCACCACAAACACCTCTTTGGGAACATGGCGTCACCCTCCACAAGGAAAAATGTTAATTCTCCCAGCCGTCTCTAGAGTTTTTCGGATACATCTTTAACCAAGGAGTGCAGGTTGACTCCCCGCAAATCACAGGCAATCAAACAAACCCAAGCACCATGCAGCACATCCAAATTACGCACTTTCCTCTGAATGGCCACATGTTGTGGCAGATTCATTACCAATCTGGCGACAATTGCTGATGCTCTCTGGTCATGGAGCCAAAAGGGAGCAGAAGCATTCCAAATGATAAAGATAACCCTTTTAAGCAAGGCAACAATGGCCTATTTCAGCCCGAAGAAAAAGACATAACTACTATTCTATGCAAGCCCTGTAGGCATCAACGCTGTACTCACCTAAGACGAACCTGGAGGTGGCACATTAGGCCTTTGCCAGCAAAGCACTCACACGGACCATAGCACGGTATACCCAAATTAAAAGAGAGGCCCTCGCCATTAAATGGGAATTCAGACATTCTACTTATATCTCTGCAGGAGACCCTTTTGAGTGGAAATCAATCGCCAACCACTCGTCCTGCTGTTTTGGGGCATTGCACCTCACCCTTCACCACTAATCGAATGCTAGGCCATCCAACTGCAACACTACAGCATGGAGATAGTCTAATAGCCAGGTTGTAAAAAACCAGCAGACTTCCTCTCACGCCATCCACCCCAATCAATGGAACAGAACACTGACAGCACCGAAGCGACCGAAGAATACGTCCTCATGGTGTCACAAGGAGCCTGCCCAAAGGCACTCTGTCTGCATGAAATCAAAGATGCCACAGCCACTGATGCAGTGCTGATGAAGTTAAAAGGCGCCCTGCAGGAAGGCTTATGTCAGGACTTCCTATGCAGTGCCAATGACTGGCTGGGACTCGCCAAAGAGAGACATACAAAACTCTGGAGAGTATGCGACAAACTCAGTGCCACACAAGACGGCCTCATACTCTGGGGTCACCGGCTGGTGATCGCCGAAAGCCTTCAAATCGAGTAGCCACATTAGCCCATGGAGGGCATCAATGCTCTGCAAAGATGAAGTCATGCATGTGGGAGAAGGTACTTTTCCCCCGTCTTGAGACCACAGTGGATGAACAAGTGCAACACTGCCCTGCATTTCAACTCACTAGCTCCCAAGAGGTCCCGGCACCCATCATAACTGAAGAACCTTTCAACACCCCCTGGTCCAAAGTGAGTACTTTGGGAGCTTCGCGGACAGGAGAGTCACCATTGTCCTGGTGGATGGCTATTCAAAATATCTGATCGTTGAAGTAGTCGACTCCACAACATTCACCAATGTAGCACCAGCACTTGAAAAGGTCTTTGCATTGTTTGGCCTTCCAAAAGAACTCAAGACAGATAACGGGCTACTTTTCCAAGGATCTGAATTTAAAGAACTGCTCAAACCTCTGGAAATGCAAACACTGCTGCATCACACCCCAGTGGCCACAAGCCAACAGAGAGGCCAAGCACTTCATGTGCACCCTGAACAAGGCCCTTTGGCTTGCCACAGTTGAGAAGACCAAACCCGAACACAGTCTCCAGTGATTCCTACGGGAGTACCGAGGGACGACACATTGCACCGCATATTGCTCTCCCTCGTCACTAATGCTCAATGAGCCAAGAAGGGACATGATCCTAGTCCATCCAGGATAGTCACCTCCACCCCATGATCCCTATGGTACCAATGCTTGGTGCACGCAGAACAATGTGCTCGCGAGCCTGGAACAGTGAGCGAAAACACGGCAAATCGGGCCCAGAGACAAAGTGATCATCAAGGACCGAAGGCCTGGGTGGAAAATTCGAACACGCTTCGAGTCAGGAGCATTGACAGTGCTCATTGTGGCTGGCACCATGATCACCATCTGAAAAGGTAACAAACAAGTGACCAGGAATATCTTGTGGTTCTGAAAAATCGATCTTCCAAGCTCACAGGAGCCTGACGCAGAGGAAGAAAACACCACGATGGACACCTCAACCGACAGCAAAAGACACAGCAGTGCCTCCCTGGACAACCCTACAGCAGAGCAAACCAACGGGGAAGAAAGATCAACCCCATTCAAGATGCCCAAGAAACTGAATACCCATGTCACCAGCAGTACAACCTCAGACAGAATCACCCACCAAGCCAATGGCTCAGAGACTTTGTATGTCACGTAGAACAATGAACTTTGATACCGAGTTGGTAAGGGATGTAGTGAGCCACCCAGGACCACCCAGCAGTAGCACACTGCCCCGGATATGCACCTTGTACATCCTCTGGCCAAGTGTGGTCAGAGGCTATATAATAAAGGGGTCCACACATGGTCTTTCACCCATACCAAGCAACCTATGTGGCTGTGTATTTCATGGGTGTCAGTGGGGCTAGTAACATACAGGGTGTCTGCGCAGCTCAGCGTCACCCTAGTACAGCCCTCACCTGAAACCACTGTCTTATATTAAGCTCTTCCCCTACGGAAAAGAATGGATAGTTAAGCAATCAAAGAAAGGAGCCCTCGCCATCTCCTCCATCAACTCATTTTTGTATTTGTATGTCTTGTAGCGCTCACTGCTACCTTTAAGGCATCCTAGAGATGAGCCGTTCACAACCGCACCAAGGAAAGTACCAGCTTGTTCATTAATCAGGACAGAGAAAAGCGGACTGCTAGTCCACAAAACAAGGAACACATCCAACAGTGGATGCTAGTAGGCCTTTCGTATCTTTCACGTTTCTAGCCCACACTAAAACAGTGACATTGCTAGATCATGTGTCTCATGGAGCGGTCCCTGCGTTTGTCGCCCGCGGCATGTAAGAGCAGGGGGGTGCTGGCAAATGGTGGGCCCTGGGGGAAGCAAAGTCGCAGACTAGTCTTTCCCCGGGGTCTTTCTCGCAGGAAGGACCTGGCTGGGGTTAAGGGGTGGGATTAGGGAGGGGTATAAGAATATAGGGGAAGAAGGAAACTTTCTCTTCCTGTATTCCGGCACCATCGGGAGGGTTTAGGTGTTTGCGAAGGAGGGCTGGGAAGGTTTATTTAGGCTTGTCGGTAGCATCGGACGGCGGATCTACAGGCCTGTGGTTCTGCTGGCCTTGAGCGTGGCGTGTTGCTGGTTCTGTGGAGGCGGGTTTGCGGCCTCGATGCCTGAGGTGTCGGCGGAGGCAGTGATGGAGGCCCTGCACATGTTGGGCTGCGCCAGGCGAGAAGACCTGCTTCGGCCCGACGTACTTGATCAAGCTTGGATAGGGATGACCAAGCCCTGCATGCAGAGTCCGCAGGAGTGGCGGCGGCGGTAGTGGCTTCTATGGATGAACCAGCACCGGGCAGTAGAGGTGCGTCTGGGAGGGAGCGAGACGGGGTAAAGGAGAGCCTGCCTCCGCGCTTGAGTGAGTGCGCGATGGACTTAGGTGGGCCCCCACGGGAGGCAGGCGGGCCAGGCGGGCTCCAGGGGCTAAGGCGGGGTACCAATGCCGCTAGCAGGGAAGCGGATGGGCGGGGGCTGGGTCCCCCATACCGGTGGGTGGCGGGGACGGCGGGAGGCCGGGTGTGCTGGGGCTGGGGGGCGGGTGGGCCCTGAAGGTTCGGAGGCGCGGCAGGCGGGACTCATGGCCAAATTGGGATCGGAGCAAGGCAGTGAGGAGGGGCAATGGGTGGATGCTCACATTGACCTCTCCAGTGGACCCCGGAAGGGCCTAAGCAGGCACGGAGGAGGCCGGGGGAAGGGGCAGATAGGCGATTTGGAGGTGGGGGCGTGGGGGGGGGCTCAGGGGCAGGCCCACGTTGTGGCAGCACAGGGGGAGTCGGGGCGGGGGGCAGGGGATGGGCGATGTCCTTCGCCTGTTCTCCCCTGATGGGAGGCTATGTCCCCTGAGGAGAAGATCAGGGATCAACGCCGCATTATCCAGGAATCGGAGATGCGGTGGGTGACACTGTGTGAGGCCAGGGGTGAGGAGGGTTGGGATTATGGGGTGGAGGGGTCCCCTACGCCCACGTCTGAAGAAGAATGATGGGCTGAGCAGGAGGTGGGGGAGAGGGAGTCCAGGGGCAACTGGGTGTGGGTGGAGGACGACGGGCATCACCGGTCAGGGGCAGGGACGGCCAGGACGGCTCTGAGACCCCGACGGTGCCAGGGCCTGCCCAGGTTGGAGCGACCTGGGGGGCGGGGGGGATCCAAGTTGGTGGAGGTCGGCAGAGTGCTGGGGGGCCCGGTGGGGCGCAAAACGGCCCCGGGATGCCGGCTGGAAGCAGCAGGGTGGTCCATGGCGGCCTTCTCTCCATCGCGGGAGCGGGCAACGGGACCGTGTGTGGCAGGTGGAAGTGAAGTGCATGCAAAGAAGGGCAACGGTGTGAAAAGAGCAGTGCGGGATATGCTGTGGATACCTGTGGAGCCTGTGTTGGAGCTGGATTATGGTGCGGAGAGCGATGAGTTGGAAGAAGGGGAGGTGCGGAATGACGTGGACGGGACAAGCAAACTTGGGGGGACTGGGTAGAAGAGCAACGGCAGACTTGGTGTTTTGCAGGCAGTAAAGATGCCGAGAAGCAGGGCGAAGGCGGACAACCCGAAGACGAGCACCGTCAGAGGTTGGACGGGAGGGACGCAGACATCCTTGACAGGTGAGGGGGCATGGTGGGCAGCTTGGGATGGTGGGCCCAAAGAACGGAGGAAGAAGGCCTGCCGGTCAGTGGGTGTGGGGGATGGGTCGGTTAGGGATGCCATAGTGCCACCGCAGGGCACAGCAGCCCCAGCAGGGGGGGCTAAAATGGAGGGGGACAAGCAGATGGTGGTGGCTGGCGTACAGACTGACAAGACAGACGGGACAGAGGAGAAGGGTGACAAAGGTAAAGACAAGCATCAGAAGAAATTGCCTTACATGGGCTTGGCTATGCCGCTGGGGTCGTATCTGTCGGACAAAACGAGGAATAGAATCTGGAAACACGAATATGTGGACGTGTTTAAGCTCCTTGCCAGGGAGATACAGGCAAAGGAGGGCTATAAAGAGCAGGAATGGGATCTCACGAGGCGGCCTAGGGTCCCCGTGAACATGGAGAATTGGACGTTGGCCTTTCTCATTTATGCCAGTATCTATTGTGAGAAGCATCTGGACAGGGCTATAGCGCTGTTGAAATACATGGATATCATCAGGAAAGCCCAGAAGCATTTTGGGGGATTTGTCTGGTTGAGCTACAATGAGGATTTTAGGGCGAAGATTACTGTGAACCCAGATAAACCTTGGGGGGAAGTTGACCAGGAATTGTGGATGCAGTGGATGTCGTCCACGCAATCGTCAACGTCCACACACACAGCCAGTGGTTTGCCGGTCACGTACCGGTCCTATCCGCTGCGTCCCACCCACGTCGGGACGGGGGAAAGTAATCCTATTTCTGGGGGGGCGCAGGGGCACCGACCAAGCCTGGGGGAAACAATACCGGTGCCTGTTGGAGCTACAACAGAGGCTATTGTTCACGATACCCCTGTAAATTTAAACATGAATGCTCCAAATGTGGGGGCCGACATGCGCTTACGCAAGGCTTCACCTTGGCCTCGCCCTCGCCCTCTGAGCAATGGCGGGCTACGAAAGGGAGGGGCAGGCTGGGCCAAAGGGCACCTACACCAGTTAAGATTGAGGCGATGGGTCCTTGGCTCTCTAGTTACCCCGAGAGGAAGGTGGCATTGAAAATTCAGTGGGGGTTTACGGAGGGCTTTTGGGTGGGGTATCAGGGCCCTAGAGAAAGGAGATGGGCAGACAATCTGAAACCGGCCAAGGAATTGCCAGAGGTGGTGGCAGACAAATTGAGGAAGGAGGTAGAAGCAGGTAGGATAGCTGGCCCGTTTGTCGACTGGCCTGTAGATGACTTGATCATTTCACCACTGGGGGTGGTCCCAAAGAGTTCCGGATGATCCATCACCTCTTGTGGCCGGAAGGGACGTCTGTGAACGATTTCTTCGCAGAGGCAGATTCGAGGGTGCTGTATGCTTCGGTGGATGATGCGATCTGCCTCGTTTGGGTGTGCGGGCAGGGAGCGGAGTTGGCAAAGTGTGATGTGAAGTCGGCCTTTCGCTTACTGCCCATACACCCTGCGGATTTCTCGCTACTGGGCATGCAGTTTGCAGGGTCTATTTTCATGGACAAGGTTTTGACCATGGGCTGTGCGAATTCCTGCGCGCTGTTCGTGATGTTTAGCACATTTTTGCAATGGGCTTTTACACAGATCAGTGGGCATTGGGAGGTCTCACACTACCTGGATGATTTTCTCTTCCTGGGGAGGGCACAATCAGGGGACTGTGGTCGGGTGTTGGCACAGTTTCAGGAGATGGCACACTGCTTTAGGGTACCATTGGCGCCGGAGAAAACCGCTGGGCCCTGTTGTCAGTTGACCTTTTTGGGAATCGAACTAGGCTCAGTTCAGTGGATGACCCAGCTCCCATCAGCAAAAGTGATGGAGATACAGGCATGCCTGTTATGGGCGATCGGAGAGAAGAGGATCGAGTGTAGGGCGGTGCAGCAACTTCTGGGTTTCCTGAATTTTGCGTGCAGGGTGGTGAGGGCAGGGCGGATGTTCTGCAGGCTGCTCGGCATGGCCATGTCGGGGGCAGTCTTACCACATCACAGGGTCCGGATTTCGATGGGGGTTCGGGTGGATTTGAGAATGTGGCTGACTTTCTTGGCTGATTTCAATGGGGTGTCTTTGGATTTTGTTGAAGACAGAATGATTTGGCAAGTGCAAATTTTCTCTGATGCAGCTGGGGCAGACGGCTTTGGGATCTTTTGGGATGGCAGGTGGTGTGCAGAAGAATGGCCGGCCCATTGGGTGAAACAGAGGAGAAGTATTGCATTCCTGGGGTTTTTCCCTTTGTTGGTGGCTCTGGAAGTGTGGGGTTCTGAATTTCAGAATCGGTCGGTGCTGTTTCATGTGGATAACATGACCGTAGTCGATCTGCTCAACTGACAGAAAGCGAGGGATCTGAAGGTTCTGCGGCTTTTGCGTAGCTTCATGCTGAAAGGTTTGTGATTGAATGTGGTGTTTCGGGCAAAACACGTCCCTGGGGTGAATAATGACATTGCGAATGCTTTGTCTCGTTCGCAGTGGCGACGGTTCAGGCGACTGGCACCTGAAGCGGAACAGTGCAAGACCAAGCTGCCGGACGGCATCTGGGCCGGGGGGAGTGAGGGTGATAGGCTTGATGGAGAAGTCTATAGCCGACACCATGAGATGCAGCTACAGGCTGGTCTGGGCAGAGTTTGATCCTTTATGGGCTGAAGTGGGGAGTCGGTAACAGGATCTCGTCCGGCTGTTGAACAGGGAGTGTTACAATTTGTTTTACATTGCATGGATAAAGGTTTGTCTTCAACAACGATAGCAGGAAAGCTGACGGGGATATCCTTTTATGGCAGTTTGTTCATCGGATTTGATCCGGGAAAAAGATGTTAACATTAGCAGAGTGCTCAAGGGTTGGGGCAGGGTGAGGGGAGGGGGAGGAAGGGAGTGCCAAGGGATGCGATTACTTTTGAATTGTTGGTCAGGCTGGTTGGGGTGTTGCCTTCGTGTTGTTACGACGGTTCTGAAGTTGCGGTTTTTCGTTTATGTATGGTGTGGATGTTTTTTGGGGCGTTTAGGGTGTCTAAGTTGCTGGGCACGAGGGGGGCAGGGGGAGGAGATATGAGGAGGTCAGATTGGATGGGGGCCGACTGGGAATTTGGCTGGGACATTCGAAGACGGATAAGGCGGGGCGTGGCAAATGGGTCTGGCTGAATGAGAGTGGCTGTGAGGCAGCATGCCCGGTGGCTGAATGGCGGAGCTTTTCTCGAACAATTGGTGGGCAGGCAGGCAGGGAAAATTTTCTGTCATGCATCGAGGGAACGGGTGATGGCGGCCCAGCTTTTGGCGGTTTTACGAATAGCTTTGAAGCGTCTGGGAATGAATCCGGCTGGATTTGGTACTCACTCTTTCCGCATTGGAGCAGCTGCGGCGGCAGCGCATTTGGGATGGTCATAGACAGGGTCAGGCAGATTGAGAGGTGGAGGTCAAGATGCTGCAAGCGCTATGTGCGGAAGTAAGGGGCTTTGGGGTAGGGGTACAGGCGGTTTGTGGGGAGTGGGGGACGGTGTTGGGGTATGGCGTACTAATTCTCTTTTCTCACAGTAGGTTGTGGGGGTGACCCAGGGACCAGGATGGTCACCTGGATCGTTGGACACTCATTCATACATTGGGCATCAAAGTATGCTGAGCAGCAGGTATACAGCCATAACCTGGGACTCAAAGGAAGTCATCATGAGGTGCATTGGTGGGGATGCGATGGGGGGCACTCTTGCCCTGGCTCACGAAGATGGTTTCCCAAAGAGGTTGTCCGAACCTGCTAATTGTGCATTTAGGGGAAAATCATCCGATTCGGCTGTCGGGTTTGGCGCTCTTACAGCTGATGCAAAGGGACTTGGAGGTCATGAAACAAAAACTGGCGGGGACATGCATTGCATGGACAGAATTTGTTCCCCGGAAAGTCTGCAGAAGGGCAGTGAAACATGGGGCTGTGGAGAAAGCCCACAGGGAACTTAACAGAGCGATGAGGGTTTTTTGTGAGGAACCGCTACTGTGCAGATAACGGTGTGCACCTTTCGCGACTGGGAAACGCATATTATATGATGGAGATGAGGGATGTGATCAGCAAGTTGTGGAATGAGGCTATTTGGTGTCGGAGGAATGTGTGATTAGGTGGGCGAAAGGTGCACAGTATTACTCGGGGCAGGTAACCGCCCTAAAGGGGGTTCCCTGGTTGGCGGTACTTTGGAGGGGTGGGGAGAGTCACTGACGGGTGCACCCATCCCTTGGGTGGGGAAGAGTGAATGATGGGGGGGCCGGATGCATGAGTGCAAGGGCAGGTGATACAGGGGAGGATGCTCGAAGAGAAGTGAAGAAGTGGATGAAGAACTGAAAGGGGTCATGGAGTGGAATGAGAGGCGAGTTGGGAGCTACGTGAAGGGAGTGAATGGCCTTTTACGCTTAACAACAGCGTGGAGCGGTTATTGCGCGATGGTCCCCGGGGGAAGCAAAGTCGCAGACTAGTCTTCCCCCGGGGTCTTATGCGCAGGAAGGACTAGGAGGGGTTAAGGGGTGGGGTTAGGGAGGGGTAAAAGAATACAGGGGAGGAAGGAAACTTCCTCTTCCTGTATTCCGGCACCATCGGGAGGGTTTAGGTGTTTGCAAAGGACCACCCACCCACCCTACAGTTTTTAAGGGTGAAGTAGCTGGGTTAGCAGAGCGTGCTAGTTTAGAACAGGTTGCAGTGGTTTGGCGGTACTTGGGAGGGGTGGGGGAGTCACTGACGGGCGCACCCATCCCTTGGGTGGGGAAAAGTGAATGATGGGGGGGCCCGGATGCATGAGTGCAATGGCAGGTGATACAGGGGAGGATGCTCGAAGAGAAGTGAAGAAGTGGATGAAGAACTGAAAGGGGTCATGGAGTGGAATGAGAGGCGATTTGGGAGCTACGTGAAGGGAGTGCGTGGATGAAAAGGTTGATGTTGGGGATTGTTATGGTTAATTGATGTTTATTGGTTATGTATTTTGTGTTGTGCAGCCTGGTCCTAATAAATGGCCGCAGGTAAGATCGTGGGGGGAGGCCGCTGCCCCCATAACTCGTGCTGCCAGATCGCCCCCTGTCCCCCTTTGCTACGCCACTGCACTGAAGCAGAACACATACCTATATGATAAAAAGAAATTGAAAGCCCACCAGTTCTTCTGTTTCAAAGTGCTTTCAGACGATTCAGTGCGCGTGTGGCAATATTTAATCTCCTCACCCACTCAATGCATATGCATTGATTCCCAGCTCTCCCCAGCCCCACCCACAAGTGAAAGCACAGGTCTGTCTACCATTCCAACTCCATACCTCTTCTAAATGAATGGGAGCTTGCCCTTTAAATGCCAATTACAGAGATCTGCCCCAAAGCTCACAAGCAGTAACTGAAGGCTTCATGTATCCTCAGCCTCTCCTCACAATTTAATTATTTTAATAATTTAGGGCATTGTGGAATGGTGCCAGAAGCATATCTTTTTAAGATGTTTATGCTTCACAGGTTTGGGTTCAAGGCGTGTGGGTCTCTTGATAGACTGAGCTGTTCACCTGATCCAGATGGTCATGGTACAGGCTGCTGCTTCTTGTGAGTCCTAACTCTATACCCAGGGCCAATAGAATTATGCGGCAGGTGAGGGCCAAATTATGGGTCAGGGTTAAGTAAATTATGCGTCAAGAAAAGGCAAATTATGCGGCACAATGTGGCACATTTGGTAATAGTATTACTTCATTATTTCGTCATTTTTAAACTTGGGAGCACTGTCTGGGCATTAGCTGCACCCCATTAGTACCAGTTTAATACACAAATATAGCAATAAGCAACAGTAAGGTGACCAGTCAAGCCTTCCAATGTGCGGCAACGTGTGTCACTGCATTGTTTGTAACTTTTGGACCTTTTGGGCTAGAAACAATTTGTTTGTTAAAATCTTCAGATTTTGCAGCATATGATGGATTATGTGGGAAATTAGTCAAATCTATAATTATGCAAAAATTGCCATGGCCGCAAAACACATAATTCCAGTGGTCCTGTCTATGCCACAGTTTGTGCACTAGGTCACCTCTAGGCAGTCTACTATAGCCTTATAGCCCGCTATAGCAGGCTGTACCAGCGGTTAAAGGCCCAAGCTGAAAACGAGAACCTTTAACAAGGAAACAGGACTTTATTGCCGGTATAGCCCAGCTACAGAGGGCTATAAGGCCATTAGAACATTTTGCCACTAGAGGGCAGAATGTTTTAACAAATAAAACAAAGGCCTCATGGAGCCCCAGGGGATGACATTAGAACATTGGAATGTTGGAGCTCCAGACTTCTACCGGCGCACTTCATTTTTTCAATGGAGGTCCCAACATTTCAATGTTCTAATGTAAATTAGAACACTGGAATGTTGAGAGCTATAATGAAGACAGGGAAGTGGCTCAGGGCAATTAATGGCTGGTATAAGCCTTCTGCTTCAACATTCCAATGTTTGTCTTTCTGTTTCTCCCTTTTTCATTTAGAACCTCAGTGGGTGGAATGTTCAAATTGCATTTTAGCACTTCTGCATCAGGCTATACCTGTTGTTAAAGGCCCTCATCCCTCACCTATGGCTCTGCCCTATAATTGGCCAGGGCATTTAACAACCAGCATAGCCCTCAGCAGCAGGTGATCAGGCTGTATTATAGCCTTATAGCCCGCCGTAGCGGGCTATACCGGCTATTAAAGGCCCGCTGCATCGTTAAAGGCCTGAGCCGAAGGCGAGGGACTTTAACAAAGCAGCGGGACTTTAATAGCCGGTATAGTCCTGCTACGAAGGGCTATAAGGCTATTAGAACATTCTGCCACTAGAGGGCAGAATGTTCTAACAAATAAAACAAAGCCTTCAGGGAGTGCGAGGGGATTCAAATCCCCTCAGGCTCCCTGAAGCCTTTGTTCACAGCCAGAGCTGTGAACAAAGAAACATTGGAATGTTGGTGCTCCGGGCTTATACCAGCCATTATAAGCCGGAGCACTCCATTGTTTTCAATTGAGCCTCCAACATTCCAATGTTCTAATATACGTTTCTTATGCTTACATATCTAGGAAACGTAATTAGTGAGATTAATAAATACAGGCATTGTGGCAGTATACCATCAAACCGAGTGAGAAACAGCACAAGGAATGCAGCCAGAATGCAGCTGCCAGAATATAGGAATCAGTGACGTACCGGCCTAAATTGATGGAGGTTCTTGACTTTACAAGACAGTAGAGGGCAACATAATTTTAACTACACGATTATGTTTGTGAACATAGTGGAATGCCCTCAAATTGTTATTTTGCACACTATTCAAGGATGTGTTTGTAAATTAAAGAGGTTAGTTAAGAAGGCAGTGCTGGCCTTATAGTTAGTGTAGGGTTTCTGCGGCCTAAAGTACATGGTCCTCTTCCCAGGGTTAGCTTTAGTGCAAAGCAATTTTAGGTTGCTATAATTAGACAAAATAAAGGTGAAATCACCCCAGTTTTCATGGTCCTTCAGTGAACATTTTGCCTGGACCTGTCCAACAGGAATTCCCTCTACGGACAAGAAACTATGATAGCGCATATTCCACACAACATACGTGAAGGCACCATTGTTATTTTTGCCAGGTAATCCCTCAGCCACAATGATGAGGAGAAACAAGCAACCAACCGGAAGCTAGGGAAGTCTCTCAGAAAAGATGATATCTCATAGGGAAAAACCTGGTAGTAAGTAGTATTGTGGTACTGCAAGACAGGAGTTTGCTGTACAGAAAATACACTTTTTCTTATCTAACTCTTACATAACGTGTGTTTGCAGAGCTCAGTGTTCACCACCAAGGAGGTCTATTGGTGCTATTGACAATTAACAGATTTCTATTGTTACCCCACTCAGTGGTATTTATATTACCAACCTCAGAAAGATGAAAGGCTTAGTGGATCCGCCGGGTCTTATGTAGTGTTTATACTCCCACAAGTCCCAACAATGGAGCCGCCATCTGTTATAGCCCTGTTCCCCGGGTGTGAGTAATTTTACAAGAGAGGAGAATGAATAAGTACAATTACCAGTATACAGTTAACATTATGTAAGAGTGGGTGCCTCAGTTTTAATCTGTGCTTCCCTTCACTTATGGACTTTAAAAAAAGGGTTGTAGAAGGTAAACTTCATCAGCAAAATGGCCACGGATTTATGCATGCTGCCTGCGCTCGCTCAACTCCAGTTTCTTTCGTTCCTGCCCTATGAGCAGGTTTAGTCTTTATGGTAATTAATGTAGCCAGAAACATGGTGAAGCGTGTGTTTCAGCCTTCTCTTTAGGTCTCTCCTGCAGCCAACTATAGTTGTGTGTTGTCGACCACTGTTGCGTACACCCTATTGGTTAGGTTTCTTGTCATTTACTTAAAAATCAGGAGAGAGTGGATCACTGGTCCTGAAAGAACCAAAGTTAGCAACAGTAGTTCAGAGACTGTTAAGAAACCCTCAATCACGTTTATTTCAAGTGGTGTTCCAGCGGTATGTTCGATTATCCGCTTATGCTTAACAACGTGACAGCATCATCATTGGGTCACTGTGTGCTTCCTCCACCCGGAGGTTTTCTGCCTCTGGTTTTTTCAGTAGTGATCGTGGTGATAAAAAAGTACCCGTGTGTGGTGAAGTGATCTCCGTGAGTGTGAGATAAAAAAACTCGTCCGACCAGTCAACCAATTTTAATAGAACTGGGTGCGAGTTTATTAAAAACGCTTTTCGTGCAATAATAGACACTTTAGGGTCTAGTGCACTTTGTGAAATAGTCCAAAAATAAGGTCGACATGAAAAAAGAATACTGGAGCAGGATTAACATCGTGAATGATGGATACACCTATGTTGGGTCTAAATCAATTCTAGATCCCCTTCACCACCCACCCACAGAATCTGCAGACAAGCATTACTGACATAAAAACGCCCCTCTTCTTTTCTTTTTTAGACTCTGGCCACAATATAAGTCGAGGTAATGTGAATCACTACAAGCAACTTGAACATCTCTCTGCTGTGAATAGGAATCTCCATACAAGATGGGTTATACATGAGATATCCCTTTGCTAAAACGATCTCAGCAACATCAGAAGCAGATTAATCGTGACTATCCTAGCGTTGCCTCCTCGAATTGAAGTGCACGCCTAGAAAGTACTTTCAATAACATCATAGGCATATAAACTGTGAAAGTCCTTGAAATTGTTTAGCCCTCTCAGACCGACGTGCACGTTCAGCATGCACTTCTAAAAACTTTATTGAGACAATCCACGGAGCAAGATGAACATTTCGATCTTTTCGGCATTACCTGATGCAAACACGGTGTATCCCTTTTTCACCTAAGTACAATTGCCTGTCAATATACTTAATAAGAAGTAAACTCGAATTTCCCAGCTAACTATTTGTTTACACAGAGCACGATTATTGTTTCTAACATCGTGCTTTTCGCAAGTAACTCAGTCTGTTTTCACTGTTAATTCTTGCGATGGACTCTGACTACTTTAAAAATGACCCGGCTTCACTGAAGCACATTCCGGGTAGAGAGAGGCAGCGGCAGAACAAGTCTCCAACGTCCCTGCACAAGGTAACGGCCGGAGCAAACACGAGGATGCCGACGGAGGGACGAAGGGATGTAAAGTATAGCTTCTTCCTTTTTTAATGCCTTGACTGTCCCTTTTGTCTCTCCCTTCTTCTAAGAGCGGGATTTTACCTCCTGTACCTGATGGGTTTCCTCTAATGAGTAAACAAGGTATCGTCTTTATCTATGTCTACAGAAGTGGATGATTGATATGCTTTAACATGTTTGTTTTTTACGTAGCCAAATCTCAGACTCAGAGAATCATGAGCTTCACATTTGCACTTATTATTCTACACCACCCTGATATAAACTACGATATTATTGAAACTGGGTATATAATAAGCGTGTTTTAACAACGCTACACGCGAAGGGTCCAAAATATCAACCATAAGACACCATGTGTTTCCATTTACTCAGAGAATTCTGTTTGCGCCAGTTGTTTCAACATATAAAAAGAGGGCCTCTTTTTGCTCAATGCCAATGTGTACATCTGTTATTATTGTAGATGAACGCTCACGAATAACAATACCGACAATACAGCATTCTGTGCCCCCCCTCCTCCCCCCTCCCCCCCTCCCCTCCTTTTCCTGGAACTGGATAACTTTTTAAAAAACGAGCGTGATCTGCTCGCATGCGAATGGTCTTAGTATCATTATAAAGACATTTTGTATTTTGTGCCTACTTAGAGAATTCAGTTTGTGCCATTTTTCTTCTTGCAAAGTTTTGTTTTTTCTTGCTAAGTCACTTTTAAAATGTAAAAAGAGGGCTACTTTTGCCGTTACTCAATACCAAAATAAGAGTGAATGTCTTTTGCCATTATCACTACTGAAGTATTGTCATTTTGTAGTTGCAACAACGGCTGATGCTCGAGATTTTGAACATAATGACAGCTCTCATTTTGACTATATATGGGTCTGTTTCCCTCCCCCCTTTTCTTCTTATGTTTCTAAATAGGTTCAAATTGAACTTCTTGAATACCGGTTGGACCAATCAATCCACCCTAACTTGGGAGCCCCTTAGATATTAGGGTCCCCACACTTGCACTAGGTCCTGATGAAAGCCCACCTGACCCTTAGGGGCATGACATAGGGCTGAAACATGTCGACCTTATTTTTGGACTATTTCACAAAGTGCACTAGACCCTAAAGTGTCTATTATTGCACGAAAAGCGTTTTTAATAAACTCGCACCCAGTTCTATTAAAATTGGTTGACTGGTCGGACGAGTTTTTTATCTCACACTCACGGAGATCACTTCACCACACACGGGTACTTTTTTATCACCACGATCACTACTGAAAAAACCAGAGGCAGAATACCTCCGGGTGGAGGAAGCACACAGTGACCCAATGATGATGCTGTCACGTTGTTAAGCATAAGCGGATAATCGAACATACCGCTGGAACACCACTTGAAATAAACGTGATTGAGGGTTTCTTAACAGTCTCTGAACTACTGTTGCTAACTTTGGTTCTTTCAGGACCAGTGATCCACTCTCTCCTGATTTTTAAGTATTGGTATAAGAAGCTGAGTGGGTCGCAACCCCTTCTTACTCCCTCTCTTTGATTTATATATATTCTCAGCAGCGTGCAGCTGTGGGAGTTTTCTTGTAAGTATCTACTTACAATTACACATACCCTTTTTCTTCCCTGGGACACAAATACCCATATACTAGAAAAAGGTTTTTTGGAATCATCATGGCCGAGAATTTAGGTCTATCCTATTCCACCGACGAAATCAATGCAATTTTGTCTCTCCCCTCGCTTTTGCAAGACAAAGACTTATCACAGACTCTAGCCCAAACTACAGATTGGGAAGAACTGTCTGAGTTGAAAAAAGAACAAGTACGCACTGCCATCCATGGAATTATAATGACCGAGTACCTTCGTGCTAATGCAGCCCCAAGAGGACTCTGGGTGAACAATGCCCCTCGCATCTTCCTCCATGATCTGACTTTCCGTAGAGACTGGTCATCAATTTCGTGGAAGTGCACAAGAGACTACCTCGTCCTAATTATCAAAACAGCTACCAGACTGACTGACGAACTCACCATTAAGATCCAGGTGAGCGAAACTAAACTCAAGAATATGGTACACCTAACAATATATAAAAAAAGACTTGAAGAGATTAACAAAGAGATGAACGAGACCAGGGAATACATCACACAAAACAAGATTCAAAAACTTGGGAAAGATCTCAAGAGATTTTCCATGGAAAAGATGCACCCTTACAGTGCTGCTGACTACAAAGTCCCAGAAGATCACTATGATAATACCTCAAGTAACTCGAGTATAGGTTCATCGTCCAACGGCTCAGACTGGAGTGGTGATGAGACCTACACACCCAGGAAAAATAGGGGCCAATACAGGCGACAGAATAGAAGAAGACCCAACAATTGGTATAATCCATATTTCAGTGGCCCACCACATCCAGCCCCTTTCCAGACATTCAACCCGAACTTTCAAAACTGGGGCACTCCCTTCTACCCTGGCCCCCCACAGATGGGAATTCCACCACCGCAAAACATGAGTCAGAATTACACACAGAGACCGCCTTTTTTAGGGAGAGGCCAGACCAACAACAGAGGAAGAAGAAAAGGAGTAACTTGGGAAGACCAACAACGCCAAGTACATACCAGGAGCATGACCAATGCGAAACCAGGAACAAGCGCGACAACCTTATCTTCAACTTAACTGACATTACTCTTACAGTGGAACAAGAAAGCATTCTCAACAAAGGCTTGACCTATGTCCCCACTCCTCCCGTAGATATCTTCAAATTGCAATGCGAGATGGCGGAGTTTTGCAGGATAATCAAGCTAAAAGCCTTTTTTAAGGATCAAGAAGAACCAACTAGAGACGGCGACACGACCTTACGCCGTAAGTCTAGGTTTTGCCCACTCAACCATCAGGTCCCAGTGGAGATTGTGGCTTTTGAACAAGCCATCATGAGAGAAGTAGAGAGCCTTAAAGACCATACAAAAAGACCGTTTGTTAATGTATCCAGAGCCGAACAATTGGCCTTGGATTCATTACGGAAAAATGGTGACCTTGTGATAAAACCTGCCGACAAAGGCGGGGGTATTGTGCTGCTCAGTAGGGAAGGGTACGAGCAACAATGTACAGATCTTTTGTCCGACACGAAATTTTATGAGATCATCACGACAGACCCTACAGAACGTCTACAAAGAACAATCACACTGATGGTAGAGGAAGCGGAAATCAACAATTGGATCTCCAAGAACGAAGCAGAGTTCCTGGTAGCTCGGACACCTAGAATGCCATACTTTTATTCCCTTCCCAAGATCCACAAGGAACGAAGACCACCTCCGGGAAGACCAATCGTTTCTGGGATCGAATCGGTCCTTGAACCCCTGTCACAATTTGCGGACCACTATCTCAAACCACTAGTACAGCAAACGCCCACCTACCTCAAAGATACTAAAGATCTTCTTATCCTCCTAAGAGGTCAACAATTCGTAGAAGGTAGTATGTTATTAGTCGGTTTGGATGTCGAAAGTCTGTACACCAGCCTCCCACAAAAGAAAACATTGGATACCCTTGAAGAGCTACTGTTCAGTCAAGAATGGAACCATAAGACACCGAGACACTTCATTCTAGAGTGTTGCAGACTGGCGCTCACTGAGAACCACTTTGAGTATAACCACACCATGTATCGGCAGCGCCATGGCACTTCCATGGGGAGTACCTTCGCGCCGAGCGTGGCGGGTCTATACGTGAGCGACTTTGAAGCACAATTCGTACAGAGCCCTACCAACCCCTTCCTCAAACGGATTATCTTTTGGAAACGGTACATCGACGATGTCCTGTTGATTTGGGAGGGTGATATGGGAACTCTTGTCGAATTTCATCAGTGGTTAAACACCAGAGATGAGTGGCTGAAGTTCACCTACTCAGCAAGCCCAAACGAACTTGACTTCCTGGATGTCACGATTTTCATTGATAATAACATCATTCAAACGAAGACATTCTTCAAACCCACTGCCAAGAACAGTTTACTTTCCTTTAATAGTTTCCACCCGCGCCCAATGAGGGAGAACCTTCCATATGGCCAGTTTCTCCGTCTCAGACGCAACTGTAGCAATATCCAGGACTACAAAGAACAAGCGAAAGATCTAAGCGAAAAACTGAGGAACAGAGATTACCCTCCACGTACCATCAAAAAATGTCAAAAGAGGGCCAGAAATCAACAGAGAGAAGCCCTAATGGAAACTTCTGTGAAAGAACCCACTAAGGATCTGGTCACATGTGTCAGCACTTACAGCCTAGTATCCAATGACGTTAAGAAAATAATCAACAAGAACTGGAGGATCCTTACGTCAGGGGCCTTGAAATGGCCTAAACCTAGGTTCTCAAATAAGAGGACCCGCAATCTAAAAGACATACTGGTACACACAAGACCCCCTCCCAAACCAAGTCTGGATACGACCATGAGTCTCTGGAGCAGAACACCGGTAACTGGCCACTATCCCTGTGGCACGTGCTCCGTATGTCACTTAACTACAGCCACAAAAACCCTACAACTATTGCCAGATTTATTATGGACAATCCGAGCACATACCAACTGCAACACCACCCACGTAATCTATATGATTACATGCCCTTGCAAATTACGCTATATTGGAATGACATGCCGCAGAGTCAAACAACGACTCTGCGAACATAGGAGCAATATTAAGTGTAAAAAGAGTACCACTAAGATGAGCAGTCATTATCTGGAAAAAGGACACACAATTAATCACCTCCAGTGGGTCATTTTGGAAACCCTCACTGTCAAAAACCAAAATGCAGAAAGAACATTGTTCGAAAAAGAACAAAGATGGGTCCACCGCCTATGTACCCACGTACATGGACTAAACGACAATATCCCATGGTTAAGTATTAACAAATGATGACCACTCTAAAAAGAAAAAAGAATACTGGAGCAGGATTAACATCGTGAATGATGGATACACCTATGTTGGGTCTAAATCAATTCTAGATCCCCTTCACCACCCACCCACAGAATCTGCAGACAAGCATTACTGACATAAAAACGCCCCTCTTCTTTTCTTTTTTAGACTCTGGCCACAATATAAGTCGAGGTAATGTGAATCACTACAAGCAACTTGAACATCTCTCTGCTGTGAATAGGAATCTCCATACAAGATGGGTTATACATGAGATATCCCTTTGCTAAAACGATCTCAGCAACATCAGAAGCAGATTAATCGTGACTATCCTAGCGTTGCCTCCTCGAATTGAAGTGCACGCCTAGAAAGTACTTTCAATAACATCATAGGCATATAAACTGTGAAAGTCCTTGAAATTGTTTAGCCCTCTCAGACCGACGTGCACGTTCAGCATGCACTTCTAAAAACTTTATTGAGACAATCCACGGAGCAAGATGAACATTTCGATCTTTTCGGCATTACCTGATGCAAACACGGTGTATCCCTTTTTCACCTAAGTACAATTGCCTGTCAATATACTTAATAAGAAGTAAACTCGAATTTCCCAGCTAATTATTTGTTTACACAGAGCACGATTATTGTTTCTAACATCGTGCTTTTCGCAAGTAACTCAGTCTGTTTTCACTGTTAATTCTTGCGATGGACTCTGACTACTTTAAAAATGACCCGGCTTCACTGAAGCACATTCCGGGTAGAGAGAGGCAGCGGCAGAACAAGTCTCCAACGTCCCTGCACAAGGTAACGGCCGGAGCAAACACGAGGATGCCGACGGAGGGACGAAGGGATGTAAAGTATAGCTTCTTCCTTTTTTAATGCCTTGACTGTCCCTTTTGTCTCTCCCTTCTTCTAAGAGCGGGATTTTACCTCCTGTACCTGATGGGTTTCCTCTAATGAGTAAACAAGGTATCGTCTTTATCTATGTCTACAGAAGTGGATGATTGATATGCTTTAACATGTTTGTTTTTTACGTAGCCAAATCTCAGACTCAGAGAATCATGAGCTTCACATTTGCACTTATTATTCTACACCACCCTGATATAAACTACGATATTATTGAAACTGGGTATATAATAAGCGTGTTTTAACAACGCTACACGCGAAGGGTCCAAAATATCAACCATAAGACACCATGTGTTTCCATTTACTCAGAGAATTCTGTTTGCGCCAGTTGTTTCAACATATAAAAAGAGGGCCTCTTTTTGCTCAATGCCAATGTGTACATCTGTTATTATTGTAGATGAACGCTCACGAATAACAATACCGACAATACAGCATTCTGTGCCCCCCCTCCTCCCCCCTCCCCCCCCTCCCCTCCTTTTCCTGGAACTGGATAACTTTTTAAAAAACGAGCGTGATCTGCTCGCATGCGAATGGTCTTAGTATCATTATAAAGACATTTTGTATTTTGTGCCTACTTAGAGAATTCAGTTTGTGCCATTTTTCTTCTTGCAAAGTTTTGTTTTTTCTTGCTAAGTCACTTTTAAAATGTAAAAAGAGGGCTACTTTTGCCGTTACTCAATACCAAAATAAGAGTGAATGTCTTTTGCCATTATCACTACTGAAGTATTGTCATTTTGTAGTTGCAACAACGGCTGATGCTCGAGATTTTGAACATAATGACAGCTCTCATTTTGACTATATATGGGTCTGTTTCCCTCCCCCCTTTTCTTCTTATGTTTCTAAATAGGTTCAAATTGAACTTCTTGAATACCGGTTGGACCAATCAATCCACCCTAACTTGGGAGCCCCTTAGATATTAGGGTCCCCACACTTGCACTAGGTCCTGATGAAAGCCCACCTGACCCTTAGGGGCATGACATAGGGCTGAAACATGTCGACCTTATTTTTGGACTATTTCACAAAGTGCACTAGACCCTAAAGTGTCTATTATTGCACGAAAAGCGTTTTTAATAAACTCGCACCCAGTTCTATTAAAATTGGTTGACTGGTCGGACGAGTTTTTTATCTCACACTCACGGAGATCACTTCACCACACACGGGTACTTTTTTATCACCACGATCACTACTGAAAAAACCAGAGGCAGAATACCTCCGGGTGGAGGAAGCACACAGTGACCCAATGATGATGCTGTCACGTTGTTAAGCATAAGCGGATAATCGAACATACCGCTGGAACACCACTTGAAATAAACGTGATTGAGGGTTTCTTAACAGTCTCTGAACTACTGTTGCTAACTTTGGTTCTTTCAGGACCAGTGATCCACTCTCTCCTGATTTTTAAGTATTGGTATAAGAAGCTGAGTGGGTCGCAACCCCTTCTTACTCCCTCTCTTTGATTTATAAATATTCTCAGCAGCGTGCAGCTGTGGGAGTTTTCTTGTAAGTATCTACTTACAATTACACATACCCTTTTTCTTCCCTGGGACACAAATACCCATATACTAGAAAAAGGTTTTTTGGAATCATCATGGCCGAGAATTTAGGTCTATCCTATTCCACCGACGAAATCAATGCAATTTTGTCTCTCCCCTCGCTTTTGCAAGACAAAGACTTATCACAGACTCTAGCCCAAACTACAGATTGGGAAGAACTGTCTGAGTTGAAAAAAGAACAAGTACGCACTGCCATCCATGGAATTATAATGACCGAGTACCTTCGTGCTAATGCAGCCCCAAGAGGACTCTGGGTGAACAATGCCCCTCGCATCTTCCTCCATGATCTGACTTTCCGTAGAGACTGGTCATCAATTTCGTGGAAGTGCACAAGAGACTACCTCGTCCTAATTATCAAAACAGCTACCAGACTGACTGACGAACTCACCATTAAGATCCAGGTGAGCGAAACTAAACTCAAGAATATGGTACACCTAACAATATATAAAAAAAGACTTGAAGAGATTAACAAAGAGATGAACGAGACCAGGGAATACATCACACAAAACAAGATTCAAAAACTTGGGAAAGATCTCAAGAGATTTTCCATGGAAAAGATGCACCCTTACAGTGCTGCTGACTACAAAGTCCCAGAAGATCACTATGATAATACCTCAAGTAACTCGAGTATAGGTTCATCGTCCAACGGCTCAGACTGGAGTGGTGATGAGACCTACACACCCAGGAAAAATAGGGGCCAATACAGGCGACAGAATAGAAGAAGACCCAACAATTGGTATAATCCATATTTCAGTGGCCCACCACATCCAGCCCCTTTCCAGACATTCAACCCGAACTTTCAAAACTGGGGCACTCCCTTCTACCCTGGCCCCCCACAGATGGGAATTCCACCACCGCAAAACATGAGTCAGAATTACACACAGAGACCGCCTTTTTTAGGGAGAGGCCAGACCAACAACAGAGGAAGAAGAAAAGGAGTAACTTGGGAAGACCAACAACGCCAAGTACATACCAGGAGCATGACCAATGCGAAACCAGGAACAAGCGCGACAACCTTATCTTCAACTTAACTGACATTACTCTTACAGTGGAACAAGAAAGCATTCTCAACAAAGGCTTGACCTATGTCCCCACTCCTCCCGTAGATATCTTCAAATTGCAATGCGAGATGGCGGAGTTTTGCAGGATAATCAAGCTAAAAGCCTTTTTTAAGGATCAAGAAGAACCAACTAGAGACGGCGACACGACCTTACGCCGCAAGTCTAGGTTTTGCCCACTCAACCATCAGGTCCCAGTGGAGATTGTGGCTTTTGAACAAGCCATCATGAGAGAAGTAGAGAGCCTTAAAGACCATACAAAAAGACCGTTTGTTAATGTATCCAGAGCCGAACAATTGGCCATGGATTCATTACGGAAAAATGGTGACCTTGTGATAAAACCTGCCGACAAAGGCGGGGGTATTGTGCTGCTCAGTAGGGAAGGGTACGAGCAACAATGTACAGATCTTTTGTCCGACACGAAATTTTATGAGATCATCACGACAGACCCTACAGAACGTCTACAAAGAACAATCACACTGATGGTAGAGGAAGCGGAAATCAACAATTGGATCTCCAAGAACGAAGCAGAGTTCCTGGTAGCTCGGACACCTAGAATGCCATACTTTTATTCCCTTCCCAAGATCCACAAGGAACGAAGACCACCTCCGGGAAGACCAATCGTTTCTGGGATCGAATCGGTCCTTGAACCCCTGTCACAATTTGCGGACCACTATCTCAAACCACTAGTACAGCAAACGCCCACCTACCTCAAAGATACTAAAGATCTTCTTATCCTCCTAAGAGGTCAACAATTCGTAGAAGGTAGTATGTTATTAGTCGGTTTGGATGTCGAAAGTCTGTACACCAGCCTCCCACAAAAGAAAACATTGGATACCCTTGAAGAGCTACTGTTCAGTCAAGAATGGAACCATAAGACACCGAGACACTTCATTCTAGAGTGTTGCAGACTGGCGCTCACTGAGAACCACTTTGAGTATAACCACACCATGTATCGGCAGCGCCATGGCACTTCCATGGGGAGTACCTTCGCGCCGAGCGTGGCGGGTCTATACGTGAGCGACTTTGAAGCACAATTCGTACAGAGCCCTACCAACCCCTTCCTCAAACGGATTATCTTTTGGAAACGGTACATCGACGATGTCCTGTTGATTTGGGAGGGTGATATGGGAACTCTTGTCGAATTTCATCAGTGGTTAAACACCAGAGATGAGTGGCTGAAGTTCACCTACTCAGCAAGCCCAAACGAACTTGACTTCCTGGATGTCACGATTTTCATTGATAATAACATCATTCAAACGAAGACATTCTTCAAACCCACTGCCAAGAACAGTTTACTTTCCTTTAATAGTTTCCACCCGCGCCCAATGAGGGAGAACCTTCCATATGGCCAGTTTCTCCGTCTCAGACGCAACTGTAGCAATATCCAGGACTACAAAGAACAAGCGAAAGATCTAAGCGAAAAACTGAGGAACAGAGATTACCCTCCACGTACCATCAAAAAATGTCAAAAGAGGGCCAGAAATCAACAGAGAGAAGCCCTAATGGAAACTTCTGTGAAAGAACCCACTAAGGATCTGGTCACATGTGTCAGCACTTACAGCCTAGTATCCAATGACGTTAAGAAAATAATCAACAAGAACTGGAGGATCCTTACGTCAGGGGCCTTGAAATGGCCTAAACCTAGGTTCTCAAATAAGAGGACCCGCAATCTAAAAGACATACTGGTACACACAAGACCCCCTCCCAAACCAAGTCTGGATACGACCATGAGTCTCTGGAGCAGAACACCGGTAACTGGCCACTATCCCTGTGGCACGTGCTCCGTATGTCACTTAACTACAGCCACAAAAACCCTACAACTATTGCCAGATTTATTATGGACAATCCGAGCACATACCAACTGCAACACCACCCACGTAATCTATATGATTACATGCCCTTGCAAATTACGCTATATTGGAATGACATGCCGCAGAGTCAAACAACGACTCTGCGAACATAGGAGCAATATTAAGTGTAAAAAGAGTACCACTAAGATGAGCAGTCATTATCTGGAAAAAGGACACACAATTAATCACCTCCAGTGGGTCATTTTGGAAACCCTCACTGTCAAAAACCAAAATGCAGAAAGAACATTGTTCGAAAAAGAACAAAGATGGGTCCACCGCCTATGTACCCACGTACATGGACTAAACGACAATATCCCATGGTTAAGTATTAACAAATGATGACCACTCTAAAAAGAAAAAAGAATACTGGAGCAGGATTAACATCGTGAATGATGGATACACCTATGTTGGGTCTAAATCAATTCTAGATCCCCTTCACCACCCACCCACAGAATCTGCAGACAAGCATTACTGACATAAAAACGCCCCTCTTCTTTTCTTTTTTAGACTCTGGCCACAATATAAGTCGAGGTAATGTGAATCACTACAAGCAACTTGAACATCTCTCTGCTGTGAATAGGAATCTCCATACAAGATGGGTTATACATGAGATATCCCTTTGCTAAAACGATCTCAGCAACATCAGAAGCAGATTAATCGTGACTATCCTAGCGTTGCCTCCTCGAATTGAAGTGCACGCCTAGAAAGTACTTTCAATAACATCATAGGCATATAAACTGTGAAAGTCCTTGAAATTGTTTAGCCCTCTCAGACCGACGTGCACGTTCAGCATGCACTTCTAAAAACTTTATTGAGACAATCCACGGAGCAAGATGAACATTTCGATCTTTTCGGCATTACCTGATGCAAACACGGTGTATCCCTTTTTCACCTAAGTACAATTGCCTGTCAATATACTTAATAAGAAGTAAACTCGAATTTCCCAGCTAATTATTTGTTTACACAGAGCACGATTATTGTTTCTAACATCGTGCTTTTCGCAAGTAACTCAGTCTGTTTTCACTGTTAATTCTTGCGATGGACTCTGACTACTTTAAAAATGACCCGGCTTCACTGAAGCACATTCCGGGTAGAGAGAGGCAGCGGCCGAACAAGTCTCCAACGTCCCTGCACAAGGTAACGGCCGGAGCAAACACGAGGATGCCGACGGAGGGACGAAGGGATGTAAAGTATAGCTTCTTCCTTTTTTAATGCCTTGACTGTCCCTTTTGTCTCTCCCTTCTTCTAAGAGCGGGATTTTACCTCCTGTACCTGATGGGTTTCCTCTAATGAGTAAACAAGGTATCGTCTTTATCTATGTCTACAGAAGTGGATGATTGATATGCTTTAACATGTTTGTTTTTTACGTAGCCAAATCTCAGACTCAGAGAATCATGAGCTTCACATTTGCACTTATTATTCTACACCACCCTGATATAAACTACGATATTATTGAAACTGGGTATATAATAAGCGTGTTTTAACAACGCTACACGCGAAGGGTCCAAAATATCAACCATAAGACACCATGTGTTTCCATTTACTCAGAGAATTCTGTTTGCGCCAGTTGTTTCAACATATAAAAAGAGGGCCTCTTTTTGCTCAATGCCAATGTGTACATCTGTTATTATTGTAGATGAACGCTCACGAATAACAATACCGACAATACAGCATTCTGTGCCCCCCCTCCTCCCCCCTCCCCTCCTTTTCCTGGAACTGGATAACTTTTTAAAAAACGAGCGTGATCTGCTCGCATGCGAATGGTCTTAGTATCATTATAAAGACATTTTGTGTTTTGTGCCTACTTAGAGAATTCAGTTTGTGCCATTTTTCTTCTTGCAAAGTTTTGTTTTTTCTTGCTAAGTCACTTTTAAAATGTAAAAAGAGGGCTACTTTTGCCGTTACTCAATACCAAAATAAGAGTGAATGTCTTTTGCCATTATCACTACTGAAGTATTGTCATTTTGTAGTTGCAACAACGGCTGATGCTCGAGATTTTGAACATAATGACAGCTCTCATTTTGACTATATATGGGTCTGTTTCCCTCCCCCCTTTTCTTCTTATGTTTCTAAATAGGTTCAAATTGAACTTCTTGAATACCGGTTGGACCAATCAATCCACCCTAACTTGGGAGCCCCTTAGATATTAGGGTCCCCACACTTGCACTAGGTCCTGATGAAAGCCCACCTGACCCTTAGGGGCATGACATAGGGCTGAAACATGTCGACCTTATTTTTGGACTATTTCACAAAGTGCACTAGACCCTAAAGTGTCTATTATTGCACGAAAAGCGTTTTTAATAAACTCGCACCCAGTTCTATTAAAATTGGTTGACTGGTCGGACGAGTTTTTTATCTCACACTCACGGAGATCACTTCACCACACACGGGTACTTTTTTATCACCACGATCACTACTGAAAAAACCAGAGGCAGAATACCTCCAGGTGGAGGAAGCACACAGTGACCCAATGATGATGCTGTCACGTTGTTAAGCATAAGCGGATAATCGAACATACCGCTGGAACACCACTTGAAATAAACGTGATTGAGGGTTTCTTAACAGTCTCTGAACTACTGTTGCTAACTTTGGTTCTTTCAGGACCAGTGATCCACTCTCTCCTGATTTTTAAGTATTGGTATAAGAAGCTGAGTGGGTCGCAACCCCTTCTTACTCCCTCTCTTTGATTTATATAGGTTTCTTGTCAGTCAGCTCCATATTTAATGCTTCCCTTCCTCTTAGCTTCCCAATCCCCTGGAGATTAGCTCATTTACCATAATTTTGATTGGATGACTTGTAGCCTTCCACTTCTTGCAATCAGGCAATTACTTTTTTGCCTTTGCTTTCAGCACTCCAAGGGAGTGCATGTTTTTGCTTATACTCTCCCAGTCTCCTCAGTGTGCTGCTTCCCCCTTTGCAACCTGCCCCCGTGCTTTGCCTATCTAGCTCACTTTTTTTATCCCCCCAACAGTTGTCACCCCACCAACTCCTCCTTTGCTTCCTCGACTCACCGCTACTCATCAGTGATGTTGATTTGCTAACCCAACCTCTCCGATCCTCAGTCACTCCTCCCCCTTCTACCGCCTAATTCTTTCTTCATTTTAATTTCTTTTTAGGAGGGCAGCTTCACTTTGAAACAGCTATTTTTTGTGCTAAATCCATTTTCACATACTTTTTGTTTTTTAATTTATGGCTTCAAGATTTGTGCTGGGGAGTCTTTTGTTTTCTTTTTGTCCATTTTTTTTTTTACTGATGCTGTTTAGCATCAGCAGCAAGCATTTTTTTCTTTTTGCTGATGCTGAACAGCATTGGAAACCAGCTTTGGCAAAAGCAAGAAGTCAACTAATTCCTTTGAAAGGCAAGACACAATGGCTTTGCCAATGCTTGTTTTAAACTAGGGAATAAAGCCCCAAGAACAACACCACCAGCTTTTCCTCGTTTCTGGGTGCGAAAGCAGCCCCAAAAATGTATTGGCTGCCAACAGCTGGTTGAATATCCTGCACACCAAAAACACCTTCAGTTGACCTCTGCCTCTATCCAAAGATGTCCAACTGCTTTTTTCACACTTGACATTTTTTCCCAACACATGTCTACTATACTCAACCATGGTCTATAAAATACAGCAGATTATTCTTGCTTCCACCATACAGTGCTACACACCAACTCTTCTTTTAAAAACTCAAAATTATCTGTGGACAGTATACTGACACCAGCGGTAACTTGACGTTCATGCCATCAGTGGTCACACAGGTTAGAGTATCTTCACATTCTTCTTCTCTTACATAGTTACATTCAGTTGACAAACCCAATTTCGCCATCGCCTCACTTGCATTTGCTATTTCAACAATTGCAATCACAGCTGGTTTCCTGTTTACATCCTGGCAAATGCATCCAGTTTTACCACATCCACGGCAAACCTTCTTAAGAGCTGAACAACAAGTAAAAGGGTCCAAGTGTGCCTTAGAACCATGTCTAACACATATTTCTCCACACATGAAGTTGGTTTAAACCACTTCTCCTATTCCCATACCATCTATTCTGCTTAGCCACACTTATTACACACACGCGTCTTCATTTCTTGAATATTCGTACACATTCTGAATTTTTGGCTGTGCTGGAACCAATAAGAATAGCGCATGCGGCACCACAAACAGCACTGTGAGACACGAAGAGGAAAATAATAATAGTTGGACAGATACAAACCTAATTCTGAGGAACCAATGCTTACCACTACATGGCTACGCAGCAGAAGTCCTCCACAATGACCTCTTGGAATAGTCACCAAATAAAGCATTTTTATTATTCAGTAGCTCTGGATCAGGTGTGAGTCTGCTTGTCACCACTGTCAAGCTGTTCAGGACACAATGAGGTAAATCAAGATTGCACTTAATCGGGATCTACACAGAAAGCCACCTTTGGAGATACAGTTGCCCTGCACATGCTCTCAATCCAACTGGTACTTGAGGTGATGCACAGAGAACATAAAATAATGTCAGTGGATGCATAGGCTTTGGAGAAAGTGTTGAAAGCCCTCAGGCTGGGACAGTAAGTTCAACCTGTAACTCTAGATGATGGGTAGAGTCGGTGAGACATTGTGGTATGATAGCGATGTGTGACAATGCACCACCCATGGCAAACAAGAAGCCAACTAAGTCAACAACACCACTACCACGCCTTGAGACTCTTCCTCTTTGTACAAGGACATGGGTCTACAGAGTCACAACCCAGAAGCTTGTTCTTCTATGAGGAGAGAAGGGTTCATCCAGTTAAATACTTGGACAGGATCTGTTAGCATGCATAAAGGGCAGCCGCCATCTGTGCACCAATCAAAGCATGCCGTCTCATTCGGCCAGCAGTGCTGCGTCCATGCTTTGTTTTGTTCTCTGACTTGGACTGTGTGATATCTAGAAGATTGATTTGTGAGGGCAAATCAGCTAGACCACCTACCTGGTCAGTGTGATTGCTCTCCCCCCACGCAGCTCCACCACTAATTGCTGCCTTCTGAGCCCCTTGAGCTCTCCAGTTGCTCGGTGTTCGAAGCCCCTCTCCACCCGCGCAGGCTTCTGCCTGTGCCTCATCCCTTGTGATCCAGTGGGAGAGCACTCTGCTCTTCTGCCTCTCTTGATTTTTTTCTGTGACCTCTTTTTTCTATTCTCTTTCTGCTCTCTCTTCTCTCTTTTTCGCTTTTTTCTCTCCTCTTTCTGTTCTTGCTCACGGTGTTGTCTAGGCCGCTACTGCCCCCGCGGCCCCTCCCCCCCTCCAGTGTGTTCTTCCTGCTCCCAGCTAATCGCCATCCCCCCAACCCCTACATAATGGCAGCCACCACAGCGGGTGCGCCAAAGGCAAGCCTGTCTGCGCCCATCCGCGACCCAACCACGACCAGTGCCAGGAATGTGTAATTTGCAAAACCCAACAGCAAAAGTACAGACGTCCCAACCTCCCAAGTTCTCTGCAACCAGCTCAGCACCTTTTTTTCACCTCAAGATTAAGATGATCTACGATATCTTCGACAACCAAGACATCTGCACCGCTCCAGCTCCCACCCCCAGCGACGCCACCCAACAGAACCTTCTCACTTGGACCCTGTTCAGGACACCCTAAAGACCACGAAGAGCATCCACTTCGGGGCACCATCAGACCCATGCCCACCCCACATCTTCCACAGAGCCAACACGGCCATCGCACCTGAACTATGCCGGACGATCAACTGCTCCCCCTCCAGAAACAACCCAATGCAGACCCGATGGACCTCAAGAACTTCAGGCCCATCTCCCTGCTTCCATTCGCAGCCAAGGTCCTCGAAAAGGACATCAACACCCAGCTAGCAAACTTCACCGAAGACAACAATGTCCTGGACATCTCCCAATCTGGATTCCTCAGTAACCACAGCACCCAGACCGCCCTACTTGTCACCACCGACGACATCCGCTACCTCCTCAACCAGGGTCAGACAGCAGCCCTCATCCTCCTGGACCTCTCAGCTGCCTTTGACACCGCCTCCCACCACACACTAGCCACCAGACTCCATGATGCCGACATCTGCCGAAAGGCCCTTGACTGGATATGCTCATTTCTCACAGGCAGAGCTCAAGGAGTCAGACTCCCACCCTACCTCTTGGAACTAACAGACACCAAATGTAGAGTGCCCCAGGGATCCTCCCTCAGCCCCTTCAGGACGTTCAACTTCTGCATGGCCCCCCTCACAACCATCGTCCGAAACCACGGGCTCAACATCGTCTCCTATGCCGATGACACTCAGCTCATCATCTCCCTCACCAAAGAACCCAACATCACCAGGCAAACCTCCAAGAAGGGATGAAAGCCATTGCCACCTGGATGAAGAAGAGCTGTCTGAAACTCAACTCAGAGAAAATAGAAGTCCTCATCCTTGGCTCCACCCCCTCTGCGTGGGACGACACCTGGTAGGCCCCCACCCTCGAAAAGCCCCCTGCCCCGACGGACCATACACGAAACCTTAGACTCATACTTGACTCATCGCTCACGATGAACCACCAGGACAATGCCGTATCCTAAGCCTGCTTCAACACCCTCTGCATACTCAGAAAAACATTCAGATGGATCCCATCAGAATCCAGAAAAACGGCCACGCACGCCCTCATCAGTAGCAGACTGGACTATGGCAACGCTCCCTATGCCGGAATCAACCAGAAACCACTTCGCAAACTCCAGACCGTCCAGAACACGTCAGCCAGACTGATCCTAGAATTTCCCCATCACAACTACATCACCCAACACCTCTGTGATCTTCACTGGCTCCCTATCGAAAGAAGAATAACCTTCAAGCTCCTCACGCACGCATACTCGGCCCTCCACAACATCGGACAAGCATACCGAAACAACCGCCTCTCCTTCCACGCACCCAAAGACACCGCAGATTAGCTGACCTCTCTATGGCCACCATCCCACGCATCTACAAGGCCAGACGGGAGAAAAGTCCTTCTCCTACCTCGCAGCCAAGGCCTGGATCGACCTCCCCCTCCACCTCCGACAAGTCCAGACACTGCTCCAGTTCAGGAAGGACCTCAAGACCTGGCTCTTCAGATGACCCCAGCACTCAACGGAGCTGCCCGCCCCTCCCCCCTAGCGCTTTGAGACCCTCCCCGGTGAGTAACTGCGCTTTACCAACCCTGAATGAATGATTGATGGTTTAATCAGCAGTTATTTGCCTACATTCTTTTTCCATAGTTAACTAAAATGTGGGAGACTGGGTGAGTCTGAAGATTGCAAGTATTACAAAGAGGGGTCTTAAATTAAGTCAGTGGTCTTCAAACTTTTTTATCATTAAAAACCATTGTTTTTACACTGTTGAAGCATAACAATCCCTCCCTCGACCATTCTTGAACATGGGCCAGGCACTTAGTTACTTTAGGCTTGTGACTTCATCCTCAAATCTGAACATTGCTGCTGCACCTCTTGACGGGAAATTTAAGGATGCTCTGTACAGCCTTGTTTGCCTTTTTGCTCCCATTGGTTGCTTTTTCTGCTATCTATTTAATCTAATGCAAGGCTTGCTTTACTTACGCAGGACAGTCTGACATCCAACAGAGCACGTTCGATAAATCTTTTCAAATAACATCCAACAGAGCCCTAATATGCCATTTAGACTTGTCTATCACTGGACTTACAACAGCACTTACCAAATGCCATTAGACAGCGCATCTTATTCAGCCCTGCCCAGACATATACATAATTCACTACACCCTAACTGAAAATGTTAGACTTTCTGGCGTGCTTATGCACCCAACATAGTTCCAAGGCCATACAGCTGGCAAAGCATAGCGGCCTCAGCAGCATTTCTGTATACTCGCACTAGCCTATATCTCATCACTCTTAAGGATGTCAGCTGGTTTATACAGTGTTTAATGCTGCACTCCTGCTGTTACCATGTACTGTAAAATAACAGGTGTTAATACTGTCCAATGTAATGGTACTTAATGTATCAGCCTTTGAGTGGTGGTAATCTAAGTTGACGTACATGACTTGCAGATCACTGGGGGGGCCTATTTATCAATGTGTTCCATCGCCCTTGCGCCATGCAAGGGCGGCACAAGGACAACGCAACACCACCTTGCATGGCTCTGCATGGCTTGATAAATCTATAGTAACTCAACCCAGCGCAAATCATTGGGTTGTGTTACTCTGTCCAGGGAGGCGTTCTATGGGTGGAGTGTGGGTGTTCCCAAGCACCCACCCATGGATTTTGGCGCATTCCCAGATTTACTAACACTGGTAAACCTGGGAATGTGTCAACATGCTACACCTCCCCATCAGAGGTACAACGAGGAGAAATATCTTTATTTTCTCCTTTTGTTTCCTCTTTCTAAGCATGCTGCGTTATGCAGCCCACTTAGAAAGAGGAAAATGCCTCTGAGGATTGTTTTCGTGCAGAAAGGTGACCCTTCCTGCACAAAACAATCCTACCTAAAACACAAGGGTGCCAGTGTTGGCGCTAGGCAGCCAAAAGGGCGCCAGCGCAAGGAAAGGACAGAAATGCGCTGTATCATGTTAAATACGGCGCATTCTTACCCTTTATCTTTCACTCAGCGCAGCAAGATGGCTGCATGAAAGTTTGTTAAATATGTCTCCAGATATCAGCAGGAAGGGCATCAAACAGAAGTAGACCCTAACATTCTGAATCTGTTCCTTACTCTGGAATACTTTCATATGTGATGGGCACGGATCACGCAGATTATACCCATGGGATACTTGTTTTCATTTTCCATTCAAAAATAGAGCAAAAAGTCCCTGACGTTCGCCAGGGGAGGACAGAGATTCCACAAAACAATCCTCTCATTCATTGGGAAGTGTCCATGAAGAGGCCCTTTGTAGAATCTATCTTTATCCGTAGGAAGTTCGCCCTCTTTAGATACTTAACAAAACCCCAGACTTTAAGGAGCCTTCGTTTGGTGCGTAACACTCAACACATTCCCAGTTTTGCCATCAATGTGAAGAAGTCTTCTAATTCTTCCCCAAGATCTGCAGTTCCTGGGGACAGTGAGAGATCCCTCCTAGCGTTTAATCCTCCAGAAAGATTCAGTCTATGGGTCAAACAACCCATTGTTTCAGTACTCAACGGGTGACGTTAGCAGCTCTTGATATCAACCACCAAGAGCTCAAGGTCATTTCCTAGGCTCCAGACGTCCCTTGGTCTTTTTGGGGGAGCGTGTTGGGGGTGCAGACCATAGGCCTGTGGTTTGTGCGGTAGATTGTTCAAGTCCTGATGGGCAACACAGCTGACACTGACTTGCCTGAAGAAGCAAGGGCTTGGGAGCTATCTCAGTCCATTTGGAACCAGGGGGCATATGTATCAACATCCCCATTTGCGATTCTCAAATAGCGATTGTTTGAGAATCGCTATTTGAGAATTGCAAAACGGGATGTATTAAACAAATCGCACAAATTTTGCGATTTCTTAAAATTCCTTAATTGCGATTAGCAAATTGCGAAATCGCAATTAAGGAATACCTTCCCATTCATTCCTATGGGCCAGGAGGCCCATAGCAATGAATGGGAAGTTCTTCTCAATTTGCGAATCGCTATTTGCTAATCGCAAATTGAGAATATTTTCAAAGGTGCAAGGGTGTCAATCGCAATCGCAATTTACCACCAACTTGAAGTTGGTGGTAATTTGCGATTTCTTAAGGAGAAATCGCACAACTTGGGTGCGTGTTACATTGCATTTAAGAAATCGCAATTTGCGATTTCTTAAATGCTTACGCAAACTTAAGAAATCGCAAATTTAGCGATTCCTTAAGATTGCGAGGCTGAAATGCCTCATACATCTCATTTTGCGATTTTGTATTCGCAAACGCTGTTTTTTTGCGATTCGCAGCGTTTGCGAATACAAAATCGTTTGATACATATGCCCCCAGGCTCTTTAGTTATTTATTTGGAGTTTTATATAGCGCGAACATGACTGGTTCGGGTATCAGAGCGCTGTACTAATAACAGGTAAGTTATACATACAAAGGAGGAATACAAACGTAACACGCAATCATCAAAACATAAACAATATAACACTCAATTAGCAAATTTAAGTTCCGGATGTACCCCAGAAAGTAGTAAAGCAGAGGCTTCAGGGCTGCTCTTGAAGGAATTTATTCAGCAGATGCATTTTTACTGCTTTTTTAAAGGAGAAAGTTGAGGGATTAGACCTGATTGCAGGAGGCAGTACATTTCAAATTCACATTAAACACATAGAAAGATTAGCAATAGAGAGTTGAGAACGCTAGACTATAGAAATGTCAGCATACTCTCGACTGGACTCCACAATAAGGGGCACTATATGGTCTGTGAGTCACAATTCACGATGCTGCACATTTTACCTTGTTTCAGACCCAAATAAATAAATATTTCTAATCAATATTCAACACTGAAATTCTAGACACCATGGGGCAGATGTAACAAGCATTTTTGCATTCGCAAACGGGCAAAATTTGCTTTTCCGATGCAGCAAACCTAATTTTGCAATTCGGTATCCAGTTACAGAATTGCAAAATGGGTTTGCGATTGGGTATTATGAAGGGGCGTGTTTAGGCCTTCCCTTCCTAATACCGAATCGCATCGGTATGTATGAATGTTTTGTGACCGCATTTGCGGTCACGCAATATTCGCATGTTACCACCTACTTCAAGTAGGTGGTAACCCATTCGCAAATGGGAAGGGGTCCCCAACGGACACTTTCCCCTTTGTGAATGTTTGTAAAACCATTTTTAAGAGCAGGCAGAGGTCCCACGGACCACTGCCTGGTCTTTAAAAATGAAAAGAAAACTTTTCATTTTTCGTTTTGTAAAGCATCTCGTTTTCCTTTAAGGAAAACGGGCTGCTTTACAAAAACAATGATTCCTTTATTTTAAAAGCAATCATGGACATGGTGGTCTGCTGATCTCAGCAGGCCACCATCCCCGTGATTTTTGTGATTCCTAGGGGGTCGCAAATTGCAACCTACCTCATTAATATTCATGAGGTAGGTCATTTGCGACCCCCTAGGAATCGCAAAAGGTGTACTATACACCTTCATACATGGCATTTTGCGATTCCTTAAATGCGAATCCTTGTGATTCGCTATTAGGGAATCGCAAATAACTATCTTGATACATCTGGCCCCATGTTTCTTCAAACTAAATATGTTGACTCTTTATCAAGTCTACATTTTTTCCAACCAGTGTTGTGACCGTGGGAGTGGATCCTTCCTAGCAATACTATAACCAGTGCCTCTCTATGTAGAGAGTAAGAAAATGGGGCAGTAGATATCTTAAGCCAACTCCATCATGTCCTTCAAACACACAAGTTCCACTTTATGTATACCCTGGGCCCATCCCTCACCAATAATTTACGCTTAGGAACTTGAGCTAGCAAGGTATAACAAAGTGCTGGGTGGTCTTAATATTTTTGTTCCTGGTCTGATCGGCTCCAATAAACCAGCGGTTAAGGCAAAAGGCCCCTCATCTCAATGTCACTTCACTGAAGGAAAAGTGTGGTCCCAGAGGTAAAACAACCGTTTGAGGTGTTTTTCTCTTTGAAAGGTTTTTATGATCCTGGATCAGAGATTTTATTGTATTTTAAAATAACTGTCTTCTTTTTTCTTTAGATGTGCACCGGTCAATCAAGATAAAAAGCATACTTTCTATCTTGCATTGCTTTTCCTGCCATTAACTGCCCAGGCACAGGGACCTAATTCAAGAATAAGGCTCCCAGTTTTCCACTTTTACTGAGTTTTACAGTTAAATACTGACAAAAAACAATGTGTTTCCTGTCTGAATTTGTTTTTAAAAGCGGAAAAATGCGGAAAATTGTGCTTCATGTGGGTGACTCTCTATGCTGTCTTTGTGATTTTCAGGACAACAGCTGAGCAGATAGATGGCATGGCAAGTTAAATAAAACAAGATTAGATTTTCCTAGATACAGGCATACGTTAACCTATATTTGTATTATAATGCTGATATTTACCAGTGGGTTTAGTATTTCGCTATATTTGGCTGTTTAATTTGCTAAAACACAACCGGCAGAAAGGTATGGGTCCATATGTATCAGTAAAATAAATGTGGAAACATACCATTTTACTTCCATTTACTCTAAAAAATCTAAATAAATATGGATAGAGACCATAAGGTGGCCATAAAATAAATATGGATAAATACAGAAAGAAATGTTTAAAAAATGAATGCCATTGAACCAGGAGCCCTAGTGAAGAATAGAGCATCATGCTGGAGACACACACACACAAAAACACTTTCCACAATGGCCGTACTGAAGTTCAAATCTCTTCCAACCATACGCTTCCCATGCCACGGTGTAGCATACTGCCCAACCGCTAATACGTTTCAGTACCTTGTCAGGGGTAGGAATCACTACCTGAATGCAATTACAGAGCAATACAACACAATTGTTATAGAAAGCACAACTATGGAAAGATCTGTTTTAAGAAGATAAGACATAACTTATTTGTCTTTTTTAATGACCAAAATTTAACCTCTGCTTTAAATGTTAATTTACTCTACTCGTAATCTTTAATTTCAATTTGATAAGTTAACTACCCTATATGTTTACATTCATGTAGCAATACATTGAGTTTGTGCTGTACAGTGAAGTACAAAACAATACAGCATCACTTCTGCAAAAGATGCAGTGTAACCCAGACACTGGCAAAGTAGGAAGGCTGTCCCCACCTCTTTCGGCCTAAAAACAATTGCCAAATATTTTTGAAGAAGCTGAATGTCAACTCTCATGCTAAGTTGTTTTATTTCTGTGACCCGCATGCTGGTAAATAGTCCATGGACCTATTTTGGTTAAATGTAATCACTTTTAAATGTGCTCACTTGCAAGGCACCCGTCAGTTCTTAGTGACGAGAAAGTAAGAATTTCAGTAACGCATTAACAAAAACTGCACTGACAACATGAATTTGCCTTACTTCCTGCAACACTAAATTTCCCATGTTGTCCATGGAACTTGTAGGAAAGTGCCCCTTTTCGACATGGTCACCCCCACTTTTTGCCTGGCATTTGATGTGATTTTGACTAGAAGTGCACTGGGTTCCTGCTAACCAGGTAAGACATGCAGGCTGCGTGTCTTGGTGCAGATAAAAGTGAAAACACGGCATGGCACACTTCCCTGTGTGTCATGTCCACAAACACTGCATGCAGTATAGATAAGTCACCCCTACAGCAGGCTTTACTGCCCTAAGGCAGGGTGCTCTCCACTACATGTGGAGACATATTTGCATGAGCCGATATGCCCCTCAGCTGGTCATCTATATTGCTGCCGGTACAAATGAACAGGGGAGCCGTTTTAAGTACATGTGCTGGACACTGGTGAAAACGAGTTCCCCAACTTCATGGTGGCTTTACTGAAAATAGGGATGTTTCATATCAAACATCTCCTATTAATAAACACACACTTTAGCCACTGTTGGATTTATTGATCCATCACACAGAGGGCAACTTAAATGTGCCCCTGAAAGCCTACCAGCTAATGGTGTGCTGACTGACCGTTTTTTGCCAGCCTGCTACCAGAGACAAGTTTATGACCCCCAAGGGTGAGGGCCTTTGCTCTCAGGAGGGCAAAGTCAAGCCTGCTCAGACAGAGGGTTATTACATCCCTGCCCACAGGATGACCTGCAAATTAGCCTTCAAAGGCAGGGAAGCTTCTAAGAGCACACTGCCTTTGGTATGCAAATCTGGCTTCTCTCAAAGGAGAAGAAGCCGACCCCCTTTGTCCAGGGCTCTTTGGCACCAGGACAGGTGGGGAAATTAGCTAGTCAGATGGGCGTGTCCAGCCTCAGACCAGTACCACCCCTAAGGTGGGCTACCTGAAGTGGAGGTGACTTTTTAGAGTTAGCCATCTTGGTGAGGGCAAATTTAGGATCTCTGGGACAGCGTTATGTCCACTTCCTACAGGAAGTGGTCATGTAGGGGGCGTAGTGACCCCAGGTGTGAATAACCCATTGGCTACTACCCTACACTCCCCTAACACCCCTAAATTTAGGGGAGCCCCTAGCACCAGAAAATCAGATCCTGATGACTTACGAGGAAGAAGACACTGAAGAGCCATGAAAGCAGAAGGCTGAAGAAGAGCAACTGACTTGGCACCAGCACTGTCGGCCTGTCTGCTGCTCCCCGTCGAACCTACACCAAAGACACCTTGTCCTGCAGCTGTCATGCCTTCAAAGCCTGGGAGGATGGCCTGCCTTAAAAAAAGACTCAATAATTCCAGTGGAGTAGCGGAGCTGCTCCCCTGTATCTAGCAGGCACCCTAAGAAAAAAAACATGAGGACTCCGGTACCGCCAAAACCTGATGTCGCCAAGCCCGACTGCACTTGAGCCTTCCAGCCCATGTCAAAGTGGGCCAATGGTGTCAGCGTGATCCCAAAGCCCTCAAGAGACCATGTCCACTATGGGTCTACCCGTTGTGAAGTCCCCGCTGTCACCGGCAGCCTCTGTTTACAGGCCCTCTCAACAGCGAGTGTTTCTAGAGGAAGAAGTTCGACATCCCAAAGACCTCTGCACCCAGCCGCCCCAGCCCAAGGAGAAGAGGACCACAGGTGTCCCCACATCCCCTATCATCACAAGACTTGAACTCTCCTGTTGATTCAACCCAACTGGCCTCCCAGTCAAAGCCTGAAGCCTCTTTTCATGAAGACTGGTCCCCATTGATTAACCTTGGGCACCTGATGCTGTATTGCACCACTGTACTCGGCCATCCTAGTGCTGCTGGAGGTGACCTGCTGGTGCTGCCTTGGACTTTGTTGGATACTTACCTTAAGTCCCAGAGATTGGTCTTGTAAGTTGCTGTACTGTACCTGAATGCCTTACTTGTTTTTCCTACCATAGGATAACATTGCAGCTTCTAAGAAATCTACTAAGTGTCGACTTTTTGAACGTAAAAGTATTTCCCTTGAAAAACGTACTTACCTGATCATATTGACTCTGGTACCTAAATATATATTAAGATAGGTGTTCTTTTTAAAGGAGAATTGGTGTGGATTTCCTTATTGTGTCTTGTGCATCATTTATTGACTATTGTGTGTATTTGCAGATGTCTAACACTCCTCGTTGATGAGTCTAAGGCTGTGCGACCACTCTACTCCCTAGAAGAGCACTTTTGGATTGCTAGAGCGAGGCCCTCTCCACTCATAAAGGAACCCCTGGACTCTTTGCACAATATACCTAATTTGGGTATATCAAATAAAGAGCCAGCTTCCTACAGATCTCATAGCATTTTTTACATTTATATTTTGCTAATTTTATTTGTTTATCCAAATGTATTTTGTTTAGGTAAAAACCAGAGCTGCAACCTGTATATTTCAGCTTTTTTTGTAGGTGATAAATTTACACTCATTCTTGGGCACCTCATGGCATTTCCACATTTGTATCCATTTATGATACTTATATACCCCCTGATGAAAACATTACCACTGTATTATAAACATATGCACATCTGCACCACTTTAAGCTTCATTATGAAACCTTGGGGGAGATTTATGAATAATTTGCGCAGCGCAGCCTCCCACGAGGCTGCGTTGCGCGACAGGGAGGGAACAGGAGAGCGCCATAGTTTCAAAGATATGACTCTCTCCTCCCCTTTCCCTTACGCTGGTGCTGATTACAGCTGCCGTGCGCCACCCACACACCGTAGCGCCATAACACTAGGGTGTGTGTGTGAGTCCAGCATAGGTTTTGAACAGGAAAGATACCCTTCATGTACAAAATTCTATACCTAGACATGAGGGAAAGCTTTTCCTACTTTGTATGCATGCTGCACATTGCAGCACGCAAGAAAAGTCAGAAAAGGAAGGAGAAATTAAAGCATTTCTCCATCCTTGCGCCTTGTCCAAAAGGGTGCAGTTTCCTCACGCTAAACCCAATCTACTGTGTTTAGTAAATTGGGTTTAGCGTGAGTAACCTTGGGTGGTTGCATGGGAACACCCATGCACCGCCCTTGGCACACCTCCATGGCGCAAAATAATGAAAAGCAGCGCTATGCGCTGATTCCCATTACTTTCACATTATTTCCAGCGCTAAACAAGTTTAGCCCTGGAAAGTAAATTAGAAAAAAAAGACTTTGCGCCGTTTTGCATCACTTTTGTGACGCAAACACGATGCAAAAGGTTCGTGAATCTCCTCCTTTGTCTTTTTTTTGGTCGAAGCTTGTCAGACAGCACAGCTATCTGGTTGCAAAAGGATTATTTGGGACATGTTGCTAGATGAAGTGGAAAACAACTCTGTCTTTTGCTTTCCATTGGCGCTTGGTTTTGGAATTGTAAGTCTTGCCTAACTATGTGCATGCGCTGTTACAGAAAAGGATATTATTTACACTGAAGAGCTTGGAGCCTGCCCATTGCTTACCCTTTCTGGTGTCCTTGTCACTCTTCTTTGTTACTTCCTAGTTGGCCAGCACATGCCGGGTGTCACTTTTTATTTCTCTGGTGTACTGACCAAGTAGGAATTGATTTATGTAAAGGAGTAACCGTCCGCTGCTCTTGTTGTAAAGGTACTATTTCTTCTTCTCCCTCTCACCCAACACATATCTGTGTTGCTTCTCCCCACTCCCATTCACACCTCCTCAATGGTGCTGCCCTTTCCCCCACACCACCCTGTCACTTTCCCATACCCACACCTACTTCCCCCATCATTGCTTGCCCATCCTGCCCACGTGGAATAAAGTGTATGAGGCGGCAGTAACACTGGTGTTTTTGTGTTGTTTCTCTTGTCTTGTCGTTGCTGCCTGTCTTTGTCGCTTGCCCCCTTCCTATCTGTTGCACTAAGACTTGCTTTCAGAGCAAAGACTCTGCATTTAATTTGTAAATTGTATATGTGTGGCTAGTGGTGGCCACCACAAACAACAGGTGGAGAGGCGGGTAGAGGGAGCATGGGGGGTGGGGCCCGTGGGGCCATTGGGGGGTGTTAAAATGTATTTTTAAAATTGTGATTCCTCTTCTCTTTCTGGTCCCTGCGGCCTCTGGTATGGACTCCAGTTCAATCCAATCGCGCTGCTGCCCTAGGAGAGCAGTGCAGGGATTGACCTGAGCAGGCTGAAAAGACGCTCGGCTCAAGCCAGGGAGTTTGTGGGGTTTTCTCCAGCCCGGCTGGAGAAACATAAGTGCGCATGTGTATTTTGGTCGGCCTGAGACTTCCGGCCAAACACATATGCTGACTTAGGGAGTGCAAATAGCACTCCTCCTCGCATGCCCTGCCCCTCGCTTTAAAAGCTGGCTCAGAGTCGGCAAATGAAAAATAAAAATGATGCTAGAACATCGTTTTATTTTTCATGTGCTGGCTCTGATCCAGGCAGTGGGGCGATGCCTCTCCACCATTCCAGAGGAGAGCCGCCCCTGATGTGGCCTGTCATTATTTCCCTGCAGTCAGTGTTTTGCCATTGTAATGCCCCTGTCACGACCTACTAAGGAAGCAACATCAGTGTTATAAATCGGTCTATCTCTTCTCTGGCTACTTTACATGCCTGTACCATCTGTCTAGGGTTGCCACCTGTCTGGTTTTATACCGGCATGACTGGTATTTTAATTGTCCCTTCCGGTACAAAATTAGAAAAATCACCTGAAGCCGGTATTTTTTCTCCTTATCAGTACATACTTTAAACAGTAAAAGTTACAAGAAAACACTTTAAAATGTGTTCTAAAGTAAACAAAGGCAGAAAGGGCATGTTAAAATGAATACACACATTTCAAATAAAGTTCTTAAGAATCATACTCGGGCCTTTGCAGAAACTTAAAACGTGAGCAGATGGCCGGTATTTTTGTCTGGGAAGTGGGGAAGGTGGTAACCCTACACCTGCCTAAAGGGTAAAATGGCAGCAGATGCTGTGTGGCTTGATAGCTGCCCTTTGGGTTAAGAAGTATTGGGCTGAAGATTATTTTTCACAGGCAGGTGTCACTATTGTTAATGTTATTGAAGGATACAGTGTCCGCTACGTTAAAAGTAGACACACGACAGTGCTTGCGGATGCAAGGAAGCCTAAAGTTCTTGCTGAGAGGGCGGCTGCAGACCTCGGCCCACACCAGCAGTTGCTTATAACCAGCGCCGGACAGGTAACTGCAACCAGCCCTGGCAGACTGCTGCTCAACCGGCCCTGGAAGCAAGAGGGGTGGGTGGGGGTGCTAGTAAAAAGCACCGCTCCCGCTTTTGTTACAAGGGGCCTATATTGTAGCACTGCTGCAAAACCGCCCCCGAGTAACAAAACCGCCCCCCACCCCTCCGGCCCACCGGGGAAACGTCCGGTGCCGGCTACGGCCATCCGGCCTGGCTTATAACCTCATGGCAGAGCCATTATGCACAACATGATCACAGGGGAAACAGGACACACTTTCTTCGGCTTTTATAGCACACACTGGTTCTTGCCAGACAATTTTAACACACATTGCAGAAAAGACCTACTGCTTCATGGAACGCTGGTCAGCACACTGCAAAAAAGCAGAGCTTGCGTAGAGGCACTTTTTTGAAAATCGTACTTATTGTTACCGCTTACGTGACGTTGTTGCTTGAAATTCGTAGAAATGATGTGATGTCTTGAATTCTTGCTATGGGAAACACAATGAACTGTAAGCGTGGGTTGTTAAATTCAATACTGCGTTGGAAGTCGTATGTACTCCTGAGGTATATATTGTCCTGGGGTATCTTAAACAAGCTTTGGCGAAGCCAACAAGTCTTGCCTATGCCTGTTGGCTTTGTCAATGTTTTTTAGCCATGTTTTACAGCAGCGCGGCTGCTATGCAACACTACTAAAAATGTGCGGGAAAAAGCGCTGGCTGTCATACAACTTTTTTTATCTAACTTTTAGTAATGCTGCACAACAGCTGACCTGCTATTCAACATAGTTAAAAGATATTAGCAAATTGGCAAAGCAAATAGCTCCCCCATAGGCGAGCCGTATTGGATTTATGAAAGCTTGTTTTATTTTCTTGCTTTCTATTTGGTGGGTTTATTTGTTTTAGCCTGTCCATCTCCTGTTTGTCTCTCCAGGGGACTGTTTATCATTTTGTTTTTTTTTTTTAATTGTAGTTTATTGGTTTTTTTGTACAAACATATACAAATCCTTACTTGATATTTATCAACATACTCACTAAGGATGAATCAAAAGCCCCCCACCAGTTATACAGTACATGGTATGAGGATATGTAAGCCCTTCACGAGCTGTGCATCGGATAAAACGGACACCTTCGTAACTTAGGCCCTACACTTAAATACTATGAAAACTGTAAGTTCCCTCCCTCATTCCCCACCAACTACGCAGGTAGCCGTCTCTGTCCTCTTTTACCATACATTCCTAGGAGTAGCTATGTGTTGAGTTATGCGATTTACCCGTCTTGTTCCGGGGCTATCCCCCCATCCGTGACCTGCCCCTCTTCATCGTCGTGTGACTCATAGTCTCGCAATGCCTGTACTAGCGCCTCCCATGCAGCCGCCGCCTCTAGCACCTTATCGTCGTTTCGCCTGCGCGCCAACTGATAACGCAGCGCGCTTTCACTGGTGGCCCATTTGAGAAATTCGCCCTTCCATCTTTTACTGGTGGGACCCACTGTTGCTTTCCAACGTTTCGTAATTTCTTGTTTTGCTAATAGAAGTCCCATATCTATGCAGGGGACTGTTTATCATCACTCTGATTGGCTGTTTTTATCCTTCTACAAGTGCCTGATTTTTGGGAAGTTTTTTTTTTCTTTTTGTAAAAAGCACTTCATGAGAGTGCACGCGTTTCCCTCGTTCGCAGTGTTTTCACCCTTGTCCAGCACATACCTTAATGTTAACAAACATCAACCTCGCATTTCCTATTCCTCTCAGGGCATGCCATTTAACACTTTTGCTTTTCTCCTCTTTCGTGTTCCCCTTGACTCTTTACCTGTGCTTTTGATCTCGAAACACGCATGTTGGCCTTCTTATTTGTAAACAACTATAAACCCTGATCCTTGTCCTTCTCTAAGTCCCCACAACACCTCCCCATCTTCCTTTTCCACTTCTAAGCTTCACACCTTGCGCCTAATAAAATCAAATTAACATAACATACCATAACACCTTCCCTTCATATTCTATTAGCCCTCCAGCCACCACCACATGTACCTACATTTGATCTACATTCACATGCTGCTTATGTGCCTGGACTTTACTTTCACCAGTAGTTGAATTATGTACTATACAAATTACCCTCCAGTCTTCATGCCCTTTTAAACTGTTATAAAATGCAAAGTATGTTTTTTCATGACCGTGTTCCTTACAAATGTGAAATTTAATGTAAAATTGTTTTATAAAGCGTGCAATTACCCGGAGTGTCTTAATGCCAGCGATTAGATGACAGAACAAACCGCCAAGCTGAAAAGAGGCAACTAAACTTAGCTAAAGGATTCAGTAAAGAACCAGGTCTTCGACTGCTTCCTAAACTGCAGCAGGATGGGTTGGGAACGTAAAGTTGGTGGCAATGAGTTCCAGAGCTTCCCACGCAGAAGGAAAACGTCCTTCCTCCCCATCTTGCTTTGTTTATTCTGGGGATAGTTACCATTCGAGCTGAGCTGGATCTAAGATGCCTACTGGGAGTGTACCAAGAGAGCAGTTCCTGAAAGTATACTGGACCGGTCTGATGAAGGGCTTTATGGACCAGGCACAGTGCCTTGAAAATGATCCTCTTCCTTGCACTTCTAGGGGTGTATTTTCCATTGGTGCAGCAGGTGCAGTGCCTCCGGAACACACAAGTCCCAGGAGCCCATTGAACCCAGATTATTGTTTCATTTTACATGTTAAACAGGCCCCAGGATTCTGTCTCATTCCCTGCACTTGAGTCCATCACACGCTGGCTACCCTACTGTTCTAAAAAAACACCAGTTTTTTAGCTCTGGCATAATGAACATTGAGGCCCCCCCCGAAAGGTACGTGGAGGGACCCCCTCCAGACTCAAGAAGGAGCTCTCCAGCCAGAGAATTGTGCTGAAGGGGCCCCCTGGAGCGTGCCCCCCCCACACCGCGGGTGCTGCAGGGGGCCTGTGTTACGCCACTGTTTTATAGTTGTCTCCATTACCAACTACAAACCATGCGGTTTCATAGCAGTGTCCTTTAGTAACACCAGCACGACCTCTCACCCTTCTTCGCCTTCCCCTGCACATACATACCTGTGTATTCCTTTCATGTCCCTAGTTTTGCTTCCACATTTCCTGGGGTTTAGCTTCCACCGGGGCAGCAGGTGAACTCAGTGCATGTGCTCTGACCCTTAACCAGGTACATGGTTGGTTGGCTTATACCAAATTGGCATAGCCTAACTTATTTGTAAGTCCCTAGTATATGGTAGGTACCTGGACACCTAACTTGCCTGTGGCCTCCAGCTCCTGCTTGTTCCAGACTGATCCAGTGACACCGCAGCTGCCCGGGTTTTCACGGTGGAGTTTGCCTGACCGGGCTTTACCACTCACCGTTCTTCCCACCAACAGAAACCCTGCCCACCCCAGGACCTACTTAATGCATACCAGCTGTGCAACCGTGCTGCTGGCACACCAAAGGCAAGCCAGTCTATGCCCGTATGCACCTGGATTGCACCCAGAGCCATGACCCCTGGCCCTCCGGCTCCCTCAAAGATACACCAACGCTGATCTTTACACCCTCGACCATGGACGCCTCACCAAACAATGCCACTGCGTGAATGATGCTGCATGACAGGACCTTTCACCTGCACCCACTGCCACTTTACCTGCCACCGTGCACACACAGCAGCACACTGACCAGCCCCATCCCAAACACATCACAGACACCACCTGAACAAAAACACCAACTTGCATGCGCCCTTCTGAACACACGCTCACTATGCAAGCATTCGACTGAATTATTGGACCTCATCGTCTTCCTCACTGTGACCTGGCTCAACCCTACACCCGCCCCAGACATTGCCACAGCGATCCCCGACAGATATAAAGTCACTCACCAGGACTGCACTAACAAGTTAGGAAGAGGAACACCCATCATCCACAAAGAGACCATAGAGTGTACCATCACCCCCGACAACACCACCACCCCCATAGAGCATCTCAACTTTCAGCTCCACACGGACGACAAGACAACCATGAGATGCACCCTCACATACTGACTCCCAGACCTGCGCTCCAGCTTCTGCAACACCATCGCAGACTTCATTACGCCCCTAGTCGTAGACTCCAAGGACTACATCTTCTTCAGCAACCAAAATTTTCACAACGACGACCCCAACAACAAAAACACCGCACACCTCTGACAGTATGAGCAGCCTTGAATTAACACAGATTGTGCACGACCCTACACGCACCGTAGGATACACGCTGGACCCAATTTTCACCTCATGTAACCACGTCAAATACAGCTATGTCACAGAACTCAAATGGACCAATCACTCCATCATCCACTTCACCTTCTCCAGCCCCCGCACTGCTACCCTCAAGATGACCAACACCCCCCACCGGAGGTGGAACAAAATCTTTGAGACCAACAGGGCGAACTCACTCAAAGCCTCCAACCCTGCTACTACCACCAACCTCGAACATGGTATCAAAAACCTGAATGCCTGGATCACCAATTGTGCAAACAGCATTGTCCCTATCCAGAGTAAACCCTCCAAAAAGGCAAGCTGGTACATCCAAGGACACAGAACAGCGAAACGGAACAGCAAACAATTGGAGAGGAGATGGCATGCCAGCAAGGACACCTCTGACAGGACTGTCTTCAAGACCTCCCTCAACCTCTACCACTGCCCTCTGGGCAACAAAGAAGACCGCTTGCTGCACACATCGAAACCAGTGGCAACAACACCAAGAAACTTTTCAACATCGCTAAGGAATTCTTCAACCCGGCTACCATACCCTCACAGGAGCTGTGTGACAACCTCGCCCACTTCTTCCACAGCAAGTTCGTAACCATATACAGAAACTTCAAAACCCCAACCCACACCTACGGACTTCAACAGATATGCCAGCACCAGAACTGACACGAACCACACACTGACCACCTGGAACATCCTCTCCACCGAGGACACCTCCTTCACCATGAAATCCATCCACTGACGGAGCTCCTACAGACCCATGCCCTCACCACATCTTCAACCTCGGAAATCAAAGGATCAGCCAGGAAATCACCACCCTACACCTCTATCACCACCTCAACCTTTCCCTGCACCTGAAAACATGCCAAAGTCAGACCACTACTCAAAAACCCTCCGCCGACCCCAGTGAAATAAAAAACTATCAGACAATCTTCCAGCTCCTATTCCCAGTGAAGGCACTGGAAAAGATCATCATCAACAACCAATTCAGGACATACCTGGAGCAGAACCAGCTACTCGATGCCTCCCAATCTGGCTTCTGCAGAAATCACAGCACCAAAACCACCCGGATCGTAGCAACAGACTACATCCGAACCCTCCTTGACTGAGGAGAAACAGCAGCTTTGATCCTCCTCGACCTCTTGGCAACCTTTGACGCTGTATCCCACCTCGCGCTGATTGAAAGACCACCACATCTGCATCCAAGTGGATGCACTCAGATGGATCACCACCTTCCTCACCAGAGGATCCACTTCCCACCTTTCACCTCTGAACCCAAGGAGATCATCCGCGGTGCCCAGAGAGGCTCATCCTTCATCCCCACGCTTTTCAATGCATATATGACCCCGCTGGCCAACATCATCAGATCCCACAGTCTCAACATAATTTCCTAAACAGACCACACCCAACTCATCCTCTTCCTCAATGACGACCCTACCCAGTGCTCAAGGTACCCAGTGCCCTTTTACGGTTGCACACAAGGACGGCCCTCAAAGGCAGTCCTCTGCCCTCCTGCGGAGATGTGCGAATGACTCCCAGAAAATGACATAATAGAAGCCTGCGTAGAGGAGAGCTATTAACTCTGCCTGGCAGGACACCACACAGGTGTTAGCCCAAAGGCGAGCTTCAAAGGAAGAAGCACCTTTGAAGGGCAAATGGGAAACACTTTGGAGAAGGGCTGCTCTTATGTTTCGGCAGACAGGCTGGCACTAGGAACAGCGAGGGTAATCCAGTTTTCAAACCATTTGTTCAGGGGCTTGTAGCCCACTTAATGGCCACATCTCTGGTTTGGGCTAGGGAGCTCTACATGCCGAGAGAGGGGTTCTGCCATCTCGAGAGTGGGCAGAACAAAGACTTCTGGGATACTTAGATGCCACACTTTACAGAAAGTAGTCATCAGGAGGGAAGGAACCTAGTATCCCATTAGCTAGTGATCAAGACCCCTGGTGAGGGCATTTTCTGTGCATAAAAAGGATACCTAGGCACTGAGAACTCTGATCTCATTGGACTGGAGAAGAGGACCGAATTCGGACTGGCCGCTCCACCAAGGACCCAGCAAGGAGAGTCTACACTAACGTAGACTGCACCTGCTGAACCTAGTGGCCAGTAAAGAAAAAGGAACTGTGCCTGGTGTGTCCTGCTCATGGGGAAGTCAACTCATAAGCCCAGACAAAGCAGGAGACTCCAATGGCCAGTTTTCTGATCTCCTGTTCACAATACAGGGCCATACAGCTGAAGAAGCCTGCTGGGGCAAGTTGGTATCCCAGACCTCCAAATCGCCATTCCTCGTTGCTGTGCAGCATCAGGGACCAGTACCTGACACTCGAAAGTTGCCCCAGACCCAGGAGAATTATGTGAGTGCAGCTTAGTCACCCAGAATTAAGTTACCACCAAGAAAAGGTAACTTCTTAAATCATCATATCGGGGGCTGGTAGCCCAATGGCGACGGGACTTCTGCCAAGCTCAAGTGGACTTCGAGGGACATTGACCCCAGTGGCCAAGATCCCCTCACCAAGCCTGTGGAACGAAAAGTAGCAAGAGAAAGCCCCCACCCCCCTCCTCGCCGACTGCAGCATCCTGTATCCATTGCATCAGGACCCCTCCATAAAAGATAATGGCAGGGAGCCACTGATGCTGGAACTGGACTGAAGACTGCTTTTTTTCTTGAGGTAACTGTTTCGGAGGACCATGCTGGTCCCCCTGACTGACTCCCAGCTGGAGTTGGTCGCCCAAAGTAACTCTAAGTAACCGCAATACAAGTACCTAAAGCTTTCCTTAAAAAAGATTTAAAGTGTCAAAGTCATTAAAATTGCCAATGCTTGTTCACCATTCAGTTCTTTTTTTTTTAACGGAGTTTTTTGTAGAGTGAACTTGACCCGTATCGGGTATCAGAGTGCTTTACATAGCACCAGTTACGTTACACGAGGACTAATTATTTCTATTTTTGTTAGGCACGGGGAGATTAAGTGATTTGCCCAGAATCACAGGATGTTCAGCGTCATTGCCAAGACTCGAACCCGGTTCCCCAGATTCAATGTCGACCGCATTGGCCGTTAGGCCAACTCCTCTCCCCAAGTAAAAAGAGCATATTTACTATGCCTTGTAAGTTCTGTGCTTCTGAAACACTCTGGTGGATCTTTTTCATTTTGTTGTCTAAAAATATAAAAATCTGCTTTATTTTATAAACTGGTGTCGGATTTCTTGAGTGTCTCAGTAATTTCTTTTTCAGTTATTTTGGTGCTGTTTACATGCTTTACGCTTGTTGCTTTGTTTAAGCCTGACTGCTCCGAGCCACAGCTACCCAGGATTGATCTAAGGGGTTCACAAACAAAGCCTACTGGTCCTAAAGGGGTTGGTAAGTGTAAGTAAACATGCTTTTTGCAGGTTTACCCCCACTTTCTGCCCCAATTTAGACAGTTTGGTACTAGTGTAATGGCTTTGAAATGCTGTGAGGCCTGCTAAACAGGAGTCTGTGTTTTGCTCTGACCCTCAAAATGGTGCATGTTTGATTGGCTTGACCTCAGTCGGCATAGCCTAACTTACTGGTAAGTCCCTAGTACATGGTATCGGGGATACCCAGGGCCTGTAAGTTAGAGTGTCCCCCAGGGACTGCTGCACTTTTTATGCCACCCTGAGTGGGACAAGGTAAAACATGGGCCCTAGTCTGCCACTGCAGACTGAAAGGGCAATTTAAAACTGAAAACTTGACGTTGCCATTTAAAGTAATGGCAAAGCCCAAACCTCCCTTTTTAGGTCGAGCCTAGTGTTACAGCGCATGCGCTGCTCGCTCTGCGAGGCATGCTGTAGTAGGGTATGTTTTAGAAGTGCAGTGGAAGCCCCACCCATATTTGTCATTGGCTGGTGTCATTGTCCTTGGTAAATGCTGGCTTCCGATTCAATATGAGGCTTCTTAGTCCCTCCTTGTTACCACCCTGTCTCCTTTTGTGACCGCCCATTGGGAATGGATCTTTTACTTGCGTCGTTACATTGTCTCCTTTATTAGTCAGTAAGCACTCTTTTTTTTGATTCGGCTTTGGCACTCTGCACTCCTGCTTTAGTGCCTAGTAGACCCACTGGCCCTGTGTTTGTTTAGTTTCAAGCCACTACAAAATAACTGTCCTTGTAGCCTTTCAGTGCACGCATCGTACACATAATGCGCACACTGACCGACGTCAGAATCTGGCCTACCACTGTCCAGACTCCATCCTATGCTCAGCTCGCCGACCACCACCGACAGTGACTCATCTCTAAACAGCCTGAAACGTAACCAAACACAATATCAGCAGACCTCCTCTGCTCGGACACCCACTAGCCAGAGACGATTGGGGCGCCAGGATTCCGAGAGCGCTACGGAACTTCACAAGCTTATAGTAAGCGCTATTCACGTGCACATAACAAAGCAATGAAGGGCGGAGGAAGCGGGGGCAGACAGGGTAAAGCCAAATGGGAAGTGAAAAGTGGAATATGTTGTGGGGTTTAATGCAATGTGCCAATTTACTCTATATGGCTGTGTGTATATGGCGACAGAATGCTGCTTAACTGGCCTCATACTGTACGTGCTGGGTGTTGTGTTTGAATCCCAAAAACCTCTGGCGACCAGCGGTAACATGTGATCCTCGACGTTTATTTGTTTTATTCTAAATTTAGCTCCGGGTGACTATAGGGCACATGCAGCTTTGAGGCCAGCTCCAGAGATGCTTGCGTTGCTGACCACTGGGGACCTTGGAAAGAGATGGAGGAGGGGCCATGGGGGGGGGGAGAGGGAGGGCCGTCTGAACTAAGCAGCCAGAGTTGGTGAATCACTTCCGCTGCAAATAGAATGATCCTTATTGATAATTGGATTCCCATCATACACCAATGTGATCATTATCATCATTTGGGTTTCCAACCAACCTCCCGTTTACCCTCTTGATCATAGAGGGGTTCTGGGTGGATTGTATCCTCTAATGGATCATTCAGAGGAAAGAGAGCAGAAGAAAAATAAGAGACATATCCGCCCTCTGATAAGATCATCAAAATTGTGAATAAAGTGCAGTGCAAAAAAGTGTGTGATAAACGGGAGGTTGGTTGGAAACCCAAATGATGATAATGATCAGTTTGGAGTATGATGGCAATCCAATTATCAATAAGGATCATTCTATTTGATAATTCTTTGTAATTTTCAGCACTTTCTTATTGACACCTATTTTGACATCCCTTGCTAAAACTCATAGTACACCATGTTGTACATGATTAAGCTAGCATAGTAGACCCTGGATTATATGTGTTTTTTGTGGTAGATTGGATAGGGAGATTTAATCCGTGTAGGGTCTTTAAAATTCCCTCAGACCTTTTCTTTTTGCTATTATGTTGTAACCTCCCATGAGGACACACCCTGTTACACGTGTTGTTACTCGGTAGGCTTTAATTTTCTCAAAATAGCTTAGTCCTGCTTGCTGTTGCAGGCAGGACAAGCTTTCTCCTAACGCTTAAAAAAAATCTTTATAGCACGAGCACGGAATGCATTTGCAATGCAATAAGTCTCGCATTTGCTAGACTTTGAGCTATTGGCATTGTAAATGACAATGCCTTTTATCTATCGGTTTTAAAAACAACACATAAATAAAAGGCATTGTAATTTACTATGCCAATAGCTCAAGCTCTCATAAATGCGAGACCTATTGCATTGCAAATGCTTGTTAGCAAAAGTTTCCTTACCAGCCGGTTTGCTGTCTGTCTCTGAGGTGCTCCTGTCACCCGGTCTGTGGTTGTTCGTTTACCCCTTCCCCTGCACAGCTGGCTGAGCTGCCTGCCAGACGGTCACACCAGACGTGCATCAAATGCTTAAACGAGCAATATGTGTGTGGGGCAGAGAGGTGCTATGTTTTCGATTTGGGCTCTTTCACTGACAAAACTTGTCAATCAATTTTATATTTTCTGAGGACTTGTTCTTGCTGGTTTTTTCTGAGGTGCACCGGGTGGGTTGCAGTCAAAGCTCAGAACAGATCTGGGTTCAGCTTCCTCCTTTCTTACACCAGGCCACGCGTTCCCGCCCTCATAAGTCGTTTTTTTTTTGTTGCAGATTTATATAGCGTGAACTTGCCTCCAAGGTATTGGAGCGCTTTACATGAGCACCAGTTATGTTACACAAGGACACATTCATAATTTTTATTTTGGTAGGCACGGGGAGACTAAGTGATTTGCCCAGAATCACGGGATGTGGAGTCGACCCAGAGGCTCGAACCTTGGTTTCACAGCTCCAAATTCGGCAGTCTAGCCGTCAGACCACATCCTCTCCCCCATCCTCGTTCCTGTCCTTCCTTGCAAACCACAGGCATGTTGTTGCAGGTATTCCTTTTTCTCTACCCCAACATCCTAAATTGACCCCCCTATTTCCTATATTGCCCACGTGCCTTCTTGAACACAGTTGCCACAATGTTGTCAGAAGTCAATTTGCTTGGGATTGGAGGAGCGTGGGAGTGGGGCTGAGTGAGGAACATGGCGGCGGACCAGTGCCAGTCGTGGGAGCTCCAGGAGCAGCACGGCGTCTATACGGATCACTATGTGCACGGAACGTTGAAAATTACCCGGTAGGAAGGTGGCGGTTGTGCGGGTGTTGTACGGCGCGCTTTGTCTGATGTGGTTTCCTTTTTTTTTCCCCCTTTCTGAGACTACGCGGGCCGCTGGCTGTGGCGGTAATGTTGGCGGTGATGCGGCGCGGAGGAGGTGGCAGCCGCTGCTGACGTTAGGACCAGGGAGACTCAGATGGTTCAGGTACTGGAGGTGGAGCCCGAGGGAGGACCAGTTACCTACAGCGGGTTTGGCGGTCATCGAAACAAGGCGGTGGACGCGGATACGGGCAGCAGCTGCATTGACTTACTACCGAGGGTGGAACGGCGGAAGAACCCTATGTATTACATCGGGCGTCCCGACCCCACGGTGCTTCCCAGATTATGCTGTGAGTTTGGCAAGCAGTTTGTCTGCAGAGGGCGCGGAGCAGAAGTGTATGGCTCTTATTTCCTTGAATTCAGCCTTGGGTTCTGCCTCACTGTCGGGCCAGGGAATTGACCCTGCTCTAGGCTTGGTTGGGGGGGTTAATACTCCTGGAGAGTGGTACCCTTCGAGTGAGAGAGGGAAGAAAAGAGCAGTGTTATTATCTGAGACCGCTTTTGTAAAAAATAGATATCAGTTGCGGTCCAGACCCAGTTTGGGTTTAAGATTAGGGGCACCCTGGATCCCTTAAAGGACTTAAAAAGTGTTGTACCTACGACCCCCCGTAAAAAGAAAAACGCTAAGCTCAGGGACACTGTGAAATCCAGAGGCCCTAAGGCTGCTTGTCCCTCTGTGAAGTCCACCCCTTCACTTAAGACCTACTTTAAAATAATGGAGCAAGCTTTGGTGTCGAAGGAGTTAGTTTCTGCCCCGGTTCCAGCCTTGAGAGGTGTTCCCTCCTCAGCCCATTCAGAGAGAGGTTCATCCCCGCTGGCAGGGATTCAGGAAAATGGAAAAGGATCTGGAACTAGAACTGTTATAGTGAGCCCCATTAGTCTGTTAAATGCTCCTAACCTAGATATGGATCTGGCTACTGCGATTGCTACTTCTGTTTCCCAAGTGTCCATTTCACCACCTATTCAAGTAAATCTACAAAATCAAAACTTAGAGCTTGTGGAAGATGGTTCTGCGGACAGGTTGTGCTCAGAGTCTGAAAATGAAGGCCCTGTAGTATTTACTCCCGGGAAAGAAGGAGCAGATGGGCTACAGTTGGGGTCTTTTCTTCAGGCTTTAAGAGGCGATTTGCTCTCTAAATTTGCAATCTCGGAGGCAAATCAGAGGGGGATTTGGGAGAAATGCGAAGCGTTAGAGTCCAAGTTGGATGACATCTGTGTACGTACAGGGTCCCTGGAACTAGAAGTCAAAACCCTCTCGGAATCAGTACAGGGGAACACGTAGGATATTGTGGCTCTGAAGTCGCAGAATCAAGCACTACAGTTGGATCTAGAGAGACTTGAAATGCAGGCCCGCAAAAATAACCTGAGAATTCTTAAGATCCCGGAGGGTGTGGAAAAGGGTGATATTAAGACTTTTATTTGTAAGCTGCTAAGAGAGGGAGTTCTGAAAGATCAGGGGGATATCAACCTAGAATCAGAGATCCAGAGAGTACATAGGGACCCATTCAAGCTCCACTCGGACAGGAAAACACAGAGGAAAATTTTAGTTAATTTTCAGACCTTTGCGGTTAAGGAGCTGATTCTAGGGAGATCCTTGCATGGGGTAACATTACATCATGAGGCAGGGGCCTACCAAATCCGTTCAGATATGGGCAGCAGAACAGCGCAAAGGCAGTGGGAACTAGGGTGAGGGGGGGAGTTGGGGGGATTGGAAAATTGTCTTCATACAAATAATAATAAAGCTTAATGGCTCTAGTCAGGTAGTTTCCTCTCAGATTAGGTATAGGTAGTACACGGGAGATCAAGTTCCTCTCCTGTAATGTAAATGGTCTTAGGAACCCTAGGAAGTTATCTCGGGTGAGTGAGTCTCTGAAGAGGAATGAGGCTCATATCTACCTATTGCAGGAAACCCATATGGAAGCTCAGGAATGCAAACAAGGTTTTAATAAACTCAGTTGGGTTCAGGAGGTAATGTCATCAAATCAGAGGGGCTGCACAAGAGGGGTAACTATGATTATAAGTTGTAATATGGGGATTAAGGTGGAGAAATGGGCCACTGACCAATCCGGGAGGTGGATAGTGGCAACTCTTTCTATTTGTGGTGTATCGGTAGTATGTGCCGGTTACTATGGGCCTAATGAGGACAATCCGCATGGACTTTACGATAACGCGGGAGACCCAAACCCAGTGAAACAACAGGGTTGGCTCAGATCCGACTCCTCCCCCCCCCCCCTTTTTTGACATGCGCCACTGGAAGTATCTCCAGAACAACTTGACAAGTGTGTACATATTTTCCTTGGCCATACGACTAATGATAACCTGCTTGACTTACCCATTATCAGTATAGACACGACCAGGAGAGGGAATGGGAGGGTTAGGGAGGGGGGGGTAGTTTTGGGGAGCGGATAGACATTGCTGTTCTTTGTCATATGCATTAAGGTACTATATGCTCAAATTCGATAATGTAACGATAATTACGTAAATACTATCTGTATTCTGTTACATGCGGTAATAGGTTATGCCTGTTCCGGGAAAGTAAATGTCACAATATCTGTACACTGCTCCGATCTATCTGCTTATAGTTAAAAAATGACTTGGCTTAAAGATTTATGTTATGCACCATTCAAGGAGGTCATCAATAAAGTGTGTTAAAAAAAAAAAAAAAAATTAGGACAATCCGGGCCCACTCTTAAGTCTTCAGGCTTGCCTGTTAAGTACATTCTCCCCAGTTATACTTGTAGGAGATTTTAATTTAGTATGGGATACCCAATTGGACCGTACATCTAAAGTAAAATATAATGCGCCTCCCAGAACTTTCTCCACACTTAAGACTCTTGTTGAAGAGTTTAGGCTGTTGGATATATGGAGAGTGGATAAAGGGAACATTAGGGAATATTCTTTTTATAGTAAGAAATACAGACAATATTCAAGAATTGACTACTTTTAAGTAGATCAGTCTCTGCTCTCAGATCTTAAATCCATAGCCTATATTCCTGCGTCAATATCCGATCATTCTATGGTTGAGCTGAAGCTCAATCTTAAGCTCAAAGGGCGCCAGTGGAGGTGGACTCTAAACAGGACCTTACTGCTAGAGGAGAGGGAGAGGGTGAGGGTTGAGATTGACGTAAAAATAGAGCGGTTTTTGAGGTTTAATATAGCCTCCACTAGCTATCAAATAATGTGGGAGACTTTTAAGGCATATCTGAGGGGACTTTTGAGCTCCTTAATGATTAATAACAGTAGAATAGCTAAAGAAGCAGATATAGATAGCCTTAGGAAAATTAAGGAAAAGGAGAAAGAATTACAATAGGCAGGTTTGATCTCCCGAAGTCTTATACCACAATTAGAGAGGGAATTGATCTCTCTGCAAGCCAATTTCCAAGCCAGGATTGATAAAACCGTGAAGGATAAATGGGATGCCAGTAAACTACAGCATTTCGCCTATGGCGAAAAATGTGGCTCTCTGCTGGCCTGGAAATCTAGAATAGATAGGGTTAGGAATCATATTAAGAGCTTGGTCCAAAGAGGATCTGGAGTCCTGCTGCAGGAAGAGGATGAGATTAGGGAAGAGGCTAAATCCTTTATGTATGACTATACAAGGAAGACATCGACCATAGACCGGAGGACTCTAAAATTTGGTTGGACCATAGGGATCTCCCTCGCCTCTCTGAAATAGATAGGCGGTACTTATCAACTAGTATCTCAGAAGGAGAAATCAGAGATCAACTTTAAAAAATGAGTATAGGTAAAGCTGCGGGGCCGGATGGGCTCCCGGCTGAGATATATTTGGTCTTACTAGACAGGGTAGTTCCGGTCCTAAAAACTCTTTTTAATAAAATATTCCTATATGGAGAAGCGATCCCCCCCTCATGGTCGGAAGCGACAGTCTCCCTGATTCTTAAGCAAGATAAGGATCCTCAAAAAATTGAGGCATATAGGCCTATTTCGCTACTCAATTTAGACCTTAAGATCTTTTCTGGGATTCTGGCCACTAGGATGGCAAAAATTATTAAAACTATCATACATTCTGATCAGAGGGGTTTTATACCTGGTAGGCAGCTCAATGAGCTTACTTTTCAAGCCATAGGAGCAATAGATTTTGCAACAGAAAGTAGGTTGCCACTAACTCTTGTTGCAATCGATGCCGCTAAGGCGTTTGATCAGGTCAGATGGATTTATCTTTGGGAGACCACGCGTAGTTTTGGTTTCCCTATGAATTTTTATTGAGGCTGTTGAATCTCTCTATTCAGCCCCATGAGCAAAAGTTCTAGTTAATGGCATCTTATCGGAATGGTTCAATATTTCAAGAGGTACTAGACAGGGTTGTCCCCTGTCACCCTTATTGTTTAATTTGTACATTGAACCCTTTGTCTGCTCCCTTAGAAAAGATCCCCTTATTTTGCCTTTTAAGATTGCCGACCTAGAACTTAAGGTTGCTCTCTATGCAGACGACCTTTTAATGTATACTTCTGGTCATGTAAAAGCAATACCTAGGCTATTTGAATTAGCTGAGGAATTTGGTAAGGTCTCTGGTTATAAAATTAACATAGAAAAAACTGAGATAATGAGCTGGAGTTGTGCAAATTCAATACCAGGGGTTAGGGGTCGGATGAGATATTTGGGGATTCACCTAGCGCAGAAGCTGATAGATACATCTAAGATCAGCTGGGAGAAGGTCGCTAAGGAGGTGGGTAGTCTATTATCACGCTGGGCGAGTTTACCACTGAATATATACGGGAGGGTGAATCTCGTAAAAATGATAATTCTGCCTAAGGTTACCTTCCTGTTTAACTCAATCCCACTTCCTTTTAACACTAGAGACCTTGCTACTCTTCAAGGGAAAATCGGGTCATTTATTTGGGCCACAAAAACCCCGAGAATAGCGTGGAAAAAGCTCAGGAGAGGGCTGAAGAGAGGAGGATTGGCTGTCCCTGATCTACTTTCTTACTGCCATGCTTTTCATTTTAAAATGTTTGAAATGCTAGCAAATAAGACGGATTCCTCCTCTATGGGCCGTTTGTTTCAGGCACTGCTGCTTGATGTTCCGCAGGGACAGGAGTTTTTTCTCTATAAATTTGGGGACCCCAAGTTCTACAAAAAAGTTCGACTCAAGATTTTATCAGCTACACTAAAAAATTGGGGGTTTGTTAGGAACATATTACGAAAACCATATTATACAACCCAGGCCCCAATTCGGGATTCTCCTGGTACCCCGGTATGCCTCCAGGACCAATTGTCACAACCACTTAAATTAGCAGGTATCAGGTTATGGGGTGACCTTCAGAAAGACTCACAACTGATCAGCTGGGACTCAATGTCTAATATAACTAGCGGAACATTAACGAGATTTAAATTCTATCAATTGTCCGCCTGGTGGGTAACTCAGCCATGGTGAAATGAAGATCCGGGCATAATTATTGGCTCTGTCTCGAGAATAGGATCATGGAAATGGGAAGTGTCTTTCTGGTATGGGGCTTTCATAGACACAGGAGATTGTCTAGACTTAGAGGTGGTGAGACGGTGGGGTGGTGTTCTCCCTGAAAATGGGGACAACTTACGGAAGCTTTGGTGTGACTCATTTTCTATGTTACAGTCTGTGGTTAAACCAGATAATCTTAGGAGAAACCACCTATACACCGCCTACAGAGTGTACTCGACTCCGGGTAAACTATCTAAGATGTCTCCAACAATTTATCACTGTCCTAGATGTAAGTACCCAGCTGCCGATGATCTTCATATGTTTATGGATTGCCCAAAAATTGGCCCCTTTTGGACGGGGTATGTGGTTTCCTGGAGGATGTGTTGCATATGCAGATTGAAGCTAATGTTAGGTTCATCTTCTTTGGTCTTTTGCCGGACTATGGTTTGAATGCCCTTGCGTCAAAGTTTGCATTCTATGTAGCAATCATTGCTAGGAGGGAAATTTGTAAAGCTTGGAAGCTTGAGGTACCTCTCTCCTTTGCTGATTGTCTAAAGAACATCATCATGGTCAGTCAATCCGATATGGCCTGTCACAATTCTAGTGAAAAAAAAATCTGGGCAGCATTAGAGGTCTGGAGAGAGAAGTAACACCTGTCCTATGATTATGCCGGAGGTCTGTGGGTCCGGTCCTCCCCAGTAACGGTGTCTAGGTGTCGCTAGACGGTGCATGTTGTTGGGTTTAGGTTGATCGGCCCACTATTTAGCCATAACACGCACGCAGCTGCAAATACCTGAAAGTCGAGTGCTTTTAATATTGCAGGCTGCATGCTTTTAGACACATTCGGAAGAAGCGCTTTCCCAGGAGCAGAGTCTAGCTGATCCTGTGATGTGATTCCACTAAGCTGATCTTTACGGTATGGGGTTCCCCATTCAAGCCTAAAGACCTTTTATTAGTCTAATAATAATAATAATATTAGTTTACTAGCGAAAGGAAGGTGGCTGTCATCTACTGTCATTTTATTATGATTACTCCTTTCATTCTCTATGGTATTGTAACTATGCTGATGGTTTTGATCTTAATCATTTGGCTGCTTATGTTAGCCAAAGTACTGCATCTTAGGACACAAGGTTTATAAAATAAACTCTTTAAACTTTACCGGGTCTCTGTTTATTCTGTTGTGGACTGATATGAGAATAATTACGAACAGGTATTTCTGATTACCACCATTCCTGAGAATACCCTAAGTCGCTTGTTCTGGGTTGTATATACATTGGGACCGCCGAGATAAAACTCGGATAACGAATGGGACACTGATGCTGGTCGGATAAGGGGTTCTGGGTTCTGAGGTGAGTTTTTGGTACACCACTATTCACTGAGGTCCTGGTTTCCTGTGCATAGTTCTGTGCATAAGCAGAATCCCTGCAACATGGCGCACCTAACGTTTGGTCGATTGATTTGAAACGCCTTAGTAGTGCTTATATTAGTCCACAGCACCCTCACTCTTGTTTCTGGTTAACGGGAGTGGCGGGTTTAACCTACCTGTGTTTCGACTAATAGGTTCTTTCAAGCTTGATCATTAAAAAGGTTATTTTTAGTGAACCCCAGTGCTACTGTTGATATCGTTGATACTCTTTAGTGTGTCCTTATGGCGGTTGACATAGCCGCGCATAGTCGTGCACCTCTGCACCGCCATTTGACGACGTATGGGGTGCCGAATGATGGGATGGCTGTTATTTTTGTGGTGAGCGCTGATGCGTCTTACCCTTATGAGTTGTTTTACTCTTGGGTGACCTTTCCGGCGGTGGATGCAGACGATGATACGTTTCATTCATATACTCCCACGCAGCTACCTGCGATCTATACGCCGTATAGGACACAAGAAATTCCTATTTCTGCCTGGCAGCATACCATTTGGTTTAATGGCACCCTTCCCCATGTGGTTGCACCGGCTAGAATGGGCCCGTTGTCGATTGCAGGGGCCACATGGCCGGTGCTAGCCGGATTTACGCCTCATCCCCGCTATCTCACGGTGGCGGTGGCTGAGTTGCGGGTTCTACACACAGCCCTGATTACAGTTCATAGGGCTTTAGTGCAGTACGTGTCACGCAACGTGCAGGTGGGGGCACCTGCTGTTGCGGGACCACCACGCGGTGGTTATTAGTCCTGTTATGGTTAATTCGGTAATGGGCAAGCGCCCCCAAAATAAGGATGATTTACCTTATTGGCTTGCTGAGAAATTTGACCAACTGGAGGCGGTTTTGTCCGCATACCTCTCCTGTGGAGAAACACAGGATTCTCACCATTAGTTTGCCAAAAGACTTGGTCCCAGATATGGCCGATTGCGCAAACTGGGGCAAGTTCTTTGCCGCGACCTACTCGAAGTGCTTCGGCACTCCGTCTATGTCTGTACTACCCTCCGTCATTAAACGTGTTCAAGACAATCACGGAGCGGAGGCTGCTGTTGAATTGGGAATGAGGCTTGTCGGAGTGTTCGATGTGGTTGCTTCCATGGTAATGGGCAACCTCAAAGGCGATGCCATGCAGTTCCAAGTAGCTAATAAGCTGGACCGCGTGGACGAACTCGACAGGCCTAAGGAGTTCGCTAAAATAATTGCGGAAGCCTATAGGACCATAGGCCGCAGTGCCTTAGGTGTTAAACCTACTGTGATAATTCCTGCTATAGTACAGCAAACTAAGGTGAGCTCGTCTACTAAAGACGAACGCCCTAATTTTCCTAAACAAAATTGGCGAGCAAAGAAACAGGGGAAGCAGCAACAGAAACAGGGGTCTCGTCCTGCCTTACCCGTTCAGTCGTCTAGTGAACGCACATATGATCTGCGCGATCGATCTAGTATTAAGTCACCTGATAGGTTTCAGGTTTCTGAACAACGCTCTCCTCGTTCTTTACAGGAAACATCGGCTTCACAATCCGGTGGCGGAGACCGTGGGAAAGGACGGGGTGCCCAAAGTCGTGAGCAACCCCGTCAGATTGACAGCAAAGGCAAGCAGGACGAGTCTGCACGTCAACGACCCCCGTTTCAGAAGAAGAAAGTTGCTGCGCTAACAGCGAGGTATGCCACAGATAGTGCTGACGCAGCTTCAGAACCTGACATGGGCACTAACGCTGCTCGACAGCACGGCGGAAGTTACAGTAGTGCGACAAGCACTGCGTCCATTTCTGGTGACGACAGCAACTGATACGTTCATAACTGTAGAAACTGCTGACACTAGAGTGGCTCCCCCTGACAGACTGTATAATACAGTCCTCTTAATTGAAGGTGACATACAACGCACGATTCAAGGGATTTTTTGGGATAATCTGACCTCTTCGTATGATATTCTATTGGCAGAGGCAGACTGGCCCCCGGCTTTCATTTTAGATGCTCCTAGAGGGGAGGAGATGATCCTCCCGTCCTTTGCGCACACAGTGCCGAAGGACCAAGCTAAGAAGTTCGCCGAGGAGTGTGCACTGGTGCTTGCACCTGCTTTGTATCGTAATCAGGTAGGCTGGGATAAATTGTCCCCAAGCCATGAGATTCCGTTGCAGTCCACGCCCCAGCCACAACCCCAATATCCCATGCGTCGTGAAGCAAGACCTCACGTCGCGGCTATCCTTAAACAATTGGAATATCAAGGTGTAATTGAAACGTGTGTCACCAATGAATAATCCTTTATTCACTGTGACGAAGCCTGATGGGTCGGACCGCCTGGTTTTGGATTACCGGCATTTAAACTCACATTGCCGGACATGCGCAGTACAGCATACCCACAGTTCGGCTCTCGTCGATAGTCTCGTGAGAAAACGGTTTAAAACCACACTTGACATTTCCAATGGCTTTTACAGCCATAACCTGTCCTCTCTTAGTAGTGAATGGACAGCGTTCACTTCGGGCGGCTACCAAAAACATTTCAAAAGATTACCAATGGGCTATAAGAACAGCCCTGGTGTCTTTGCCGCTCGTGTTGTCTCTCTGTTAGAGAGCATAGACCCTGATGCGTACTCGTATGTGGATGATATTTATCTCACAGATGACGAGTTGTGGCCGCATCTCTGTCACGTCGATCGCATTATTGTTTTGTTTGCAGACTTCGGTTACAAATTCAACTTTGCGAAGACTCACATTGCGGAATATACAGTGTTGTTTTTGGGATACGAACTCAACAATGAGGGTCGAGGATTGGCTCCGCACTTCGTAGAGAAATGCGCATACCTACGTGCTCCTACGACACTGAAGAAATTACAATCTTTGCTGGGCTTTCTGAATTTCGGTCGAACGTACATTCCTGATTATGCCCAGCGTATCAAGTCGCTTTATGCCTTGGTACAACCTGCTTTTTCCAAATTATGCTGGCTGCCGGAGCATTCAGCTATATTGCAATCGTTGCAAGCTGATCTTTTTGCTTCAAAATACTTCCTGACGCGCGATAACCACACTAACCTGGTCATAAGAATTGTGCCAGGCGCAGTGGGTTTCACATACTGTCGAGAAAGTTCTGACGGCAGTGCAGATGGCGATTCTGAAAGAAAGAACGAGTGCTATCGCAAGGAAAACGCATGTTGGTGGTAACACCATATCCTGCCCTTGAGGCGGTGACGAAAGCGAGTGTACCAAATTCTAAGGCTTTGCATCCACAGTGGATACAATGGGCCACTTCTTTGACATCGCCCGACGTCACATATATCTTTGACGCGGCTCTACAGACTCAGGAGTTCTTCCAGTATGAATTTGTTCATCCAGCTCCTCTGTCCTTGCGCCCGCTCGAGGATTACCATTGTGTCATTTACACTGACGGTTCTGCGCAACCGGCTACTGGATCGAAGCATGCCTATTCAGCGGCCTGCGCAATTGTGGTCGGTACTTTCGTGAATGGTGAATTCCAATCCGATGTCGTGCATACGCAGTCATTGGGTGATTGTACTGCACAGTTGGCGGAGCTTCGTGCTCTGGTGCTTGCACTGGAGTTTGCTGATCCTCGAGTCACTACTCTTATAGTGAGTGACTCGTTTTGTTGTGTACAATCTTACAATGACAATCTACATTTTTGGTCTCAAAATGACTATTGTGATTCCAAAGGTAGCACAATTAAGCATAAAACGCTTTGGGTTCGAGTGACAGAACTTAAAGAACATCTGCCTCTCGTGAATGTTATTCACACTCTTGGTCACCAACGAGTTGGTGTCTATGCTGTCGGCAACAGCCTAGCTGACGAGGCAGCAAAAACAGCAGTGGCGACATACTTTGTAGCAGCAGTTACAAGATCACAAAGTAAGATCGATGATGACATCTTGGCAGCTATTGCTGCTACAGAGAAGGGAACAAAATATCCTAGAGGTTTCCCTTCTCGTTACCATTATCGCTTAAGTCCTGATAACGTCCCATTAGTGAGGATTAACGACGTTGGTGACAGATTGATTCCCAACGCGGACTGCAGACCATCTTTGATATTAGCGGCTCACGAGGGCATGGCGTCTGCGCATGCTGGCGTTGCGGCTACTGTATCTCTGTTACAACAACGTTACTGGTGGTGCGGTTTATATAAACAAGCGCACGCTTATGTTCTTAATTGTGACATTTGCCAGCAGATAAAACCTTCAACTGCGGCGCGCCCACCACAGACTCAGTTGTACATATCTAATAAACCACTGGGGTGTGTTTAATTAGATCATTGCGGTCCATTCACCTCTGATACTGCGTACAAATACATCTTGGTTGCAGTGGATTCGTGCACACGTTTTCTGTGGGTGTGGCCACAAAGGAGTGCTGATGCCCGTACTGTCATCAAGGATTTGCGTGTCTTTGTTGGAAGTTTTGCATGTGGTACCTTTCATTCTGATCAGGGCCCTGCGTTCGCCTCTAAGGCGTAGAAAGAAGCCATGAGAAATTTGGGGGTCCAAGTCAAATTTTCGTCTCCATACCGACCAGAGGGTAATAGTGTGGTGGAGCGAATGAACCGTGACTTAAAGCAATCTTTGACAGCCAGGGTTTTAGGTACTGGCCGGAGATGGCTAGCCCACTTGTATGACGTACAACGTGCACTTAATAATCTACCTAGAAGGTCTATGGGTGAACGGACCCCATACATGATGCTCTTTGGCATACGAATGTTTGTCCCGGACCTTGATGGTCTAGACATGGCGGCGTCAGCCGCACCCTTTGACGTAGATGATCACTGTGCTGTATTGCAGAATCTACAAGAAGCCAGAAACAGTCTAGCGAAGGAACATGTACCCTCCACATCTGATGCTGCGCTTCAGATTCCGGTAGTCGGCTGGCTACCTCGAGTTGGTGACCTGGTCCGTGAGAAGGTGGAGTACAAGGAGGAGTTCGGCCCCTCTTATCGTGCACCAGTTCCGGTGCTTGGAGTACAGGGTACACGTACAGTCATTTTACCTCCACTTCCTGGTCGCAAGGATAACAGGTACATCTCTATTGACAATGTCAAGCTACAGCGAGTGGCCGATTCTTCTTAGTATGACTCCAGCGGTTTCTTGCCCTTCGATGCTGAGAAATTCTGTTGTGGCCCCAGCTTCTAACACCTTGCCTGATGTTGCCGTCGAGATGCATACAGTTACTGGTCCTTTATTGCCACCGACACCTGGTGGTCTACCTGAAGATATTGAGTATGCTTATCCTGCGGATGTCCTGTTGCCTGTTTTACAATCCACCACAGTTACCCAGTTGCGCTACTCCTTTGACACTAATTCAATGACTTCCATTGCCCCATCAAAAGTTTCGATTTTTGTTGCCTGGTTCAAAAGACACTTTTTAATTCCCCCTTGGACTTACATTTGGCGGGTGCTCATATGTATTTTTTTGTTTATGTCCATTGGTTTTGTGGTAGTGTTTTTCAGACTCATAAATGGACACTACCTGAAAGAAAGATCTACAATTAGACTAATTGATGGAACTTTGGCCCCCCACTCCTCATCACATATTATGAAAAGGGACCAGACTTTTGTGAACATTTCTGCCTGGCCTGTACTGGGATCGCTTGAGATGCTGTAAAATTTCAAATTCATGGTCCCACTGAAGTAATCAATGTGCCAAATGTATTTCGTGTTTCTATGGGTGATGTAGTTAAGCAGAACATCCACTCGGATGATTGGGATGTACAAGCAATAGAAGCACTGTTTTCTGATTTGAAATATTATGCTGCATTTGATGCTGAAGATTTGTATTTAGATACTGCTAATTATGATGAGCAATTCTGCTATCAACGTTATGGCACGCATTTCCTACACAAAGCAAATAAGTTTAGAAATTTTGTAAATTATACACAATGGGAACACTGTCCAGCCCCTAGGCTGGGCAGCTCCACCACGTTAGTGGACAAATTCACATATTTTTCTGATTTCAGTGTGTCGAATCCGGGCTCCTTTTATTTTAAGGTTGCGTCTGAGTCTGCTTCTAAAGTTAGACTGACACACACCAAATTGCTGTATTCCAAGTCCTTTATGGACGAGTTGGCAATCGGAGGCTATGATCTGTGGAAAGCTACTATCGATCTTAAATCGGTTTGGGGTTCTAAACCGTGGCAGGTACAGGGAACAGAAGCTTTGCATCGTGCCTGCCTCATCTCGAACCACATGTTATTTTTGAATTCGTCAATTTTTCAGACCACCTGTTTTGGATTGGCTACTTCTAAAAAATTTAATTCTCCCTCCACTCCGGGTCTGGGTGCTTATCCTAATTGGGATAATCATACGGATCTCTCCCTTGCTACGTTGCGGTCATACATTTCCAACACATCCTTCAATATTTCTGAATTAAATCTGGAAGGGTGGTTAGTATGGCAAACGAGCTCAGATTCCTGTCAACATCTGTTTCTGGATTTGGCACCGGGGTATACACAAGTTTGTGTAGACCCCGTTTTGAATCTTCTCACACAGTAACTACCTACTCAGTAGGGAAGTTATGCCAATCTTGGCTGCAACATTCCACCTTAGCATCTGTTAAACTTCATTTATCACAATTGAACGACAAAATAGATTTGAATGATTTTGTTAAGAGTCCTGCGGTTGGCAGGTCCAAAAGATGGGTATATGCTGTTAACAACGAAGTTTGGAAGCTATCACAGATTGAAGCTGCATCCAGATTACGAGCTATTGATCAAGCCAATATGGAGAAGGTATTGGCTGTAATAGATAATAGCATTAACACCCTGTCTTCCAGAATTTATACCTTAGATAATATTGTTTCATCTGTGGTAGACATTGTGCAGGATGATTTGTCTGTTTTGTATCATGGTCAAAATCAATTGCGTTCCATTATGCAGTTTGCATGGACGTTGCAAACGTTAAAGGCTGGGAAAGTCCCTTGGGATTACATGAATGCTTCATCTTTGTTCCTCCCTTTTAATTTAACTGCGAAACAACAGTTCATGTCCATGAAAGATGCAACATACTCATTGCTGCACATTGAAAAGTTAGAACCTTTACCTTTCTCTGTTGCCGAATTAAACTCCGCTGTGTGGCTTATCCACGGGTTGATCACATTACCATTCCCCCTGTTTAAGTTCAGTTCGTGCATGAAACATTATGCCCTTGGCAGATTTGAAAAACTGGGTACTGCCTTCCTGCATGAAGTTTGGTCACTTCCATTCACGTACAGATGCGTGAGGGACGGAAAAGAGGTTTACTTAAAAGGTGAAGAGTGTACTTCCACTCCAGATCACTCTGTGGTGTGTAGGCACATTCAATTGCATGGTGCATGTAATGTGCACACTCCTAATTTAGCCTGCATCCTGAAAGGGATCCCAGTGCCAGTTATAACACCGTCTTTTACGCTGCTTGCTAACGGTAGTTATTTACTATTAAATAATGAAGCTTGCTGTGGGATGTTAGTGGGAATTCCCTACATAGTGACTGTATCACAGAGAGTAGTCTGCTGTAATAACGTCCTTTTCCCACCCCCGCATGGACGGCTCGATGTATCCATCTGGCCTTCCATTCCAACCTTGAAAGCAGAGTTCAACAAGATGAGCAGAATAAGGGCTCTATTGTCTCAAAAAGAAGTCGCGTTGACTTCATCCCGGGAAACATTTGTCCTTCACGTAGCAAACACGCGCACAGAGGTGCAAGCGCTTTTGATTACTGATCTCCCACTTAATTTTGGGGCCCCGATTCAGACTATCTTTAATGCCTCGTTAACAAGTGGCCTGGCACATTTTTTCAAAATTGTGGGCTCCGGCCTCGTGACCTCCTTTCAAACTATTTTTGGTGTGATCCCAGCATTTTTTCATTCTATTTTTTCCAGCGTCTTCGGAGGTCTCCCTTTGATTCTCGCCCTCGTAGCTGGGGTACTTTTGTTGAACTGCGTACTACGCTATGGATGCACAACTTGCTTCACACGACAGCATGTCCCGGCTGCTCCATCTTCGTAACTGGATGCTTGAATACTATGGTACTTTACCACTGGCAACACTAAGCATAGCCTATGGATTGTCCTTCCGGTTTCCCTACTTTACTTGCGTGCAGCCTGTCTTTCATTGCCTAGAGTGTCCGTTCCAATGGGCTCTGGATTTGTGCTTGTCGAACTCGGTGTCTCCTGCCCCGGATTATGATCGGCTGATGCCCCTTAGTGGCTCATGAGTTGGACTGTTCTGGCGTCAGGATTATGCCCTGTGGAGCAGCACATGGAGTCCTAGGGAATTGGGACATCAGAACGGCTGCAACTGAATTCTTGGCGAGAAGTTATCTTGAAGAACTCGCCAGTTGTCCTCTGATGGTACTGGAGGCTCCGGTTGTCGAGGAACATGTGTGTTCCTTCCCCTTGCTGAATTGGATGGCAGATAATTTTGCAGAACGTTCCAATGATTTCCTCTTGGAAGCTGTTTCAACTTATTGTGCTTATACCTTGATGGATTAACTTGGACGTCATCCGAAATTCCTGTGGGATGCCTTTTTGTTTTTTTTTCTCCCCTTCTCATTGACAATCCATCGATGATCATTTTTTCCCCTTTAAATGGTTTTTTTCTTCAAACTTTTCACTTACTTTATATGTATTCACAATTTGTGCCCTTAGTTCCGTTCTCTCGAACTTGAACTCTGCGTTCTTGAAATTGCGCCCCTACTGGTTAGTGGTCCGATCAAGAGGGGGTGTAGTGAAGACTACTATTTATATACGTACAATGCTAAGTTAGCACAACCGCGTTAGATGTTAGAAAGTCATCTTACCACTTTTGCTGCTTTTGCACACGACACTGTACTTACATGTTATTAATTGAGAAATGCTTGCTCGCCTTTGCTTCACATGAGAACTGTCTGTTGTTCACATCCCTAACAGTGAGCAGCGACCTTGGTCTGAACATTGTGTAAAGAAACAGTCTGGGTCGCTAGACGGTGCATGTTGTTGGGTTTAGGTTGATCGGCCCACTATTTAGCCATAACACGCACGCAGCTGCAAATACCTGAAAGTCGAGTGCTTTTAATATTGCAGGCTGCATGCTTTTAGACACATTCGGAAGAAGAGCCTTGCCAGGAGCAGAGTATAGCTGATCCTGTGATGTGATTCCACTAAGCTGATCTTTACGGTATGGGGTTCCCCATTCAAGCCTAGATACCTTTTATTAGTCTAATAATAATAATATTAGTTTACTAGCGAAAGGAAGGTGGCTGTCATCCACTGTCATTTTATTATGATTACTCCTTTCATTTTCTATGGTATTGTAACTATGCTGATGGTTTTGATCTTAATCATTTGTCTGCTTATGTTAGCCAAAGTACTGCATCTTAGGACACGAGGTTTATAAAATAAACTCTTTAAACTTTACCGTGTCTCTGTTTATTCTGTTGTGGACTGATATGAGAATAATTACGAACAGGTATTTCTGATTCCCACCATTCCTGAGAATACCCTAAGTCGCTTGTTCTGGGTTGTCTATACATTGGGACCGCCGAGATAAAACTCGGATAACGAATGGGACACTGATGCTGGTCGGATAAGGGGTTCTGGGTTCTGAGGTGAGTTTTTGGTACACCACAATTCACTGAGGTCCTGGTTTCCTGTGCATAGTTCCGTGCATAAGCAGAATCCCTGCAACACTATACCATCGGGAGTACAAAATATGGTGCAATTCATCTTGCACAGCAAATCTCTCCCTAGTAAATTTACAGGGCTTGAATCGCACACGACAAAGCGGTGCATTTCAGAAAATTTCCCTATGTTAACCTTTACTGGATCAGTGAGATACGTTTTTATCTGTCTGTTGGATACTCCAACTACTTGGATTGTTTCGTCCGAGAGAGGAAGATTTTTAACATCAGCTGACCTAACACTTGAACGAGTAGCACCAGTATCTACTAGGAAAGTAATGTTTTCGTCATTTACCTTTCCGTCCACAAATGGGCCTGTCTGGTCTACTTCTAGAGTTGCGCCAAGTACGCACTCCTCTCCCTCCCCTCGGCACCGTCAATAACCTTCTTCTGACTCACTCTCATCGCGTTGTAGCCAATACTGCGAAACAGCACTAGCGCGCAGCAGCTTAGTTACCTGTTCTTCGTTGTAGAATCCTGTCTCATTACTGTATTTCTGATGATTTACACTCTGTGGAAAAGGTGGTTTTGGCACCTGATTCTGTTGGGGTACAACCTGCTGCTGTTGCTGCGGTTGGCAACTCACCTCTTTCTGCACCTGTGAATTCAATGATGCATTATCACCATTAGCACTTGGGGGAAATTTACACTCGGATTTCCAATGCCCCATTCTTCCGTAATTATGACATGGCCATTTCTTTTTTGCTTCATCTATATTAAATTGTCCTTTCCCTTTTCCAATATTACATTTTGGCTTCATACCCGTACCAGTTGCTTGTTCAATCAATTGAGCTTCCTGTCTTTCTGCCACTTTTACTTGAGCCCACGTGACTTTTTCTTTTAATTTACGCTGCTTTGCCTCAATTTCATCACTAAAATACTTTGCATTTCTTAGCACTTCATCTATCTTTTTATTTTGCCAATCTACTGTATGCTGTTTAATCATTTCACTTACTTCAGGTCGTAACCCATACACAAATCAATATACAAAATGACTCAAATCTTTTTCACTCAAGTTTTCATCACCACTATACTGTTTAAAGGCGAGGATCAATCTTTCATAGTAGGCATGTACCGATTCTTTCGCTTCTTGATGAGTTCTATCAATTTTTACCCAATCAGTTTCTTTAGGAGGTACTTTATTTTTCAGAAAAGTAATTACTTGTTCATATTTTCTCATTACTTCTGGATCAGAGGCACCTGTTTTTGGATCTCTGGGGTAATTTTGTGTAGGCCAGTTAATCGTTACCTTGCATTCTGTCCATAAATCTGCAGGTACTATTATATCAAAAAGACTGTTCAAATCAATCCATAAAACTTTTGATAATTTCACGAACCTGTCTACCTGCCTGTACCACTCAACTGGCTTCTCGCGCAGTCGTGGAAAATCATTGGTAAATGACAAAATATCTTGTCTAGTCCAGGGGACATGTACATAACCTCCACCTGGAATCTCTCTCATGGGACATTCAGTTACTACTTTTTCCTTTTCTCTTACTGGGTAAGCCGCAAATGTTTTATCCGTTGCATCATCTCGTTTTCGAAACCATCTACTCTTCCATTTGTCTACATCGCCCCATTTTCTCAGTAAAATTATTAAATCTTTAATCTGAATCATTCGTCCTGTCGTATTTAAATTTTCAATGTCCTTTTCAGAAAAATCTACTCTATATGGTTTTTGTAATGACTTTACCTTTTCAAAATCAATACCCATTTCATTTGCCACTTCTTCTAGTCTTTCATGTAAATTTCTGGCTCTCCGTGTTATGCTTTTGCATAGACACATTAATTCTTAATCCTGTTACCTGTTTAATTTTTCTGTAGGAATAGTCCCTACTATTAATTCTTCTAATACTATTTTTAATTTGGACACATCTAAAGGTTTAGGCTCAGCATCTTTTTGTTGTAAACTTCTTAGCCATTCACTTAATTCATCAGAAGGTGGACCTACAGGAATCATTTCAATTTGTGTCTTTTCTAATCCTTTTGGTGATTCTGGTACTGACTCTGTCGTCATTATTGCTCTATTTACTAAACTCTGATTTACTGTCAAATTTTTAGGAGTACTTTGTTCAGAAATTCCTACCGTTTGTCCCCATAAATTTTCTCTTGTATCTCGTCTTTGTATTTCATTTTCTCTGTTATTGTTATAAGGAATCGTCAGACAATGTTCACTATCCTTCTGTTTATTAAAAATCGGCATTACAGGTCCTATTGTTACAGGAACAGTTACTGCTTCCATATTTTTAGTTAATTCTCTAATTTTCTCATTCAATTCTAAAGTAGTTCTAGCTAATTCAGCTGAATTTTCATTAGCCATTTTACTAACTTGAGTATTTTCTGTTTCTCTAAAAGGATTATTTCTTCCTGCCTCATGTGGTACTGTTTCAAATGTTATATTCTGTGGTGATTCTTTTACTGGGGCACTCGGTGTCAAGGTAGAATTTGGTTGATATGTGGGTGGATTTTTATAAAACATGTCCTCAAGCACATCATCCTCCGACTCATGCACACCATACTTATAACTTTCTGATCCTGTATTATTTCTCTTTTCCATACATTTTCTACTAGTTGTTTCTTCCACATTTCTCATAGGAAACAACCCATCAGTCATATTTGCACTTCGCCATCTCTTCATTCTATCATCATGATTCTCTTTTGTCCATATGATCTACCAAACATATATCTATACCTTCCGCCACTTCGTTGCCGTTCTCTATCATACATCTCATCTTCCCATTCTGTCAATGCTTCAAACTGTGTAGGTCTAGGTCACGGTTCTAATTTCATCATTCTTTCTCTCAGATTTCTCAAAACCGCTAAATTAAATGAACCATGGTCTGGAAATGCCAAAACTCCATCATCATTTGTATACTTTGCCCAATTGTCTAACCAAATACATGTATGATAACCATTTTCGTAATCATAAAAGATCCAGGTGATTTCGCTGGAGGGAGCAATTGTCCCTCTCTAGTCACAATCGGTTTGTCCTTTTTAAATAAGTGCTTGATTTTACCGAACCAGGACTTTTTCTCCTTTTCTGGTGGATCGTAATACATCATTTTCTCTTTTCTGTATCGCTAGTTTTCTTCTACGACTATTTTGTTTGTTCTATCCAAACGTAGCGCGACTCACACTAACGCACCAATCCAGAGCGTTTATGTCACTTTTTCAATACTCCAATCCCAGCGCGACTACAAAATTAATCGGTAAACTTTTTACATTCACTTTTTACTAAAATTCTGTTAGTAACGACATAAAAACGCCACCATTATCTGCTCCGCTAACAAAGGGATAGTTCTGACCTTTTTCACAAGAATTCCGTCTTTCCTGAGAGCAGCGCGTGCCTCTGCCCTACTACGGAATCGTTACGTCCGTTGATAAAGTAGCACTTCCCTCTACTTCACCCTTCTAGCAAGCATTAGCCAACTGTTTCTCCAGTAATAAAACACCTGTTGGAGACCCAATGCTCCTGAGAATTAAAACCAGAGTTTCACAATTAACCTGAATGCTATTTCATTTACACACTATGTAGGAAGGTGGAATCTGACTATATGGTTGCCCCCAACTTTTTGCCTGGTATTTGGATGGTTTTTGACTAGTCTGGATGGGATCCTGCTATCCAGGACCCCAGCCTATCTGCTTCCTCCCTAAAACTGATGTGAGTACCCTAGGTACATTCCAATTGGATACTGAGGACACCCTACCAGACCCTTGTAGATGGTACCCAGGGCATGGGTCCCTCAGAGGCCTACCAGGGGCTGCAGCACTTATTGTGCCACCCTGGGACAGCCATACCAAATGACACCACCAGACCACTACATGTATTCTCATTGGTCACCCTTCAAGCAGGCCTTGCTAATCCTACAAGGCAGGGTGCTGGGATATCTGTGAGGGGGGACCCCTACCTGAGTAGGGCCCCTCTGCTAACCCTCGTAAAAACATTGCTGGGTTGTTTGTAGTGTAGCCATACCATATACTCTTAACCACATTATAAGTATATCGCGATAGCGTGATAACTTGAGAATGGCTACACAGAACCATATCGTGTTTGGTGTCAAACATGTAGGAATCATACCCCCAGTCCAGCCATGGGCATGAGGGCATGATTCCCCCCCTGCTAGAGGGGCGATATGGGAAAAGCGGCAGAATTCAGACACCAATTTAAAAGTGCACACGTATCACAAAATGGATGCTACTCGCCACCCACACGACTCTGGCTGCCTGTTGCTGGGCGAAACCCCAGCCTCTGCAGCTGGACAATAGGGATCCTATTGCAAGGAGGTGCCAGCACCTTCCCAGACAGGCTATGTGGATTGGAACTGGGTGGGTGCACCATAGGATGCCTTTCAGAGTTACATGTAGGCTGCTACAGTGCCTACATTCTGCATACACCGCCTGGAACTGGTTCAGGGGCATCCTACCCCTCACCCAGGCAGGAAACACACAAAGGGGAGAGGGTGTAGCCACCCTTTCCCGCCTCAACTCCCATTGGTGGACACTGATCTGGACACTCCCCTAATCTTGTGGATAAAGGTGAATAATGTGTCCCCAGAGAATCAGATTAATCTTGGACTTCACAGACTTGACCTTCGCCGAGCTGCTGCTCAGCTGACTGAAGAAATCTCCCTTGGGGTAAAGGAGTTACCCCCCTGCTTGTCAGGCACCTGAAACACTGCAAGTGACCCGGTTGGAACTTCGCTGCTCCTTCGGACATCGACGGCTCCTCTCAACCTTGAGGTGGGTTTCCTAGCATCCCAGAGGCCAGTGAGCGTGCCCAGCAAGTCTGAGCACCGTGGACCGCGTGGGTGCCGAGATCCCCAATACCCCAGGACACCAGCCACCTCTTGCGTAGCACACGACCCTGACCAGTGGGGAAATGGTGCTTTGGCCCAATATTGAGCCAACCTCTCAGCAGCAACTGTGCCAAAGATCAGTGCCCTAACTCACTCCGGTGGCCCGTGGGCACCCTTTTACGCACTCCAAATTGCTGCCTTCCGCGGTCCCTTGTCTCTCGACTTGTGGGCCATGGCGGAGGACAATCTTTACTTTTAAGAGTTCCCCTGGTTGCTCCAGGCCTCCTCTACAGTCTCCTTGAAGGAGACCTCTCTCAGACCTCGTGGGTCTGCACCAGTAGCTGATTTGTTTATCTTGCGTGGGTTGCGGTTGCCAAGGCTTAGTGGATCCAATCCGGACACTAACACCGCAGCGACCCTCATCCTTTGTGGGACAGTCGCTCTCCAGAATCTGGCCTTCCTTAAAGCCTCCCGGAGCCCGTGGCTGCAGATCCAAGCTACGCCTTTTCCACTTGAAGCACCCGACATTGAAGGGCTCTTTTCCTTGAGCTCCCTGGTCACTGTGCCGTGACCCAGACTCTGTCCCCTCTGCTTTCAGGTTCTTCTCTACAAGATCTACAACTTCATTCTTCACGGCATCATCAACGCTTTTGGCTAGCAGCAGTTCTGTACATTTTCCCACTGAAAATCAGCCCGCGACCCGACATCGAAAACGACCTATGCACCCGGCTTCCCTGGGGCAGGTAACAGTGGTACCTCGGTACTCCTGTGGTAGTGGGCTCCTCAAAAGCTTAACTCTAAGTTTTTAACTTTGAACTCCTGCTAGAAGTGTCTTTAATCTGTTTAAACAAACCGCGACATTCTCCATAGGCTTTAATAGAGATCCCGATAGCAGCTATTTCCACTGCACGCGCCTCCCGTGGGTCCCCTTCCTCATCACCTGAGGTGGATTCTCAAGGGGCCAGCGATCCAAAATGCCCTAGGCATTGTCTGTAGAATTGTCGTGGTTCTTATACCACTTTTTTAATATATGGTTTGGTCCCCCCCGGGGCCCTGTGATGCCAGTGCTATTTATTGTATCTATAAATGCTTGTTTGAATTGTAACTTCACCTCTAGCCTCATAAAGAGACTTGTGGGATTCTGTTTAGAATAAATACATATATTTTATATATATACCTGTGTGGACTACTCTTTCATTTGGTCATTCAAGGGGTTATCTATGGTAAAACAATAAGCTTAACACTCCTTCAAGACTTAGCCTGAAGGCTGCTCTCCACAGCTACCACTAGGATAGCTTTCTTTAAAGGTTGTCTTTTAAACCTATCACCTTAAGAGTCGAATTGGACTGGTGCAAGGTGGCCACTATAACTAGTGACCAGCATATGCCAGGCCAACTTCTCACATTGGTGTGCAGCGGTTGGATTCAAGCTTGCCATTGTTTTACCAGATAACGAATTGAATTTGTAAAGTGAAAGCCACTTGGTACTAAAGGTACATATAAATTCAAGCTTAGAATATAATAAGTTCTACTGAACTTAGGAGTTGTGTGTAGAGGGTTTAGCACACCTTGACTACAACTCAAGAAAGGGTTCAGTAGGCCACACCTAGTGTAGGTAGATACACCAGTACCATTACACTAGAAATGTCTTTAAGTTCAGGTGCCCATAAGGCTCTGGAAGGACCCCATAGGGTTCCAGTCGACAAAAATGATCATCTCTCCTTTGCTGAGCTTAGGGAGATGTGCACCACTAGGCAACTTAAGACAAACAAAGGTGCCAATACTCAACGTCTCAGGGAAATCCTGCTCATAGCAGACTTTAAGCAGACTTTAGTGTCTGATGGGGTAGACAGGTTGTGTGGGCATCCCCCAGAAGAGGACACCCCTGGGGTGGACTCTGATGAGGACCAGGAAGAGGAAGATGAACTTGACCTGGATGAACAAAACCATTCACAACATGGAGGTGATGGCCCAATAGGCACTCTCTCCATCCCTAAAGGGAGAATGATGGATCCAAACAGAAGGAACAGATCCCCTTCAGTGGGGTCAAACCATTCTGAGAGATCCAAAGGGACCTCTGCCTCTTCTCAGAGAAGAGAATCCTCCCAAGAGAGGAAATGCAGACTGATCCAGTTTGAGCAGGCTAAGCTACAGCTCAGGAGAGAACAATTAGCATTGGACAGGGAATCCCTGGAGCTTCAGAAAGCTTTAAGAAAATGGGGTCTAGAGACCACTGGTGGCAGTAATACCCCTAGAGTTAGAGAGAAAGATCCTGACAATAGGAACCTACATAAGAGTGTGCCCCCCTATCATTCAGGGGATGATATCCACAAATGGATCACTGCACTTGAGAGGGCCTGTAAAGTTCAGAGGGTCCCAGTAGAGCAGTGGGCAGCAATCTTATGGCTCTCCTTTGCAGACAAAGGTAGAGACAAGCTCCTCTCTGTCGGAGAAGAGGATGCAGATGATTATTCTATCTTGAGAGATGCTTTGATAGATGGATTTGGCTTAACCACTGATCAATATAGATTAAAGTTCAGAGACACCCAGAAAGCACAGGATCAAGATTGGGTAGACTTTGTGGATTGTGCTATCAAGGCTCTGGAAGGTTGGCTAAATGGCAGTAAAGTAAATGATTGTCAAGGATTGTACAATCTCATCATGAGGGAGCAGATTCTTAATAATTGTCAAAACCAACTCTTACACCTGTACCTGGTGGACTCTGATCTGACCTCTCCCCAAGAATTGGGTAAGAAGGCAGACAAATGGGTCAGAACCAAGATTAGGCCCAAGAACCAAGGTGGTCACCAGAAGAAAGATTCCACAAAGCCCAAAGAGAAAGGTGGGGATAATAAAACAGAAAAATCCCCTGAAGGGCCCCAAAAATCCAGTTCTGGGGGTGCGTCCCAAAATCCTTCCTCTGCCAATAAGAAACCATATTGCCATGTGTGTAAGCAACCTGGCCACAGAAAACTGACTCCAGTTGTCCAAAGAATGGCAATAAAGAAAATGTTCCTCCTATTGCAGCTCCAACACCTCCTGTTACTACTAGTAGTAATCCCCCAGGTGGTGGGAGTGCACCCAAACTTTTAGTTGGGCTTTCTTGGGGAACTCAGGTGAACTCTGGCCTAACCAGGTCCCCTACACAAGCAACTCTAGTCTGTGATGGTGGCATGGGGTTTGCCAACTTTACCATGAGTCCCAATATCTTGGGCAGGTACAGACAAGAGCCCATGATCAATGGTCAGAAGGCTGTGGCCTACAGGGACACAGGGGCTAGTGTCACCATGGTGACAAAGAGACTAGTGCCCCTAGAACAGCTTTTACCTGAGTTTAGCTACCAGGTGACCAATATTGACGGAGTTAGGACAGATCATCCCATGGCAGTGGTAAATCTCAGCTGGGGAGGGGTCACTGGCCCAAAGAGAGTGGAAGTGTCCCCAACCTTGCCTGTAGATGGTCTACTGGGGAATGACCTGGAAATCTCAGCCTGGGCTGAGGTAGACCACAATGCCCATTTAAGAATGTTAGGCATTCCTGAGAGAGTGGATGGGACCCTGAGGGCCTCACCTCCACCCCAGAAAGAATTAAAGGGAGTGAAGCCTGAAACTATGGATCACTCCACCCAGACAGAGAGCATAGGGGGTGAGGAACATTCCTCCCCCACCAGACTAAAGGTAAGGGAACTGATCCTGCCCCTTGTGAAGTAACTGCCCCAGAAGTGGTCAGGCCTGTCCTGCTTACAGCTCTGATGGCAGGGGATCCTTCCAAGGTGGTACCCAGTCTGGAGCAGGTATCCTGCCCCTCTCTACCCTGCCTCAGTCAGCCCAGGGCTGCAGAGGTCAGGGAGGTCAGTGGACCCCTAATGGGCCCCTGCCCAGAGGAACCCCCTCATCAGCAGATTAGGGACACCCAGCAGAGTAGTTCTAGCCAGGTGACCATTCCTCCACAAACTGAGGGATCCCCTTTACCCCTAGGTACAGGTACCCCCCAGATGGACTTTGTTGGGCACAGGGAAACCTGGAGCATAGTTGCCCCAAACCTTCCAGTGCCCTCCACTATTCCAACCAGAGGGACCCAACCCCCAGCTGTAGGCAGCCAGAGGTTGACCCTTAGGGCCAGATATGACACAGTCATGGACAGAAAGGCTTCCATGGTGACAAGTGACCTCAGGAGGTTGAGACCACCCCAAATAGGGCCTCACTTCCAGACTCAGACACCCCACCAGCCTGCTTCTGTACCAAAACCCAATACAGGTAATTTCCCTAGACTTTGGAGAAACTCTAAAACCCCTTTGGGTAGGATTTCCCAAGTGGACCATGAGACAGGGAGCAACCATGCTAGTGCAGGTTCTTCCTTATATGGCCACTCAGGAAATAAAGGCTTATCTGGACAAGGTTAGCCTTGTCTCCTTTCGTTTGGGGGGGGGAGGGGGTTATGTAGGAAGGTGGAATCTGACTATATGGTTGCCCTCAACTTTTTGCCTGGTATTTGGATGGTTTTTGACTAGTCTGGCTGGGATCCTGCTATCCAGGACCCCAGCCTATCTGCTTCCTCCCTAAAACTGATGTGAGTACCCTAGGTACATTCCAATTGGATACTGAGGACACCCTACCAGACCCTTGTAGATGGTACCCTAGGTACCCAGGGCATGGGTCCCTCAGAGGCCTACCAGGGGCTGCAGCACTTATTGTGCCACCCTGGGACAGCCATCCCAAATGACACCACCAGACCACTACTGTAGTCTGGGTAAGGTGGTGCTTGCACCCCCTTACAGGGATACAGGTACCCTGTATCCCACCTATGTACAACACATGTATTCTCATTGGTCACCCCTCAAGCAGGCCTTGCTAATCCTACAAGGCAGGGTGCTGGGATATGTGTGAGGGGGGACCCCTACCTGAGTAGGGCCCCTCTGCAACCCTCGTAAAAACATTGCTGGGTTGTTTGTAGTGTAGCCATACCATATACTCTTAACCGCATCATAAGTATATCGCGATAACGTGGTAACTTGAGAATGGCTACACAGAACCATACCGTGTTTGGTGTCAAACATGTAGGAATCATACCCCCAGTCCAGCCATGGGCATGATTCCCCCCTGCTAGAGGGGCGATATGGGAAAAGCGGCAGAATTTAGACACCAATTTAAAAGTGCACACGTATCACAAAAAGGATGCTACTCGCCACCCACACGACTCTGGCTGCCTGTTGCTGGGCAAAACCCCAGCCTCCGCAGCTGGACAATAGGGATCCTGTTGCAGGGAGGTGCCAGCACCTTCCCAGACAGGCTATGTGGGGATGTATGATGTTACAACGCATGCTTTTACAACGCATGCTGTTACAACGAAATTTTTACAACGCAAATGCAGTGACAACGCAAGTCTTTACAACGCAGGTCTTTACATCGACTTGCACTAGATGGCGTGCTAACATTAAAAAGGTGTAATTTACTATTCTAACTCCAGTCCACGTAACAGTAGGGAAGGTGTTTGGATAGTAAACTACACTATTTTTAATGTTAGCACGCCATCTAGTGCAAGTCGATGTAAAGACTTGCGTTGTAATGGCATGCGTTGTCAATGCATTTGCGTTGTAACAGTTTCGTTGTAATGGCAGTGCGTTGTAAAAGTTGCGTTGTAAAGGTTGTTCCCCGCTATGTGGATTGGAACTGGGTGGGTGCACCATAGGATGCCTTTCAGAGTTGCACGTAGGCTGCTACAGCGCCTACATTCTGCATACACCGCCTGGAACCGGTTCAGGGGCATCCTGCCCCTCGCCCAGGCGGGAAACACACAAAGGGGAGAGGGTGTAGCCACCCTTTCCCGCCTCAACTCCCATTGGTGGACACTGATCTGGACACTCCCCTAATCTTGTGGATAAAGGTGAATAACGTGTCGTCAGAGAATCAGATTAATCTTGGACTTCACAGACTTGACCTTCGACGAGCTGCTGCCCAGCTGACTGAAGAAATCTCCCTTGGGGTAAAGGAGTTACCCCCCTGCTTGGCAGGCACCTGAAACACTGCAAGTGACCCGGTTGGAACTTCGCTGCTCCTTCGGACATCGACGACTCCTCTCACCCTTGAGGTGGGTTTCCTAGCATCCCAGAGGCCAGTGAGTGTGCCCAGCAAGTCTGAGGACCGTGTGGGTGCCGAGATCCCCAATACCCCAGGACACCGGCCACCTCTTGCGTAGCACACGACCCTGACCAGTGGGGAAGTTGTGCTTTGGCCCAATATTGAGCCAACCTCTCAGCAGCAACTGTGCCAAAGATCAGTGCCCTAGCTCACTCCGGTGGCCCGTGGGCACCCTTTTACACACTCCAAATTGCTGCCTTCCGCGGTCCCTTGTCTCTCGACTTGTGGGCCCTGGCGGAGGACAATCTTTACTTTTAAGAGTTCCCCTGGTTGCTCCAGGCCTGCTCTACAGTCTCCTCGAAGGAGACCTCTCTCAGACCTCGTGGGTCTGCACCAGTAGCTGATTTGTTCATCTTGCGTGGGTTGCGGTTGCCAAGGCTTAGTGGATCCAATCCGGACACTAACACCGCAGCGAACCTCATCCTTCGTGGGACAGTCGCCCTCCAGAAGCTGGCCTTCCTTGAAGCTTCCCGGAGCCCGTGGCTGCAGATCCAAGCTACGCCTTTTCCACTTGAAGCACCCGACATTGAAGGGCTCCTTTCCTTGAGCTCCCTGGTCACTGTGCCGTGACCCAGACTCTGTCCCCTCTGCTTTCAGGTTCTTCTCTACAAGATCTACAACTTCATTCTTCACGGCATCATCGACGCTTTTGGCTAGCAGCAGTTTTGTACATTTTCCCATTGAAAATCAGCCCGCGACCCGACATCGAAAACGACCTATGGACCCGGCTTCCCTGGGGCAGGTAACATTGGTACCTCAGTACTCCCGTGGTAGTGGGCTCCTCAAAAGCTTAACTCTAAGTTTTTATCTTTGAACTCCTGCTAGAAGTGTCTTTAATCTGTTTAAATCAAACCGCGACATCCTCCATAGGCTTTAATAGAGATCCCGATAGCAGCTATTTCCACTGCACGCGCCTCCCGTGGGTCCCCTTTCTCATCACCTGGGGTGGATTCTCAAGGGGCCAGCGATCCTAAATGCCCTAGGCATTGTCTGTAGAATTGTCGTGGTTCTTATACCACTTTTTTAATATATGGTTTGGTCCCCCCCTGGGGCCCTGTGATTCCAGTGCTATTTATTGTATCTATAAATGCTTGTTTGAATTGTAACTTTACCTCTAGCCTCATAAAGAGACTTGTGGGATTCTGTTTAGAATAAATACATATATTTTATATATATACCTGTGTGGACTACTCTTTCATTTGGTCATTCAAGGGGTTATCTATGGTAAAACAATAAGCTTAACACTCCTTCAAGACTTAGCCTGAAGGCTGCTCTCCACAACTACCACTAGGATAGCTTTCTTTAAAGGTTGTCTTTTAAACCTATCACCTTAAGAGTCGAATTGGACTGGTGCAAGGTGGCCACTATAACTAGTGACCAGCATATGCCAGGCCAACTTCTCACACACATTCATACGGAAAATGTAGTTCACTCACACAGAATCCTGTCTTTCCCGAGAGCAGCGCTTACCTCTGCCCTAATACAGAATTATTTCATTTGTTAATAAAGTAGCACTTCCCTCTACTTTAGCCTTCTAACAAGCTTAGAGAACACCTATTACCTTTCCAGTGATAAGCGTAATCAGAGTACCTTTTGGACTCCTGGTACTTAAGACCAAAATTTCACAGATGACCTTCGCTACCATACACTTCTCTCATCCAGAAAATGTCCCTAATGGCAACACACGACGATGTTACTGAATCGAACCCAGACAATGCGTCGTGCAACTTCAATCGTTACACGTTTTCCCCATGTACCTACAGGGCAACAACAATACCGTCTTTCCCGAGAGCAGCGCTTACCTCGGCTCTACTACGGAATCATTACAAACTTCCGACTTCCTACATCCGAGAAATCGTCAAACAACATTGAACGCAACGCAACTCAACATAGAGTGTTAATACATAAACCAATACTTATCCACAATCAATAATCAATAATCAAATAAACAATCTACAAGCAATAATCACCAAACCAATGCAATGAAACCATAACTCTGCTACCAGAAAAAACTGATCCAGCGCAAAATCCACAATTATACTCCCTGCGTCGCAGACCCGCCGTCACACTAACTCATTCACACACGCATTCATTGGTGGGGCCCATAACACCAACACTCGTACGTTCTCTTTCACAGGTCTGCACACAGGAGGGGGAACAATGCGCAGGACATGTGGGTGGGGTACCTTATAACCTACAGGGGAAGAAAAGTTACATTAACATTCGCCAACTATAGATTACTAATCCTAAACATCAAGGCACTCCGCCCACTTGGTCGATCGGACCAATTAGTTGGATTGGTTGATGGTGATTTAGAACCAGCTAAAACACATTTAAGACTCTGAATCTTTTACTCTCTTTAACGAAGAACCACAAACTCATATTTTCTGTTAATCAATATTTGTTTATCTAAAATTTCATTGTAATTTATATTAGCATTTATCTCTTCAAAAGTTTAGAATTTCTAGATCAATTAAATCACAGAACACCATATTTAACTATTCTGGCCATCTGGGTTTTCTCTCATTCTTTCTTTCTACATAACCAAATTTCGTCGTCAACTTGTCCAAAAGCAGGCCAGATCTCAGAGTCCAAAAGTCCTTAGCTCAGCACGATACAGTCCCAAAGATCGTCAAAGGACCAAAAGCCGTGCCAGCATCCGTCATCACCTGGGGGTCAAAGAGGGTGTGCGGTCATAATAACCACTGAATGTGATAGATAGAAAAAAAAAAGAAGGAGATTCCCCTCCCTATTCTACTGCTCTTTTATAATAAAATTCGGGATAACATGAAACATTTTTGGGCGGAGAAAGATTTCAATTGGTCAGGGGAAAACGTCCGATTTTGGACAGTCCAGGTTCACACGGATTTTGCTGATACGTTTCCGGTGATGCTCCAATTCTGATTGTTGCAAAGTTTCTACTAAGCGTCTATTGTTCATTTTTACCAGTTCCAAGTTTCCAGGGTCTTTGGAAGTCCACCAATAACCTATCCTTGACAGGAACGGCGTGTACAGGGGTCGTTAGGAAGTTCACTGAGCCATCCGAGTCTGCGCAGTAGACTTCGCGCTTCACGAGACGGTGGCCACTTCTGAACTCGGCTTCTGCCGCCATGTTTCGATAGGCCCAAATTTCAACTTAAGCGAAACAAACACAAAAGAGTAATTAATACAAGGAAATGATGCTGCTAATGTTATACCCTCACTAATCCCTTTATGTATTAGTATTTTCCTAGCATATAGCGACATTTAAAGCAGTATATTCACCTTTTCGGTTCTCCACGAAGATGTAAACGTCACAAAAGCAACATAAATCATGCGATATCTAATTACCACATATACTACAATTAGTATGCGTACATATTTTAGTTATTATAATTATTTTTGCCATGCAAACAGCAAGTTCCCACGTGTAATTTGTGTATGCAAATTGGTTAATTTTAATATATCACAGCACACAATTAATAAATCATAATAAGTAGGTTATTCAGTTAATATTTTCATGCAAAATAGAGGAGGTATACAAAATTTTGCACTACTTGCTCCATCAGTGGGATAACCAATACATCAATTTGTTACAGAAGTGAACAAGCAGGAATGGCGAGATCCTGACAGGATTGTGTTACTTAAGTTGATGACTAAGCTTTATCCCTTGAGAATATGGACACTGTTTTGCCGGATAATGTGCAAGCCTTGTGGGCCGCTCCTGTATGGCTCAGAGTATTATGATGGACTCAGCAGATGGAAAGATGGACTCTGCCTTGAAGAAAGTCTTTTCAGGATCTCATGTGGCAATGAGTGCTGGTATTTATGGTGCTTATTCCACGCAATCTCTATTTATGGATTTCAAGTCCTTGTTTCCAGCAATTCAGAATGATACAGATTGCTTTCCTTTGTTGAAAGACATGGAGCGTCAGATAGAATGTCTCTTGGATGGTTCATTTGACGTAGCAAGATCAGCAGCTCTTGCTGGAGGAGTACTGATTGCGACAAGACTGTTTATATATATCAGGGACTGGAACACTGTTACAGCTCAAACTGTGGTTGCACTAAGATGCATTATGAGAAAGTTTACTGTGTGCATTGAGGTACACTCTGTTAGAGGATAAAGTACATCAGATTTTTAAAAAAAGGAAACACTCTGCCTCTTTTCAAAATCCTTCCTCAAGGGTGCAAGTTCTTTTAAAATCGATCCTCCTTTTGTCAAGCATCAAGAAGGCAACAGATTCAGGATCAATTTTCAAAATTTCAATCGAAACCATCACAAATTTCTGAGGTCTGTGGTAGAAGATCACCACTGCCAATTCACGGTTCTCCCCTTTGGCTTAAAATAAGCCCCAAGAGTATTCACGAAAATGATTGCTGGCTCCAGTGGTGGCTTAACCACATCTTCTAAGGATCACAGTCTTTCCTTACTTGGATGACTGGTAGCACCATGCACCAGATCTGGACCAGATCCCCCAGTTCTAGGGCAAGACGAGAAAGGTAATCTCCAGTTCGGGTCTCCTGTTGAATCTTCCAAAGTGTCAACTATCTTTATCCAAAGACCTAGTGTTCATTGGGCCCAATTCAGAACAAACCTAGGGAAGGTTTTTGTACCAGAGAAAATAGTTTTGCACCTGCAGTGAGCAGTTCGCAATCTTTGTTCCAAGGAGCAAACTCCCACGAAAGTTTGTTTGGAAGTCCAAGGTTACACAGCAGCAACAGTACACACAGCACAGTGGACAAGACTTCATCTTTGTCCTCTTTTGTGGCATTTGAACAGTAAGTGGTTTTCAACAAGGCACTCGCTGGACAAGATGATTCCTCTGTCACCAGAAGTCAGACAGTCTTTTTGATGGCTGGAAGCCAAAAATCTCTCTGAGAGGATAAGGATGCAGCCGGTCCTCCACTTGTTCTAATGGTGGATGCTGGCAACCTTGGTTGGGGAGTGACTCTTCTGAACAAGACCTGTCAAGTCAAATGGTCTTTCTTGGTGAGTCACAGGTCATCCAATTGCAGGAGGTTAATGGCAATTTTCTGAGCTTTGACATTTTTTCAATGTCACTTGTTGCAGCGGAATGTATTAATCAAGACTGACAACACAGTGGTGGTTTCCTACATCAGTCATCAAGGGAGCATTCTTTCCAGATCTTCCAATGCCATTACATCCCAGTTGGGCACTTGGGTAAAGGAGAACCTAATAAGTGTGACAGCAGTTCACATCAGGGGAACCGACAATGTGGCGGCTGACAGTGTGAGCAGGTTTCTGATTCCGCAGGAGTTCACATTATCCATGACTTTTCAGCAAATCTGCAGAAGTTTTGGGAAACCTTTTCTGGATCCATTTGCAACAAAAGACAATGCTCATCTTCACAGGTTCTACTCTAGGTTTTAAGAAGAAGAAGCCTGGGGAGTGTAAGCATTGGTGATGAAGTGGCTGACACATCTTCTCGACTCCTTCCCTCCCTTCCCGATTATTCAGATGGTTCTCTCCAAACTGCAGCAGGACAAGTTGGGCCTGATTCTGGTGGTGGCTTATGGGCCACAGAGAGTGTGGTTTCCTCTTCTGAAATCCTTGGCACTACTTCCTCCTTTGGTACTTACAAAGTCTCCTTCTCCTAACAAACTTTCAGCATTGTCCTTAAGACTCCAATTCACTCTGTCGGTTGGGAAGTTGAGAAGTATGGTCTCCTAGCAAAGGGTCTATCCCCTTACTTGGTGGGGGTTATTCTGAACTCTAGAAGACCTTTCACATTAAAATCTTACTCAAAGCAAAGCATTGGAAGTCTTTTGAAACTTGGTGTTCCTTGAATAATCTTTCAGCGCCTGTTCGGGACCTATCTGATGTTTTGCAATTCATTCTAGATGGGTATCACTTAACTCTCTCTCGACGTTAAGATCTCAATGGTTTGGTATAAAAGCCTTCAGGAATTTTCTGAACCTTATGCTGAATGCCTTAATCTCTACACTCTTTAAGAGCTTTTTAGATTTTAGACCGATGAGGAATCTTCTTTCTCCTGTATTGGATCTTCCTCCTGTTTTACAGGCTTTACAGTCTCAGCATTTTGAACCCCAGGATAGTGTAGATCTGAAGTATCTTTTTTTATAAGGTTATTTTCCTGGTGTTGCATTTGGTTTTGATTATTTGCCACTGGGTACCCTAAGCATGCAGTATATTTATATGCATCCTTCTGAACTTGGCTGTTCTAAAATTGAACATGTGAGCAGAAGCATTGCTAAAGGAACGAGTATTATGCGTGTATGTGATGGACAATCCTGTATCTACATTGGAAATGGTAATACTTATAAAGTTGTGAAAAACAAATAAAGATTTTTTTTGTGGTTCTTTTCCTGGTAGCTATTACCTCATTGAGAAGGACTGGAAGTTAGGTGTCATGAAGTGTTGTCCTCCTTTTATTTGGTTTATGGAACATGGGGCTATCTTTAGACCTGATCCTACTTTTGTTTCAAAGGTTGTTTCGGTCTTTCAAAGATATCAGGAAATAATTGTCTGTTTTCCTGTCTCTCTCTAATACAGAAGAACAATTGTTGAACACACTTGATATTGAAAGAGCTCTTTTGATTTATGTTAACAGGCCTCAACAATTCCAGACACCTGACTGCTTGCTGTGACTTTTGAGGTCTGGAAAGGGGAGAAGGCAACTACTCTGACTCTCAGTAAATAGAATAAATCTAAGATTATGTTGGCTTCGCAAGTCAGTACAGGAGATATTCCAGTTCAGGGAAGAGCCAGAAGAGAAATGGGCATTTCCTAGGCAACATTTCAGGAGGTATTGAGACAGAAAATGTGTAGGGGGTGCTGTAACGGAAACTGCAATTCATTTGTAGCTGTGCATTATTATCACACATGTAGAGCGCACCCACATATAATCCTTTGTGGTGTTATTATGAAGTGCTAGAATTGTGAAATGTATTAACCCAAACATGATGTATTTTAAGCCATTTGAATGTAACATGGAGGAATTAGAGTAGAAAGTTACTGTAACTAGCAGAAAACATTAACGTGAAAAATTTGTATTGAGCTACTGATGATCCTCAATTTATAAAATGTGTTCATCAGTGTGTCATTTCCATGTAGGTAGGAATATTAATTGAAAGTGCCTTCATTTTCTATGCAATTCGTTAAGCTCAAATGTCACTTTTCTTATGTTAGCTGAACTTGTAGGCCTGAAATGCACTTCCCTGAAGGCTCTCGCTTTAGAATCAATAGTTACATTCATGTGTGCTGTGGATTTTGTTCTTTTTCACGTTCTGTGTTGCAGGTGGAAGAAGTGCTTTTGTTAGCTAGAATAATGTCTTTGTATTATTGGTCAGGAAAGGAGAGAGAAGGAGATACATCATAAGCTAAAGCCGATAAAGGAAATTGATGTGTTTTCACACCTGAGAAAGCCTGGGAATCAAGGTCAACATGTTGCAGTTCAGGAACATCGATATCCCGTGGAAAATTACATATGAGATCGTATTCAGAGCGGATGGTGTGACTTGCAAGGACTTTTGGGAAAATACCTGTATTAATGCAATGTTAGAGTAGGGAAAGCTTTGGCTTTGGAGAGAGAGCACCTTAGAACAAACTCGGTCTCTGTAGCCTTATGCCATCTGACCCATCAATGGTGGAGAGACTTCTTAGGAAGACTCCCAGTGCTGACACCTTTTAGACCTCTCCTGAAAATGCCTAAGTAGAGATGTCATCTTAGGGTTAGAGTAGGGATAGATCGATGCTTTATATACATCATCCATCGATGCAGGGAAACTTGGACTCATGCTTTCTGATCCTCTGCTTCCTTTTTCTTGAATTAATTGTTTTGTGCATGTTACTTCGCCTCAACTTCATTCACAGATTTGGCTTTATGTTGATTCTGATGTATTTCTTCACTCTCGTTTTGAGATGTCTCTATGTCCAGGTATTTTTGGCGTTGTAATAACATAGCTAACCTTACGTAGTTGTCTCTGGTTGCTATGTGTCTAGAGAGATTCCTGTTGAAGCGATTGGCGTTGTTAACGATTTACTCCTCTCTACGCTTACATGCTGCTAAAAAGAACCATTGGATTGTGATTAAAGAATATGTCCAGAACTTGTGGACCCGATCCTTTCAGGGGCTACCTGGTTTTCGGAGAATACTTTTATTCAGCATTATCGTCTTACTAATATTTCTAATTTGCATTTGAGTTTGGGTACAGGTGTTTTGTACTCTGCTTTATAGTTTCCTATTTTCCACTTGTTTTTGGGTTTGGTATGCATTAAACCTCAGGTGTTGCATACTTACCATGGTCATAATTTTTCATTTTCTGTTAGTTCGTCAATGGACTTTGGCATACCTCACTTTGTAATGGCTGGGACGAGGGATGTAGGGGTAATGCCCTAGTACCTGTAATCTTAATTAGCTGTAGACCATCTCATCCTCTTCACAGTCATTACATCCCACCCACCCCTCCTTTGAGTGGTTTGACGAGGGATTGGATAAGTAAAAGAGGCGGCAGGAGTGCCAGCCCCCTTTATAGCACCAAGGTTGGGGGAGCGATAGCCCTCATGGATCCTTCTGTTTTTTTGTTCCTGTCGTGAAGTGACAACAACTCATTTTGTAATGACGAGGACCAGATGGACTAGGGTAAAGAAGATTTTCTGTAAGTAACCTGTACATTTAGCCCCTTTAACCTTACGTTGGTGTGAGCTGGAAGCTTGCATCTTGTTTCAGAAATGCGTGCCCCTGTTAATTTGACCAGATGACTTCTCTCCAAAGTTCCAAGTTCTAGAACGTGTTTTACTGGCAAAAGAAAATCTCCTAATACCAAAGGCTGGATTTTAAAAGCATTTTTCCTGACTGACACATTCAAAAGAACATTTTTCCAAACTATGTTTATGCTTTTGTAAATGGTGGAATCATGTGAGAAACAATTGAAACTACTAAGGTTAAAATACGGACTTCCGACGAAATGTCATGACATATCAGAGACCAGAGTACAATGTTTGAGCCTTGAAAAAAAGGGTGCCCTCAAAACACGTTTTGGCTGTTTGATCTTTAGTGACTATGGGCCAGATGTATCAAAATTGGGAATAGCGATTACCTAATTGCGATTCTCTGCAAATCGCAATAAGGTAATTGCTATTCCTAATATATTAAACTCAGAGTTTATTTAAGTGATTCCGAGTGGGTCCCAAATCGACCTACCTCATGAATATTAATGAACTAGGTCACGATTTGCAACCCATTAGGAATCACTAAATTCCCAGGAATGGTGGCATGCTGGGGTCAGCAGACCACCATGTCTGTGACTGCTTTTAAATAAAGCAATTCTTTTTTTAGGTCGAGCCAGGGAAGTGCAAGCTCTGCTCTGCGAGGCATGCTGTATTCAGGTATGGACTTGAAGCACTGCCCATCTTTACAATTAGCTCCTGTTACTGTCCTTTCTAAATGGTTTCTTTTGATTCATGAATAGGCTTAGTAGTCCCTCCTTAGTGCCGCCTTTTCTACATTTGTAACCATCCATGAGGACTGGCCCTTTTACTTGTGTTGTTACACAGTATGTTTTATATACAGTCTGTGAGCACTATTTTCTTTAATGATTTTCTCCTATTGCTGGCAAGACATGCTTTCCTGCAAGGGTGTCTGCTTTGCCTCCAGGCGTCGCGCTTTAGGTTTCAGCACGGCGCCTGCTCTTACATTTATATTACCAATGGTGGCCAAATTGCACCTTTTCATCTACTTATTTTATTATTATTTTTTTATCAGCGCGGTGCGCTTTTACTATAGTGGCTGTGCGCCTATTATTTCCTCGGGCCTTTCTGTATGCAGGCATGCCGTATTTAATATTTTCTGTTTTAAAGCGCACCATGCCACGCTTTCCCTTTAATGGTGGCCGAGCCCCTTTCTTTAGACACTGCTCGCCGTATTCAGCTTAATGTCACGCTCAATACAGCGAGCCGGGTCTATAGAAAGGGGCGCAGCCACTATTAAAGTGAAAGCACTGCTTGGGCGATTTTTTTTTTTGCGAAAGCAACCCATGCTGCGCTTTCACTTTAATGGCAGCCGTGCCCCTTTCTATAGACGCGGCTTGTCGTATTCACTTTGTCCTTGCTGCTTACACTGCTGAGCACCACTCTTTAACACACAAGCCTCCCCCACCCCCTCTCTTTCAGTATGCTTGGAGTGAGGTCTTGCATTTGCGAAAGTGTGAGCTATTGGCATTGTAAATGATACACTTCCAAACTTGAAACAGCGAGCCCAGCCAAGTATACAACTGTGTACTTGCGACGCACCTCCAAACACAACAATGACCCAAAAAAGAGTCCCAAATTGTGAGCCTTTTCGCTCAAACGGTGTGCATATCTAACGCTCCTGCTGTTTCCAAGGAGCAGTCTCCAAGACTAATGTCCAAATTCACACAAATGTGGAATGCACCACCAAGACGAAGAAAGATTATTATATCCATCCACTGTTGATATTTAATAAATAGTTTCTTTATTCTTCAAATTCAAAAAAAGAAAACAGCCAGACAGCCGACACGTTTCGTCCAACTGGTGTGGACTTCATCAGGGCTTCGCAAGTCAGTCTGATCATCTATAGTAATAGATCATTTAAATGTTGAAATAAAGTAAGGATCTGTAATGGTCCTGTGTGACAACTGTTCACTCCTGGATCCAGGGACAGTTGGAAGTACAAAGGCTCCTGTGCCGACAAGACGACAGGACCGTCCGTCACGCCACGCTTTCCCTTTAATGGTGGCCGAGCCCCTTACTTTAGATACTGCTCGCCGTATTCAGCTTATTGTCAGGCTCAATACAGCGAGCCACGTCTATAGAAAGGGGCGCAGCCACTATTAAAGTGAAAGCACTGCATGGGGCGTTTTTTTTTTTGTTTTTTGTTGCAAAAGCAACCCATGCTGCGCTTTCACTTTAATGGCGGCCGCGCCCCTTGCTTTAGACGCGGCTTGTCGTAATCACTTTGTCGGTGCTGCTTGCACAGCTGAGCAGCACCCTTTAACACACGGGCCTCCCCCACTCCCTCCCTTTCAGTATGCTTGGAGTGAGGTCTCGCATTTGCAAGAGTTGGAGCAATTGGCATTGTAAATTACAATGCCTTTTATTTATGTGTTTGTTTTCGAAACAAATAAATAAAAGGCATTGTCATTTACAATGCGAATAGCTTAAACTCTCGCAAATGCGTGACCTATTGCATTGCAAGTGCTTGTTTTAAAATGCAGCCCGTTTTCCCTTAAAAAAACGGGTTGCGTTTAAAAAAGAAAACTGAAAAGTTTTCTTTTCATTATCATCATCAATAAATCTTTATTCGGCTTAAGCAGCCATAAAATAATTCAAATAAGAAAAACATTCAGTACACTAAAAAATCACATAAGGGATCCATGAGACTTGTCAATACATAGGATAAGGTGCATTTCTAGTGGGCTTTACAGCAACTGAGTAGTCCTCCAGAGTTTCCAGGTTAATTAAAACCATAGCCTTCAACTGAGCACGATTCATAAAATTCAACTTCTGGTGACAATTCATAACATCAATTCATATTTACAAAGACATTATCACAATATATAACAATGTGTTAAAAACAAATCCTAAAAAAACAGGGTCATACGACTCTTTACATGCGACAGTTTCACTAGAATAACTAAATGTGTTCTAATTCATATATTTCCTAATGTCCAGAGATACTTTTATGTAACTGGCTATTGCACTACAAATGTCGGGGTGGCCAATGATTGCAAATATTTAAAACCATCAACATATCAATCAATCAATTAGCTTTATTCGGCAATTAAGTCATAAAAGCACATTTACAGACATTACATATAAATACACATAAATTACCTAAAAAAGTTAAAATTACAATTAAATTTATGAATGGCCGACGAGCTTGAATTAAAAATAAAAATTAAGAAGATAGACATGTCGAATTGTTATATACAGAAGGTAGCTAGACGTTAGATTCACGCCCCAACTCTCCAGCTCTCAGCTTCAAGATATTTCACCGTGGTGAATTTGCAAGATCAATGCTAACTCAAAAGCAAGGAGCTGGCAGGTAACCTCAGAGCTTTTGATCTTATACTCCAGGCCCACCCTAGGAATTTGGCCACTGCTATACATGTTGGGGGAGTAGGATCGGTGCACAGAATGCGAAGAGCTATGGCATATCTTCTGGTACCCAGAAGCTTGCAGATTGGTTGTATCCATCTTTTACGAGGTACCACATACATAGGACAGAAAAATAAGACATGTCCGATATTTTCACATAAATCAGCACATCTGTAGCACTTATCATTTTTACTGCCTTGCTTCTCCCATCTACAGGTGAATTCTGCTGTGGGTAATGTGCCCACCCGTAACTGAAAATATAGCTTACGATCAGAGGTTTTTTCAATAATATCCCAATAATCCTCTAAGTGGGGAAGAACTTTTAGATCAAGAAAACGGGCTGTTAAATGGGTAGAAAGGCCTTGGGTAAATTCCAACATGTATACCCATTCCCAATACACATTTTTCAGATTTTCTTTAGATGGGAAAACAGAGTTTGCTGGGTTTTTCCAAAGATCTATCAGGCCTAAACTTCCCAGAGTAGATTTTATTCCTAACAGCCATGGTATTTTTTGGGACCTGTCAGATTCTATAGTGTCCATAAAGCCACTCCTATAATGGGTTAGTTCATCAGTGCACCAGAGACGGCGCCAGTATAGTATTGGACGTAACCTCGCCAGGTGCTCCAGGGGTTTCTTGCCCAAGTCCAATAAAAGCGGCCGTAGTGGTGTACTTGAAGGAAGGTTTGTAACTTTACGCAAGAAAGCGTTTTCTAGAACTTTCAGGCTATTCAGGTTGTTAAAGCCCCAGAGCTCAGCCCCATATAGGCATGAGCCCAGGACCTTAGTTCCATAAATTTCTAGTATTGGGGAGATTGGTTTGGTAAGTGAGGTTTTGAATCTAGCCAGAAGTGCCCCTGCTTTTTGTTTATGTTGTAAGCCAGCACGATCTAATTGACAACCCCATCGCATATCTTTTTGCAAAGTTATCCCTAGATATGTAAATGATGACACTTCCTCCAAGGGAAGCTTGTTCATGTATATTTTCCCTCTACAGGTTTTTGATCCGTTAAAGGACATGAACTTTGTCTTCCCCGTATTTACCTCCAGGCCCCTCTCAATGCAAAATTCTTCAAAAAGCCCAACAGCCTTCTGCAGACCGCTAGGGGTCTTAGAGATTATCAGCGTGTCATCCGCGAACATGAGGATAGGGATACGCACTCCTGCCAAAATCGGCGCATCGGTGGGGGTCCGGGAGAGCCAACCGGCCACCCCGTTGACGAAGAGCGAGAACAGGGTTGGCGCCAGAACGCACCCCTGTCTCACTCCCCTGTCAACCGGGAAGTCGACAGTCACCTCGCCCGGACCACCCCAGCGCACCCTGGCAACGTTTCCCTCATGTAAGCGGATAATCACGGTGAGAAGTTCGGGTGCAATTCCCAATTCCTTCAGGACCTGCCAAAGCTTGCTTCTTGGGACCAAGTCAAATGCAGCTTTTAGGTCCACAAAGACCGCATAGAGGGCGCCCTTCCCCAAGACCACCGTCTTCCAGTATAGATTAACAAAACGGAAGACTTGGTCGATTGTACTCGTCCGGGAGCGGAACCCTGCCTGGATTGGACTTAAGATGTCATGGTCATCCATCCAGGTTTGGATTATGTAAAGAAGCATGCGGCCTACGATCTTTTGGACCGAATCAATCAAACTGATTGGTCTGTAATTACTTGGGATTGATTTGTCTCCTTTTTTAAATACAGGGACAATTTCAGCGCCCTTCCATGAGTGCGGAATTTCTGCTCCCTGGACAATTGCATTTGCAAGTCGCAAGATATAGATGGACCAGAGGCTTCTATCATCAGTAAACACGTCAGCAGGGATGCCATCCATTCCGGGGGCCTTACCCCGGACAACTCCATCTAGTGCTCTATTCACATCCTTCAGTGTAAATATGGCCTTTTTGTAAAATACATAAGGAAAGATGTCAGCAGGGATTTTTTGAGTGGGCGCGGCATATTGGGGTTTAAAGTGCTCTAACCAGGCGTTCTGTGGTACGCTATTTTGTGGTTTCTCTGCTATACCACCCCTATCCCATTTATATGTGTCCCAGAAAACTTTACTATTCTTGCTTTTTGAGGCCTCAAGGAGATCCTTCCAAAAGTCGTTTTCCCAAGTTATCTTTGCCTCTTTAAGAGTTTTCCCATATATGGATCTGGCAAGTCTTACAGAAGTTGGATCTTTCTGTTTTAGTGCACTACCTAGTTCGTCCCGGGCTTTCCTACACTTGTCATTATACCAGCCCACTTTTCTTTGGGGCTTGGAACTCCTTCTGGGGGCAGATTTGAGGAAATATTGCTGCAGGCCCGCAAAAAGCCTTACGTGAATTTCCACTATACATTGGTGGGAGTCCTGACCCTCAGTCAATAATCCCGGTTCTTCTAGTGCAGTAGCGACTTCTTCTTTTATCGCTAGTACAACCTCTGGGTCATCAGCAACCCGTTCCCATTTTAGATGGCGCATATCGTTAGACAGGTGGTGCTCTGGCTCGTGAATAGTTTGAAGCTTTTCAATAGCGCCAAGTAAAGATGAGTTAAATGATGAGACTAGCGGGTGGTGGTCACTCTCGATTCTATGAACTACCTCCATATCTATAAAATAGGGCCAGAGTTTAGCGTGGATCAGTAAATAATCAATTCTGCTTGCCCTGCGACCGTTATCAAAGGTATTTGAGCCACATTTGTCAGACGGGCTCCTGCCGTTGACTGCTCTCAGATGGCTCCCTAGACATAATCCGCTTAGCTGGATTGCTGCCTCGGACCACCTTTTTACCGGAGCAATCTCGAGGGGTGGAATTCCCCAGCTTGCGTCTTCTTCAGCAGTAAGCTGGGATATTTCGTGGTCCAGGGGCTCAAATGAGGCATTAAAATCGCCTGCTATGATAGGTAGGTGGTTTGAGGGCAAAGATTCAATTAATTCTTCCAGTAGTTGTACTACCGGAGACTTTTTCCCCCCCGGCTGACCTCGTGCATAAACATTAAAAATATCGAGGTTTACCCCGCCCTTTGAAGCGATCTTTACAGATAGGATGTCTTCGCTAATAATAGAACTTTGAGTGACTCGACATCCTAGGTTTTGTTTAATCCATATAGTAAGTCCTCCTGATGGACGACCTCTGCCTCTTTTTAGGGCTGGGATATTATAATTTAGAAAACCACTGCAAAACAGGGGATCTATCAGCCAAGTCTCTTGGAAGAGACACAAATCAAATTTTGATATGAAGCCCAGCCATTCAGGGTCTACTATTTTTTGGCCTAGGCCTGCTATGTTCCAGGACATTATTGACAGTTGTCCATTTGCAGACTGTCCGTCCATATGAGGTCTTGGGATCCTTTGTGTTTGGCTAGAGCTATCCTTTGCTGGAGGAATCAATTTGTTGGTACTAATAGTACTCACATTAGTAGAAATATCGACCTCGACATTACCAGTCATACCAGATGCCACTGTATCAGAACTCGTTGGGGCTATAAATCCAATCCCAGATGGTAGCCGGTAGGTTTCCACCAGCTGGCACAGGGCCGGTAATGTTTGATTAATGATGTCTGTGCCAGCATTGTCGTCCTCAGTTGAAATAAGACTGGCTGTCCGTTTTTCTACATGAGTTACATCTACGATGCATGGGTGTTTCCTCGGCCTAGAAGAGTTTGATCGTCAATCACAGTCTTCCAGGCCAGAGGACCTAATACCATCGGACTGTGCATTTGGGCAACTGTTATTCCTATACCATGTACCAGTGTCTCTGTTGCCGGAATCTACTATGTTGGGCTGATGTTGGTTGCCATAAAAGAAGGACAAATGCAGGGAGAGAATAGGAGAACAGGGGTTTGGGTTCGGCCAATGGCAAACATGCTCAACTGCCCTTCTCTCTCTGAAGTTGATAATTACACAATCTCCTTCTATATTTTTCTTTTTTGGGCCCACCCAGTTGACTCGGCGTACAAAGAGGATTTCTGTTGATACATTCTGGGGTAAGGGGCGATTGCAGTTTAACCAATACACACACTTATTCTTCAAATCCCTGTGGTCTTCCCTAGTGTGTAAGCCCAAGGGTTTAACTCCTGCCAATATTACCACGTAGGGACTTGACTCAGGGGGGAGGTGTATGTTTGGGTGTTTCCTTGTGGCTGCGAGGCTATAAGCTTCCCTTTCTACTTCTTTCGTCACCTGACCACTAGTAGTTATCGCTGGTGGATTTCCCCCGCTCTCCGGGTTGCCTACATAGGGGATGTGCATTGTGTTCCCAGTTACCTTTTCAGGCGGGTTCATTTTAGCAATGGTTGGGTTAAGGATTGACTTGACTTCCTTCCGAACCTGCCGTCGCAAGCCGCGTCGTGCAAGTAGGCAGCCGAACCGTGGTTTGCCATGGTAAGTGAAGGTATATTTATACCTTGAAGGTGTTTAGGAATGTCAGTATGGACGTAAAAGTCGGGCAGAAGAACGTCATGAATGAACCCTTAAGGAATAGATGTTCATGCATAATAAATGAATTCTTGGAGAAATCAATATCCAAGCAAGGGGAAGTCCTAAAGGCTTAAGAGTCTGGTTTTCCAAGAACTCGTTGTGACGTAGATAAACGGATGTAGGTGGCCATGCCTGTATTTTGGTTAGCATGGATAGTGCCTAAATAAGGGTAGGATTTCTATGCCTAAATATGGGCAATGCAAATTGTGCCTATAGAAGGACATAAATCGGGAAACCTATATACGGTATCTAAATCGACACACAACACTGCCTCCTTCCAGGTCACAGGGATTGAGCCAATGTAAATGTAAATGTATGGTTTTTTATATAGCGCCGATCACCACTACCAATAATTACTGCCTTAAATACGTTCATCAGCAAGGTTGCCGACAGGTTTGGATTATTTTTAAAAAGGTCAAGGGGGACCCCATCAGGACCTTGTGTTTTCAGGAGAGACCCCAGGGCTAGCGCCTCCTCAACCTCAGTTACAGTAATAGACATACTGAGTTTGGTAGCTGCAACTAGGTCTACAGGCAGGTCCCTTGCGTGTTGCTCAACCCTTTTGTTTAGGCGATTAAAAATACTATGAAAATGGGCCCAATCATCTCCCAATATCAATGAATCCATCTGCCTGGCTTCTTCAACAAATAATGGGTGATTTATGATTTCCCAGAATTTTTTTGTATCTCTTTGGGCTTCTGCTCTCTCTAGTTCTGCCCATGCTAAACTTCTTAATTCTGCTTTCCTCCCCTCAATTATTATTTTATATTTATGCCTTGCCGCTTTGATTTGCTCTCTGTTATGGGGGGTAACATGGAGCGCCCTTTTTA